>NC_143476.1:33601535-33904565 GCF_987193195.1 Phasianus colchicus | reverse complement strand
AGTAAGTCAAATACCCTCTCCCAAGAGTCAGAAGTCACTCTAGAATTGATAGAAAATTCACCTATAGCTCCATTTTGTTTGTTTTTCAATTCATACTGTTTGAGGCTTTGAGGCTTGTGAACTGCAATCTTCCTAAGGTTAGAAATGCATGGCAAAGGCCATAATTCTGGGGTGAACATATGACTTCATGGGCTAAGGCTATACAAAACCATCATGCAGGGAGCTTTATGATAAAGTGACCAAGAATCTACAAGCTAATGACAGTGAGAAAATAATAAAGAAATTCTTTTACTATTCAGTGAAGAACTTGGCACCTGGTGTATGCAAAAGTTCCCATCAGGCATGGACCAGACTGAATTCAGGTGTGTCTTTGTGCATTAGTGTTAGTGGAGTTCACCATCAGCACATGCACACGCTAAGAAGAATCTCAGGTATAAGGAAATATCTTAGAACATGACATATATGCAACGCTTTCTTTTCACTTTCTTTCTTTTTATCTTCATAGGTTGAAAGATTAATTAAGGAACGGGGCTGGGAATTCATGTGGAATGAACGCCTCGGGTACGTTCTGACCTGTCCATCCAACCTGGGAACTGGTTTACGTGCTGGAGTCCATGTCAAGCTGCCGAGGCTTAGCAAGGTACATGAGTCATTTAAAAGGCTAGTGACATAGGTCAGCTCCTCTGATTTACTAAGGAATAAATGATTTACAGAGAAACAAATGCAAAGTGACAGCTTACAGAGGCTTTGTGTTAGTATGATATATAACAAGGTCCCAAGGATTATGTATGACTAATTAAGCAAACTTTTCTTCTGCAGATTATTGTATTTGTTATGGAAATTAATGTACTTAGAAGACAGTGCCAAGACAGGCTGTAATCCATGGGTGTCAAACCTTTTGGCTTACCTGGGCTGCACTGAGTGAAGAAGAATTGTTTTGGGCAGCATATATATGAATTGCTCTGAAAGCAATACCTTCTATTTATTTTCATGGAAACTACAACAGATACAAAGAGCACAAGAACACTGTTTGATAGAGCAAATTCTCAGCCACAAAGCACTCTTTTTCAACATAGTCTCCACCATTAGCTCTGCAATTTCACCAGCGATAAACAAGAGCTTGCATGTCACTTGTAAAAATCTTCTCCAGTGGAGGTGATGTACTGTTGCTGTTACTGTAGTCACATCCACTGTTTGGTCTCCAGAAATGTTCAGCAAGCATCAGTGAATGTCAGTGGGTGCCATTTTTCCTGCCTGCATGAATACAATTCCAACACATTTGCTACATATGCACTTCCATGTTCTACGCCAATTTTGCCAGGCTGCCCCCCTGCTGCCATCTGTCACAAGGCAACAAAATGTAACAGAATATGGGTGGGAGTGTTCAGTTCCTACTGCCCCACCACCACCATTTGCTTCTGATATTGTGGGCCAACATTGTAAAATAGGATACATTACTTTCAGAGCAGCCCTTGCAAAATATAGTTAACATATAAGTAACAAAAAATTTCAATTTTTTAAATTAGAACATTTGAAATAAAACAGAGCAACAAAACCATAAAATGAGTGGAATATGTCACCCTGTCTTTGGAACCTAATACATCACCCTGGTTTGATGGCAGTGGTGGCAATTCTTAGTGAGGTCTCAAGGTGTTCATCAGAGATTTTTGACAATTTTATTTTTTCTGTACTTCACCCTTGAAAGCAGTTGTTCACAAATGTACATACTGCCCAAAAGCAATGACATGAACAAGGTACCCCTTCTGAAGAAAGGGGTATTTCACTCTGATTAGGAAGGCTTACAGAAGTTGAGTAGAGACATGATCAGATTGTTGAGTTGAATATCTGATTGGAACTCTATACATTCCATTTTAAAATTTGCAGGTCATGTATTTCTATCGACTGAAAATGGAGTCGCAAACATAAACTGATGACTTTTTTTAGCAATCCTGAAGTCTATTCTCAAATTCCTTTATCACAACAGAAAGCAGTGCTGCATATTTTTTGCAGTTCGGAGAACTGTGCTCAGCCAGTGTATCAAAGTGCATACAGTTATGTGCCGCCACTGAGCCAGCACTGCATTGCATCCCATGCTCTGGTTACAGCCCACACAGTGCTGATCACGCACTGCAGTGTGGCTGTTGTGAGCGATGGCTGCATGCCTGGGGTCAGGCCAAAATGCTCGGTGGGTCTGAGCTGCTGCCACAATGGTGTGGGGCAGCAGCTGCAGCAGGGGCTGGGCTGGGCCACATGCGGCCTGCAGGCTGTGGGTTGGATGTGTCTGCTGTAATTCAAGGACTGAGAAAACTCCGCCTATATGTCTGGAAATGCTACACATTAAGTCATGTAAGAAGGCATTACAAGGATTCAGCACAATGCACAGGTTAAAAGGCTGTAAACACAATCTGTTTCTTCTGATAGGATCCTAGGTTTCCAAAAATCCTGGAGAATCTGAGGCTGCAAAAGCGTGGTACTGGTGGAGTAGATACTGCAGCTGTAGCAGATGTGTATGATATCTCCAACCTGGACCGCATGGGTCGATCAGAGGTAACCTGATCTCTTTTCCTTTTTTCCTCCTTGCTCCTTACACAGATCTGAAATGATACAAGTCAGTTTCCTTTCAACAGGGTTCACTCTGGTCTTAGAGTCACCTCAATGGAACTGTGGTTGTTGGCATTTCTAGATCCAATGAAGATGCTTACAGAACAAAAAATTACACATGTGCATCAAGTGTTTGCCAAATATTCTTGTTATGGTAATGAGGAAAAAAAAATGCCATAAGAAGGCACCATAAATGTGAGCTACTGCAAAATGTCAAGGAAAGAATTAAGAATTGTGTCCTAACCCACCAAGGGAATTGGGTACAGAAAGCAAGACAGGATTAATGTGTTGTTTTCCTTTTAGTATTCACAGTCGTGCACTTTCTCCATATTGTGAGAACAGGATGAGGTCAGCCCTTTCACTCCAAAATAACAGAAGGAGAAATTGTTGGTATCTTTTCATGTCCTGTGTCAAATTGAGCTGAAGACACAAAAGAGCTGGGTTTTGATCAGGGAAAATATTGACTTCTCAGCTTTGAATTCCCCTTACTGTGCTGTAGACTATGATGAGATGAGTTCATCTCACGCGTTTTTGAAAATATTTCAGTTTGAATGTGTATTTGTGGAGTCAGAGAATGAAAACAATCCTACATCATGGCAGGGAGGCTGATTTCCTGAAAGACTCAGATCCCAAACCACATTCCAGTTTCATATTTATAAAGCAGAAAACATCTCCTTTGAGCAATTGCAGCTCCTATGCTGAAGGATGGTCAAGAAATGGCAGTGTCATTGTTATAGCCTCCTTCCAGTAGGACTCCCAGAATGTTATTCCAGGTCATAGGCTGTACATCCTGTGACACAGCTACAGCTTCTGTTATGTTTACTCTTGGCCACATCAGGAACAACTGATAGAAAAACTGACCTGTCAAGACCCTGTAAGTCCAGCAATTTGACTGCTCCTCCAGTAGATAGGAAACATACACTCAAATCTTCGGCCAAATATCTTTCATCTCCCAAATGAGTGTGGTTAAGGTGTGTTTTCCCAGAATACCACAGCATTGGAGCGTCTTTGGCAGCTTAGATATGGATGCAATTTGTTGAAACCCAACACCTGAATTCAGTCTGATGCTTAGTAGTTTTTGTAACACAAATACAGTCCTGGGATAATGAACTTGGATTGCGCTTGGATCAAATTAGCTCACATTTAGTCAGCTGGTTTACTTTCTTGCTTGTCTTGCATTTTCTGCCTCAGGGACAAAGCCAAGTCAGGTCTTCCTTACTTACTTATTTACACATGTCCTTAAACATCCTAACAAACAAGGGGTGTTTGGACAGAACACTGAAAAATTTTTTTATTTTTTTTAGTATTTTTTTTAGTTTAATGTAAGCAGTTAAGCTCCTGTGGATCCAAACTGAAATATTCAAAAGTAAAAAGCTATTTAGCATTATTATATGCAGAAACAGTATGCAGCAGAGATATTTATTAACATCTGAAACATCACTGTGTGTGCTTTATACTAAATTAAAACTAAAAAATATGAAAGGATTAGACTGTATAATTCATTAAGGGATTCTACTGTATATGCACTGTAAATTTTTCCTATATATGAAGACACCCACTGAAGTCAGTGATGCTTCATAAAGCAAGCATTCAGAGAACTAAGCCAGGAAATACAATACAATCTCTGCCTTGAAGATTTTGAAATCTAAATAAGACAAGACAAACTCAACAAGATAAAAATGTTTTATTGTAAGATAGATTTTTTTCAGTTTATAGTAAGTAAATTCCATTATGTGGTAAATTTGCTTTCAGAATTGAATTATGTTCCCAAAGGTGCAAGATAAAATTGTTTTTATTTTTGTTTTGTTTCAGTTAGTGGTCAATGCAAACTTAATATGAAATTCCTGTTCTCCTGGAGGCTGCAAATTCAGACCTCTGATTTCCCAACACAGCTGGTCTATAACAGACAATATCATAAACTGCTGAGCCACTGACATGCTTCATTGCAAAAACAAATCCCTTGAAAATCAGTGACTGTCACAATCAAGCAACAATGGGATTCAGTCTTTGCATTCAGTTTCAACAAACCAGTCATTAAAGGTTGTTAATGGACCATCTTGTGAAAATTAAAAAAAACTGGTACTATAGTTCGCTGGCTACAGTGACAGTAACAACACCCTGGGGGCTGGAGAAAGCCTGATGAGGACAAGGCTCTTTGTATTCTTCTGCAATTTGAAAAGATTACAAAGACATCACTACACTCTGCCGTACAGAATTGCCAGTTTTGGTGCTGCTCTGGGCCTGAAGCTAATCCCATCTCTGCCAGTGTATATCAAGAGCACCTCAGCTGAAAGAAAGGGAGTGGTACACAGTGTGGAGCCCACATGAATTTCAGATGATAGTGTTTCCTTCAGAAAAGTGGGTTCTGAGCTTGATGAACCTCTCAGCAAAGCCAGCATGCCTGCCAGGGTGTGTGGGAAATCTTTCCCTGAATGCAGGCAGCTGACAAATTATTGTGACAGAACATGAGTTTTTGGTGATCTGTAAGGGAATGCAGGGTCCTGATCCATGTCTGTGAAGATGTACAAGTCTCTGGTGCCACACAGGGCACGTGATCTCTGTTCTGTGACTCTCCTTGGGTCCAGCTATAATTGTTCTTGCAGAACAAGACAGTTTTTTCCTTTCTCTATTAATAGCATTACCTAAAGCTCTTACTACCTTTTTTTTTTTTTTTCCTTTCTTTCTATAGGTGGAATTAGTCCAGATTGTCATTGATGGGGTCAATTATCTAGTTGACTGTGAGAAGAAACTAGAAAAAGGTCAAGATATCAAGGTGCCACCACCACTGCCACAGTTCGGCAGGAAATGATCTTGCTGCTGATGACTGGTAATTGGCTGCCCTTCTGACAGAAAGGCACCTCTGTATATCTCTGTACAAATAGCTTGTGTAATAAAGCACTCCCTGATACTTAATGTCTCTAAGTGTCTGGTTGCACAATCTTTGTAGGATGCACCCAATACAAGCATCTTGGTGGTACGTTCTTCTGTGAGGCATGGCATGTTTCCCTTTCTTTTTTGACTAGTGATAAGGAAATTTCTAGCTGAATAATGCAAAAAGTATCAATCCTTAATTCCATCCTGCATTTGCACTTAAGAACATACTTCTGAAGTCTTGAATAAGCATCTGATTTTCATTCACAGATGTGCTTCTCTCCAGTTTCCACCCAAGCAGGTGCTGCAAAGTGCTAGCTGTTTTTTCTTTTGACACAATAATTAGCTCAATTGTTAACTCAGTGGCATAAGTCTCAGAAGTCCAGCACTTGACCCATCATCAGGAGCCCACTGGTGTCTCTGTGTGGGAGCTGCCACTTCTCTCTCCAGGATTGACCTGGACTTCTTTACCCTCATCTCAAACCCTCAGCAAAACTCTTGATATAATGCATCCAACACAAGCCTGTCAGGGAACCAGGCTCCTGCTAATTGTCATGTGAGATGTATAAGGATGTGCTTAGGATATGCCTTAAAATGTACCATTTGTGTGGTGAGCAGTTGGGTAGAAAGAACAAACAGCAGACAGCGACTGTTCCATTGCTGCTTCTTTGCATATTGAAACACACTCAGTGGTTCACTGTGACCACATTCAAAACAGCAGTTCTCAGAAAACCAAACAAACTACAACCAAAAATGCCCAGAATATGCAGTGATGACTGCTGCCTGTGTTGCTGTTTAGCTGTCAGTAGTACTAGCCAAAAATGTTTCAGTTCTTCAAGTACTGTTGAGAAAATGTGGAAATTGGGGCAAGCTACTAGGACAGACTGGGTCAGATCTCTCTTCCTGGCACCTGTGAGAGTGGGCAGGAGTGGGTATCTGGAGAAGACCAGAGGAGCATTATAAGCCTGTGGTCCTCCCTCTAATACATTCCCAGCCTCTAACCCCTCCTAATGCTGAAGCAGCTTCTGTGCCGTTAGAAGACTCAGTGAATTTCTCTCCAAAAATGACTCCTGTCCACTATGGAAGTTGAATAGACTTCTAGTGTCAACCCATATTTCAGAAAAATGCCAAGACTTTTTGCTTTTTGAGAACAGTCCATCTTAGTTTAATTCTTTTCCTGTGTGTTAAGGATTCCCTTAGCAAAGTGTCTTTCATGAATGCTTCCAAGACAACATCTGCTGTACCATGTCAACCCAGGCTTGTGAATGTTCTTCAGTGAGTCATGTCTGAGGAGCTGATTGCAAAGTTAATCATAATAATCAATTCCACTTTAAAAATCAACCAGATCTTGAGAACTGACTGGAGAATTAGCAGATCTTCTAAATCGATAGCATGGTGCACTACTGCTTCTTGCTCAAGTAAATCTGTTGCTGGAAACACAGGCTGGAGCTTCCACTTGATTGGTGTTTCTTTCTCATCTACACTACATGGATTACCTAATGATTTTCATGTTCCTAAACATTCATTAATAACAATAAGTAATTCTGGGGAAAGGAAAGAGGTGCCTGCTGACTTCACACAGAATGCAAACCACTAAATCTGGAACAACTTCGGTGTTAGCTCTCCAGAACGCTCAGGCTAATAGAAAATTCAACTATGGGCCAAAAGTGCTCTGATTAGAGTCTCACTTTCCATGCACTGACATGCAAGGTGATGACAGACAGCAGTACAAAATCCAGCTGGCAGCCATTTGCTAGTTTCATTCCTGAGGAGTCTGTATCACAGCTGATGATGCTGTTTTAAGACCTTCAATAATGACCTGGATGTTAGGGTGCATTAAATAGTCAGCAAGTCCACAGCTAGCGCTAAGTGAGAGAGAGCAGCTTGTCTACTGGAGAACACGGCTGCTGTACAGAGGGAATTTTAGCACAGAAACAGGCTGACAGAAAGCTGATGAAGTTTAACACAGGTAATTGCAAATCCCTGCATCTGGAACACAGTAACTCCACTCAACAGTACAAGCTGGAGCACAAATGGGGGGAAAGAAGCTTTGGAAGGGCTTAGGATCCTGGAAGACAGCAGACTGAATATGAGTTGGCAGACTGCCCATACTGGGCTGCATTACATGAGTGCAGACAACAAGTCGAGGGACCTGATTATTTCCTATGTGGTATTTATGTGAACACCTCTGGAGGACTGTGTCCAGTTTTGAGCTCCTCTGTACAAAAAAGAGAGACATGCAGCAAGTCCAGGTCATGGCTACCAAGACAGGCAGGGTACTGGAGCACATAATGCACAACAGGAGGCTGAGGGAACTGGTTTGTTCAGTTTGGAGAAAAGAAGGTTATGGGGAGATCTTACTGATGTACACAACTGATTTCTACACCAGAGGATGGACAAGACAAGCTTTTTGGAAGTCCATGGTGATAGGACAGAAGGCAAAAACAGAAGGTGGGACACAGGAAATTCCAGTTAGGTATTACGATGACTTTTTCCACTAAGAGAGTGGTCAAGCACTGGAACAGACCTGGAGATACTCGACACTCAAAGGGACAAGGACATGAGTGATCTGATCCAAGTTGGTCCTGCTTTGGTGGAGCAGCAGAGTTGGGCCAGGCTATTGCCAGACCTCCAGCCTACATGACTCTGTGATCCTATGGCTGAGTTACTTCTGGCAAAACGCCTGCAATTGAGGAAATAAGTCAGAGAAATGCCACGGCATTCCTGTACTCTAACCACACATGGAAACGTAAGCCTGCACAAAATAGGGATGTTCAGGTATGAGTTACAGTCCACTGTGATTAAACTGTGGCTTTCTTCATACTGCTGGCTTCCAAGTATGCCCTTCATAATTAAAATATTTTTCCTTGAACAGATCACTCCTTTAAGGCTTGTTATTTGCCATGTACATATTTCACTTCTGCTAACTTTGTCACTATCCATGACCTTCATTCTGTCAGCAAAAGTAACTCAGCTGATTAATATTAACAATGTATTTTCATTCTTTATTCCAGTATTTTAAATGAAACCTGGACAGTCAAGTATCTATTAGTGTTATGTTGCACAACTTTATCCAGTCCTCACCAGCTTCCTGTCTGTCTGGACTGTGTTCATCGGCAAGCTGAGCACATCCTGTGGCATGGGGGCTATCTGTACTGACAGTCTGAAGGGAGAAATGCTGCAACTGCAGTTTCCAGAGCATAAGCCTCAGAGAATGGCTGCAGCAGAACAAAGATAGATAGACAGATAGATAGATAGATAGATAGATAGATAGATAGATAGATAGATAGATAGATAGACAGACAGACAGACAGACAGATAGATAAAGCAAGCCTGGAAAGTTATAAAGAAAAAAGAAAAGAGAGAGAGAGAGAGCATCATACAAATTATGATTCAATAGAAAGATATTAAAGGTTTAAAAAGCTGGATTGCTGTTCTAGCCCTAGACATATGATGTTAGTTCTTCCTTCTCATCTTTAGTTTTCCCATGTCGCCAATTGTGCATTGCTGAGATCCTTTTCTGCCAATAAAATTTCTTCCTAATACATTCATCCACTGATTCTCTATAAATCTTCAGAATTTATTTGATTAAGTAGTCCAAGAAGAGCTATATGCCATGCCTCAAGTAGTTTTACAGTCTTCTTGACGAACTCATTGACAACTAGGGATCACCATAAGCAAAATCCCAGGCCATGCCCCATCACAGCCCAGCAGTGGTCTATCAGGCCACTCATGCAAGGTGGGAGGGAAGGCAATGCCAAGGGGTACTTCCAATCTGGGGACCCAAAGGGAGAGAAACACCTACAGATATACACACCTTCAGGATATCAGGAAAAAGTTCTGCACCAGAGGCTGGTGGGCATGGAACAGCTCCTTGGGGCAGTGGGCATGGCCCTGAGCCCATGGAGCTCAAGAAGTGTTTGGGCATTGCTCTCAGACACAATTTGAATTTTGGGTGGTCTTGTGTTGAGACAGTTTGGACTTATTCCTTTTGGGTTCTTTCCAACCCGGGATATTCTATGATTCCTTGAAAAAGAGGGTTCAAACATTCCTCTGCTTGCTAACTGGGCTCCTATACACATGCAAATGACTAATTTCCATATATTAACAGTCAGGTCCTGTGTGATGAAGTAAGCTATGGAACAAGTATGCTGCCTGGAGCTGTTCAGTTTTTTTCGTGAAGTGCTGAATATGGGCTGTTAGTACAGAAAAACTGCACTGCAATGGGGGATATATACAGTAAGTCTCTTTTTTTTCCTGAGAAATAAAAACAAAACGTGAGCATCAGAGTGGCTGACAACACACGTACTATGTGATTGCTGAGTTTTGGCTTTTTTCTACGCACTGGTGTTCACATAACTCATGGACTAAAGCAAAAAAAAACAATGCAATCATTGTTATGCGAGCTCTCTGTAGGGAAGATGTTGGTGGGTGGGATTGTGTGTGCTGAACTGAATCATTTTCTGAACTGTGATTTAAGAGCTTAAAAGCCAGGTCTGTAGCTTTGACAGCTGTAATTGCTTCTACTCATGATACTCTGATACTCTATACCTAAAATCACTCCCTGTCCTAACAAAAGTTGACTTGGCAGACCTTCAAAGTTCATGAAACTGTCACTCTTATGAAACTAATATGCACCTGAATAGACCTGATATATTTTTTCTCTGGAAACAGAAAACGTGGCAGATAACACAGAGAATAAATTACAGCTAATATTTACATTACTTTACTAATATTATCTGTTGGAATTTAATTTAAGACCTGACAAAATAATTAATGTTCATCTTTCTACTCTAATGCCTTTAACAGCTTATTTTCAGCTTAAGGCTTAATTAAAAGATTAAAGACTTTACACAGCCATTTCTTTTCCTGCAAAGATGCTTGAAGACACAGTGTGAACTGAAGCACATTGGATACACTACAGAAGCCCTGCAAAGTCAACTCTGTCCCCTGCCAGAAGGACACAGCATACTGCTGCTACTGACACTACATTTGATCTCACTTGGTGTAATTAATTTTAGGAGACTGGGCTCCTAATGAGAAAATAACAGCTACTGTATGATATAATATGATTATTGTAAAGTAGGGTCATGAACATATTTTGATCACCTATTCATTTTTCTGGGGACTCACATGGATTGATGAGCTTCCCTCATAAAGGGGAAAATGTCCAGGACTAATGATGTGAGTTAACTTTAGTTTGCTTTCCTGCATGTGTGTTCTTCTTTGAAGTAAAAATGTTGTCCATAATCTCTTTGTCTACATGTGTGTCTTTATCAAGACATCCGTCTTAGCTCTCCTTTCAGTTTTCTAGTTACATTTTCTGAATGAGGAGTTCTCCTCAGTTTTACTGACAGTCAATGGGGGATGAACAGAATTACAAGGAAAATTTATGCCCCTTGTGGAAATCAATAACAACCACATAGCAATTAATATATGTAATTCTTAAAGCCTAACAAGACCTGTATGTTGATGAGATTAGATAGCCAGTTAAATCTGAAGTAATCCAAATTCCTCTGGGATTAAAAGCAACTGATCATTTTGCTTGGAACTTAGCAAATAACTGCAGAGACCACTGAATTGCATTCCATAGAGATAGAGGACTTGTATGTTTACTGATGGATAAGTATATGAAGTAAGACTGAAACGATTAGAAGAAGCGTGGAGCATCCTCCTTTGCTGCTTAGCATGCCTATAGAATCTATGCTTCTATATTTCATTTAGCTTGTAAGTCTGGACAGATCATTTCCTTTGCTGTGTGAAACACAGCAGCTTTATTAAAAATGGTCAATGCTCTAGAAAGAAGGGACCAAGCAGCAGCAAGAAAATTGCAGCGAATGGATCAGCTCTTCAGTTCTTCATTCTTCTCCATCTTCAACTCTAGAAATTAAAACTTACTTGGACATGGCTTTTTAAGCACAACGGGCAGCTCAGCACCACCAATAGCTGACCATAGGCTAACCTTTAAAGGCTTCACTTTCTTCAGACTCATATTGTTTGCCTAAATATAAATATGAGTTGATCTATCAAACACATTTACACATCAGTTAAATATCTTGAAGAACTGGAGCCACACACAACATATCCAGGCCCCCAGTACAAAAAAGACGCAGAGCTCTTGGAATGAGTCCAGAGTAGGACCACGAAGATTATCAGAGGGCTGGAGCACCTCTCTTATGAAGAAAGGTTAAGGGAACTGGGCTTGTTTAGCTTAGAGAAGTCTCCAGGGAGACCTCATTGTGGCCTTCTAATACTTGAAGGGAGTCTATAAACAGGAGGGGAAACAACTGTTTACAGGTGTGGATAGTGATAGGACAAGGAGGAATGGTTTAAACTGAGACAAGGGAGATTTAGGTTAGATATTAGGAGGAAGCTTTTCACACAGAGGGTAGTGACGCCCTGGAACAGGCCGGACCGCCCAAGGAGGCTGTGGATGCCCCATCCCTGGAGGCATTCAAGGCCAGGGATGTGGCTCTGGGCAGCCTGGTCTGGTGATTGGTGACCTTGCACATAGCAGGGGAGCTGAAAGTAGATGATCATTGTGGTCCTTTTCAACCCAGGCCATTCTATGATTCTATGAAAAAGGGGGCAGTGGTCAGCCAACCAGGCTTGCTGAGGATGAAACAGTCTTGGTCATACCAACAAAAATCCACAAACATTTCAAATCACATATAGCTTATGTAACAAGTTATCAGAGGAAAGAAAGCTCCCCCCCACACGACCTACCCCTCAAAAAGGGATACTCAATCTGTTCAGTTTATTGTTAATTTTTTTTTTAAAAAAAGTTTATCCATAAAATAAAAATCCATAATATATATAATATATCCATAATATAATCCAAAATATCCATAAAATAAAATTTAAAAAATGAATCCATAGTGAGGAGCCCTCCAAATACTAGTGAGAACATGTAAGAACAACTAAGACTTCTGGCACTGCTTCAGCAGATAAGACTTTACTTGAGGATTATAAATATTATCAGCCAGAACTAAAGTCACTCGTTGAGCTTTGTAAGACATTTTACACAGCATTCAGCATCATAGTCATGTCTGTATCAAGTGCCAGACTAAAGGGAATGTCTCTTTTCTCTTTTTTAGTTACTACAGGTTTTCTTTAGGCCCCAATTAGGCACCTGCATCACCTCCATCCCATAAAAAAGCTGCAGAACCACTGTCAATACTAGACCTTTTTCCCTCAGTATTTCCTCACCGTTCATATTACTGCATCATTTTTGCCCTTCAATATTTCTCACCCCCCTGAACCTACATCAGAAGCTCCATTTGGCATTTGCCCTCTCTCATTTCTTGTGTCCCAGCAGATTGCTAGTGCAGCTCCTGATGGCTCTTGCTCTGCTTGGTGGGAGACACTCAGCCTTCTCCGCACAAACTCAGGAATTGCAATTCCACCTTCAGCTGGAGGAACTGGTGTCACTGTAGCACTCTATGAACCAGCACACTCCAACAAAAATGTTGTAAAGCCACATCCAACCCCAACTTATTGCACAGTATGGCAAGTCTTCGCACTTGGCCAGATCTTGATCTTCCCAGGATGTGCTGTCAATTGCTGTCTTC
Source organism: Phasianus colchicus (assembly GCF_987193195.1). Taxonomy (NCBI): domain Eukaryota; kingdom Metazoa; phylum Chordata; class Aves; order Galliformes; family Phasianidae; genus Phasianus; species Phasianus colchicus. The sequence continues at coordinate 33,891,522 of NC_143476.1, read as the reverse complement.
ATGGAACATTGAGTTAGGCCTTGAATTCATATTTAATATAATAAGGGATTAAGTGGAAATTAAATATCTTTGAATGAGGGAGAAGGATTCATTCATGCTCTTCTTTCTCTGTTTACTAACATCAAATAATTCAGACTGCAGTATTCCTGGACATCAAAATGTGAGTTACTGAAGAGGCCACAAGATCCGCTGGCCTGGATTTCAAACTCTGCTATCTCAGGTCACCAAAGCATTTCATGTCTGTGATTGGTATACGGAAAAAGAGAGGCTTTAGACCAGGAGTCTAAACCCATGTCCCACAGGCCACTTCTGGAACAGGACAGCTGGTAATACAGCCTCATATAGGGGTAATACACATCTAACAGTTGCCTAAAAAAACAGTTGTCAATTTACTAATCCAGGGATGATAAAAGTGGGATTACAGAATCATAGAATCCTTAGAGTTGGAAGGGACCTCTGAAAGCCATGTAGTCCAACACCCCTGCAGTGAACAGGGATACCACAGCACATCAGGCTGCCTAGGTCCTGTTCCAGCCTTGCCTTGAAAGTCTCCAGGGACAGAGCAACAACCCCATCACTGGGCAATCACCACTCTCCCTCACCACTCTCCCTGTAAAAGATTTTTCCTTTATACCTAACCCAAATCTCCCTTCTTCGAGCTTGAAACTATTTCTGCTTGTTCTACCACAGACTCTGCTAAGGAGTCTGTCCCCTTCTCTTCTGGACTCCCCTTTAGATATTGAAAGGCCACTATCAAGTCACCTCACAGCCTTCTCTTCTCCAGGTTGAAGAGCCCCAGCTCTCTCAACCTGTCCTCATAGGAGAGGTGTTCCACCTCTTGGATCATTTTCTCTGGACACGCTCCAACAGGTCCATGTCTCTCCTGTACTGAGGACTTCACATCTGGATGCAGTGTTGCAGGGGAGGCCTCACCAGTGCAGAGCAGAGAGATCACTTCCATTGTGCACTGCAAGGGTCCAGCTTGCCATCCTCCAGTAGCCAGAGGTCTTTTTCAGCAGGGCTGTGCTCAATCCTTTTATCTCCCAATTTATACTGGTAATGGGCGCTGCCTCGACCCAGGTGCAAGACCTTGCACTTGGATTTGTTGAATTTCATGAGGTTCTCCTGATTGCCCAAGCCTATCTAGGTCCCTCTGGATGGCATCCTGTCCCTTTGGTGTGTTGACCGCACCCCATAGCTTGGTGTCATCAGCAAAGTTGCAGAGAGTACACTCAATCCCACTGACAATGCCACTGATGAAGATATTAAAGAGTATTAGGTCCAGCACTGAACCCTGGGGAACACCACTCATCACCAATCTCCATCCACTCACTGAGCCACTGACCGCCAGTCTCTGGACTCAGTCCTGCAGGCAGTTCTTCATCCATTGAACAGTCCACCCATCAAATCCATATCTTTCCAATTTGGAGAGAAGGATGTTGTGGTGTACCATGTCAAAGGCCTTACTGAAGACCAGATAGATGGCAGCAGCGGCTCTTCCCTTGTTTATTAATGCAGTGACAACATCACAGAAGGTCACCAGGTTGGTTAAGCAGGATTAACCCTTGGTTAAGCCATATACTGGTTCTCCTGTATCACCTCCCTTCCTTCCATGTACCTTAGCATTACTTCCAGTGCCTGTAAACCTGACTGGGGACCGTAAGGGGCACTGTCTTCTACAGACATCATGCACAGAAGATTTCAGACTGCAAAAAGAGATAACAGTACTTGTACTTCAGCAGAACTCTACTGCTCCTGCTGATGCTGCTCTTCAGCTTTTCCCTGTATTGTTTTAGCAGCAGGGTGGCTGCAGGTCTGTCTGCTGCATGTTTGGTGTGGAGGAGATCAGAAGCTGTGTTACATATCTATGGGACTCATAGTTGCTTTTATGTTCCATACCATGCACCAGTGCTGTCTGTTTCCAGCGGCCCTTTATGAGAATTAGCTTTGGACTTTCCTGAACTACAGGAAAGCCAGCAGTATGCTGTAGGAAAAGCCAGGATCTCATGCTGTAGTTGAACTGTAACTTCATTGGCAAAATTTGTTAGTTTTAAAATCAAATCCGGAGTCTTTCTGATTTTATTTCCTATTTTATTAACAGCAGCTTTTAAATGGCATTCATTATTTTTGGCTGCAAAACGCACACTTTTATTACTCCTAAATCCGTGCTGGTTCTTGCTGACGATGCCACTTAACAGCAAAAACACGCAACATCAATGCCCTCTTTGTGCACATTTATCTCCCTCTAGTGGAAGCAAAGCCTCGGAAAATCAGCAAAGTACACCAAGTCTGCTTCTCAAGGGAGTCACAAAAATTGAAGATGACTAATAAAGAAGGAATGTTGTCCAGCTTTTCTATCCATTCAAGAATGGCACTGGAAATCTAGAGAAATGCTAAGAAGACTGACTTGAGAAATCAAGTTCTTACTGTATTTTTGGATAGTTCTTTCGTTGCTCTGCTGGGATTTAGAACAGTTCTGTCCCGGAGGTTTAGGTTGTGACCTTAACGGGGCAATTCAGACAGAAATGTGACCAATTCCAATTCCATTGGAAGTTTTTTTGTTGTGGGCTTTTAATCAGATTCAGCAGGAAGGGACCACTCTGGTGCCATCAGCACCACTCCTGATGAAAGATGATGTTGTAGCAAGGTAGGGCTTGGTTCCTTCTCCCATGTAACAGTGTTAGGACAAGAGAGACTGCCCTCAAGCTGTGCCAGGGAAGGTCCTGGTTGGATATTAGGAAGAATTTCTTGTCAATGAGAGTGAACAGGCACTGGAAAGGGATGTCAGGGAGGATGTGGAGTCTTTCGCTGTCCCTAGAGGTTTTCAAGAAACGTGGAGTTGTGGCACTGACGGACGCAGTTAGTGGGCACGGTGAGGACGGGCTGACGTCTGGACTCGATGATCTTAGAGGTCTTTTCCAACCTCATGGTTCTACAATAGACTATTTTTACTCAAGGCTAAGTGGTTAAGCCAGTGTAACTATAACTGCACCAGTACTGCTTCTTTGCAAGGTGTCTGCTATAAAGCTGGGAAGCGTACCAGAAGAAAGCAGGCAACGCAGCCACCACAGGCGCCCACATCAACCCCTACAGGAAAGCCACCCCCACAGAAAAGCCGTTCCCCTTTCCCCCCCCCAAGATGGCGGCGGAACGCCGAGCGGCAGGCGCCCTTCCGGTGGAGGGAGGAAAGGAAGTGACGACACGCCGCGCCGGCAGCGACGGGGACGGAGTTCCGCTTCCGGCGGGAGTTGTGCGGCCGGGCTGCGGTATGACCAGGTGGGCTCGGAAAATCGCCGCTGCGCGCGGCAAGGCGCTGAAGTCCACACCCTGGGAGGAGATGGCGGCGGGGCCCGCGGAGAGCGGCCCGGAGAGGAAGAATAAAAGGAAAAAAACGTACCAGAACGAAGACGTCAATGGTTTTGCGGCGTACCTGAAGCAGGCGGGGGACGGCCGGGGGCGAGAGGAGGAGGCGGCGGTAGCCCTGAAGAAGGACCGTAGGCGGGAGGACAGGAGGCTGAGGAGGCAGGAGGCAAGGAAAAACGCCATGGTGAGCTCGGAGCTTGGTGCCCGGGGTGCTGGAGGGGACGAGAGCGTCTCAGCCTTAAGCGGGGATGAATCCCTGCTGAGGTTTGGTTCTGTGATTCTATAAAGTGAGTTTTAGCATAAGCGGGTTTCATTAAGTACACGCAGTTGAAGGGAATTTCGCCCTTGGCGTGCCTTTTCTGCTTACGTGCTGATCTGCAGCCCTTCGGGGAATGGCCAGCCATGTTCCTGGGTGAAATGTGTTTTCTGTCTCTCTGTGCAGCTGTGCAGTGCTCCTGTGCGTGTTTGCAATTTCATCATGTTCTGGGACCGTTTTTTTGCAGCACCTTCTGCCTGAGAACTGGGGTGAGATCTCCAGCAAACTCCAAATAAAACCACCTGAAAGTGGTTGTTCATGAAGTTACTCTAAATGGAATCTGCAATGGCAAAGCAAGTGACTGCTACTCATTAATATGAACTACCATGAGTTATGAATGAGTTGCAGTGCTATAAGCAGCTTCTGAGACATCAGTACTGACATATTTTTGCTTGTGTTTGCTTTTTACATGTCCAGAACAATCTTAGGGAACTAATTCTGCTGCAGTGAGGATCAGAAGGTGTCACTCAGCTGCTCAGTTCCCAGTGGCCTGGGACAAAAATCCTGCGTGTGTTGCTTGTGAAGGAAAAAAGCACCAATAATCATCTTGTTTAGATGTCTGTTTAGAGACAGAGACTACTGGCAATTATTTTGTTTGTGCTGCAATGGCTTTTTTGTCTTAAGCTTTTTGTCTGAAGTGTTATGCTACTGTTGATATACTTGCCTTCTGAAAAGCCTAGAAGCCTTGTTAGGCTGTTGGTTTCTTTTTGTTTGTTTGTTGATTTGTTTATTTTTCTGAGATATTCACTGAACCTTGGCTTAAGATATTGGAGTAACTTCAAATGTCAGTGCAAGAGGTATGTATTTATTAGCACCTCCTACGCTTCAGCCGAGATACGTTGGGATCTAGTGGAAATCTGGCAGATAAAAGTGATAGTCAGATAACAAGAGTAAGAAAACTGTAGTTATGCCACCTGCAAGTGCTGTGCTTTGCTCTGTGAACTGCTTATAAGAATGCATGTAACTTATTTTTTATTTTTAAAGGTATGTTTCCACTGCAGGGAACCTGGCCATGGTGTTGCTGATTGTCCAGCTGTACTGGAAAGTCAAGATATGGGTACAGGAATCTGTTACCGGTGTGGATCCACAGAGCATGACATTGGCAAATGCAAGGCAAAGATAGACCCAGCTGTTGGTATGATTCAGAAGTTTTCATTTCGCGGAGTGCTTTGGTCTGAGTTTTCTTAGTACTGATATGTTGATTTGTGTTCTAGCAATTTATCTGTTCTGAAGACAGCAATTAATATGTTTAAAGGAGTACAGTATTGTGGCAACAAACCTGATGTTACAGTTACGCTATCCTACATCATACTGCTTCTTACAATGTTTTCAGAGTTGTCTGTGACTATACAGTGTTCTTAACTTTTGTCACAAATTATGGAATTTTGCAGGTGCATTTCCATATGCAAAATGTTTCATCTGTGGTGAGATGGGACATCTATCAAGGTCATGTCCTGACAATCCCAAAGGATTATATGCCGAAGGTGAGTGCAGTGATCTACTGCAAATAAAACATATTTTTCCTACTTATGTGACGCAGAACTAAGAAACACTTTGGATTAAGAAAAACAACTTCCAGATGTCTTTTATTCTTGGTGAAGGCAGATCAAATCTATAGAATTCATCATTAGTATTCACTATCTGGAGATTCCTATTTCAATTTTAACCTTAGCATTAAAAAGGAGGTGAAGTGCAGAGTATGAGAATTTGCTCACACTTGGCAGTTTCAACAGGATTACATATTTCAATACAGATTTCAAGAGAAACCATAATCTCTGTTTGTATGTGGCCAATGTGTGTTTAAATTTACATACAACTAAGAATAGTTGTTGTTGTGATAAAATTGTGACTAAGAATTGTCAGTTGTTGTGATAAAACATCCCATTGGTCTGTTTAGGGACTTCATAGCCTTTATAGTTTAACACTTCAGCAACAATGAGAAGCGTTCACAGAAAACAAGGTCTGTCATAGCTACACGCAGGAATAATTTGTTTTATATGGGAAGTGACACTGTAAAAGATTAAGGAGAAATTAAGAGTTGAAGAATAGGCTACAGCTTCCAGATGTTCTAAGAAATCAGTTCTACTTATTGACTTGATCCTATAGCTACTCAGTATCCCAGTGGTTGTGGCACTCACAAAAAGGGCTCTCACAAGAGAGAGATCATCAGGTGAAGTTATTTTAATGAGAAATGTCACCCGAGTGTGTAGATTTCACTCAGATTTTGCAATGCCTGTCTTCTTTGTAAGTAAGCAGAAATATCTTGTATGTGGTGAGTGAAATTTGTGGTGATTTGCAGAGCTATGCTACTACAGATGCATGTTATCTGTAAGATTCAGAGAGTCCAAGGAAGGTGTGTGTGCAGGCTCCTAAAGCTGTATGCTCATCTGCTGCACAATGTTACGTAATTGTGCGTAGGAGTGTTGACCTGTCTGTGGAGATGCATCTTTTCTACAGGTTGTCACTACAGAAGTGTAAAACAAAATTTTTTTTAACATACATTTAACAGCAGAAGAGTGGGTTTGTATTGTTTTGTTTTCCAACTTTATCTTTTAACAGGTGGCTGCTGCAGACTTTGTGGCTCTGTGGAGCACTACAGAAAAGACTGTCCGGAAAACCAGAACTTAGGTGAGATGCAGGGGATGGCATAGAGTGTGATTAGAGAGCTTTCTAGTAACAAGATCATACATTGCCTTTAAGAATGTGTGCTTTTACTATGGGGTGTAGATAGAGAAGACAGTGAGTTGCTAGGCAAAAGGAACTTTCAATTAAAAACAAAAAAATCTAGCTTGTACACTTCTGAAGGCTGTATGAGCAAATGTGTATTTATGTTGAGGTTCGCATTGTTAGCAGCTGTAGTAGAAAACATGCAGAATTGGTTTCTTTTGCAGGCAGTTTGTGTGAAGAACCTGAATGTATTTTCAGTTGCAGTGTGGTGGTTGCTATAAGCTCCATCTGCAGGCAGGCATTTAAGTCATTTGAGACAGGGGTGTGAGAGGAGACTGCAGGCCAGTCCTGCTAGATTTGTCAGCTAATAAGCTGGTTTCATCTACCTGTGTTGATAGAAAAGTAGGTTATAATTCTGCTTAGCTGATTGGCTTTTAGTGAAATGTTTGATGTTTAACTGAGCCCTCCCTTGTGGTAAGGCCATTGATAGAAAGTGTTTTGAGAGAACAGCTTCCCTTGTTCACTGATAGTTCTTTTTTTTTTTTTTTTTTTTTTACCTCCTTGCAAATTGTTTTGCACTGAATTCGTCAGTATGTGTTACACATTAGAATGCATTTTTGTAATATATTAATTATGCTGGGCTATACAATTTGTGTGCCAGGATATGATCTAAGGGCATTTATTTTTCTTAAACCATTAGAGAGAAGAAAACTGTTTCTTTCTGTTTCATATGTATAGAAGTAAGATACTCTATGTATCTTTTATTTAAAAAAAAAAAGAAAAAGAAAAACAAACAACAACAACAAAACACCAGAAAAACTAATTTAAGAGAGGCAAAACTGTCCAAGGTTTGGAGAGCGACACATTACTGAAGTGATGAAACACTTGTTGGTTTCTCTACTTGCAGAACATTTGGGTTAATAATATGCCATAAGATTCTGAGGAATTGATCTGAAAAACATTTACAGAGGCAGTAGAGTTCTGTACTTCAACTGCTTTTTCTAAGTGATCATACAGATACCAATATAATCTAGATGTTGTTTGAGAGCACACTTGTACCATTCTAGATGTGTGCTGGTTTGCTAATTTGGAACAAGTGAGGTCGAGTCTTAATTGGTCTCAGAAGTTTCTGATGTGAAACCTAGGTGGGTTTTTTTTGTTTGTTTGTTTTTGCCAAACCTAAGAGCCACCACAGATTGGTTTGTGCAGTGCCTGTCAGATAACTGCTGCAAGTCTGTGATGTCTCTTGCTGGGTTACTGCACACTACGTTAACAGCAGACTGTTTTTGCATGCTTAATACCTTTTGTAAATTGAAAACCTGTGCAGATGCTATAGGAGAAAAGTGGGAAACAGCTGTGCTGGAAGTCAAGTCAGTTCTTTCCACCAAAGGCTCCTGAGCAGTGCGTAGTGCTGACCAGCAAAGATCCACTATGCAAGGAGTCTGGAAAGCAACCTGTAAGAGCTTGCTCCTTCACATGAGTGGCTGCAGTCAATAAATTGCTTGGTCCGGTCTTGAATAGTGGCGTGCACATATATACATGACAGGTGATAAAAGCTAGCAAGTGCTGATTTGTAGAGTCATTGTAATTTTGTAGACAGGGTTAAAATAAAAATCTCTGCAGTCCTTTCTGCTTTTGGGCAGTATAATGAACGATATATGAAAGAGAACTGGTCAAAATAGTATTTAAAATGGGAGAGGGGAAACTTGTTTATTATATTTAGGGAGGTAAATTGAGAAATGTAAACTTTTCTCAATTTTATCTCTTCAAGAATGCTTTCCTTTACTTCCAGAGATGCCTGACACATTCTGAGATCTCTACACAAGAGTAATTAGGACTTCACAGAAGACACATTAACTCTCACTGTACTCCAAATCTTTCTTTGGACAGCCAAATAGGAAGAGATTCATATGATTTCTGAACATTTAAAATCTGTGTGGGGGGGATTGGGGTACAAAACACAAACACACACTTGTTGAAGGTGATCAGTTTCAGAAGTAGAACTAAATTGATAGATCTCTACTGAACCAAAAGCAGGCCCTTGTGGACCAAATGTTTCTCAAATATGAAAGCTCAATCTGATGATAATGTTTAACCTTTTCATAAACTCTTGTCTCTTGCTTTGCAGACCAGGTTACAGTTGGGCGATGGGCCAATGGAATGAGTGCTGATGATGAAGAAACTACAGAAACACCAACGCTACAGAAACCCAAAGTGAAAATACTTAAAGTTATTAATTTTTGAAAGCCTCCTTTGGGTGCTAAACGGCAGTGGTTGTGCACTGCTTCATTTCAGTGTAGTGACCGCATAGAGTGGATTGCTGCTTCCTGAAATCCAAGCACACTGCTGCTGCTGGGTCTGTATCCCTGCTTTTTAGAGTTCAATTCACAGACTTATCCAGTGGACTGAAAATCTGGGAACAACAGAAATGCATCAAGAAGGTGTTTTATTTATTTTTATACATTTTTTGCAGAAAAGCTTTTCTTCTGCTAATTCTTTAAAGAAGAAAATTGGTTTTCTCTGCTATCATGCAGTGTGGTTGCAATAAAAGCACAGGGTTATGTGCATTTTGTCACAGGGCTTTATGGCCACTCGATTTAGTGGTCAGTAGCACTCCCTTAAGGATTGCTGTATTGGAGACGAATACAATTATGCTGATCTTAAGTCATCCTGCCTTTCTCTGAAAGGGGTTGCAGGCATTTTCTAAATACCAATTGGATTCTAGATTGGTTTTGTTTCTTACAATGATTTTGTGCGGTGTATGTGCACAATTGAGCTGTCTGACAGCTAAGTTATCAGTAAAGCTACAACTTATGTGACTTGAGCCTTCTATCTGGAAAGCTTGGAGGTACAATTCTTGCTATACATAATGGATCTGTTAGTGTGTATGTGCAACAATCTGATAGATTATGCATGCTTTATTACCTGAATATTTCACTGATAAGCCAAATCATGCTCTTCCTCTGATATGCATTATGAAACTCACCTGAAAAACACAATACCCAAGTTGGATGAGAGCCATCAAAATCATATGTTTAACCCCTGGCTCCAGACAGGACCTCCCATAATCCAAACTCCATGTCTGAGAGCAATGTCCAAATGCTCCTTGAGCTCCAGCAGCCTGGGGCTGTGCCCTCTGCCCTGGAGATCCTGTGCCAGTAGCTGGAGAGCAAGGGAGCTTGCTTAGTTTACTTTTTAAGAAAAGCACCCAAAAATCTTGATCTTCAGTATTTCGGTCCCTTGGGGTATTGGAAGTAAACTTTCCCTTCTGTTACTTAGATGTACCTACTTCATAGTGGATTTTTTTTTTTTTTTTAATGGAGAAAGCAGCCTGCACTTGGAAATCCTGGTAGATGTTACAAAATTTCCTCAAGCCAACAAAGGATGGAGTTCCTCCGTATGTTCTCAGGTTTCTTCCTGTGCAGCTGACAGTGACAGAATTTTACTTGCATCTTATCTGTCATCTAAGTTGAACAAGCAAGCACAGTGTAAGTAGAGGAGTACATTCCAAGCTCTGCTCACATGCTGCTTTCATTCTGAACTGGGGTCTGGGCACAGCATTGGCAGATGCTGTTCTGCATCTCTGCTGTGCTCCCCTCCACTGTACAGATGTGGATTCAAGCACCTGTGCCATGAGGCTTCTCAGTGCTGTATTGCAGGCAGTGACCCAAAGGCCTTACATATGCCTTCTAAAATTTCACCTTGCATGATGTATTAATAAGCAACTGTCTTTGACAGAAAGCTAAATGGTAATGAAGGTGTTGCTTTTAAAGAATTAGTTATCATTAAAGTTAGTTCATACAGAATCCTGCTGAGAACACAGAACTAACACCAGACAACAAACTGAGTTCAGAACTGTTTTTTGAGATACTTGAGGACAAGGCACTGAGGCTGTGGGTTTGGAACTTCACATTTCTTACAGAATAAAAACAAATTTGTCTTAATACGTTTGTGTAAATGTGTGCTTTTTTCCTTCATAAAATGCTGATAAAGAACACAATAGGTAGAGCTCTTAAAGCAGGTAGCATGCTATGTGGATTCAGTTTATAATAATCAGAACACATTTAAATGGAGAAGAGGAATCAATTTGGATGAAATCACTGAATTATTACAGTTTTAATTAACTTTGAAGTGCAAAACCGTTATTTCAGTACGGACAGGTCTTTTGTAACAGACATTCCAACTTAAAAGGTTATTTCCCTTTCTAGTATATGAATGCATATATAGGTTGAAAGCTAATCTTTTTTAGATGATATTCTGTTCAAAAAAGAAACAGAAACTTGAAGCCATCCCCTTAACAGTGCTGTAAATGCTTGATATGGACAGTGTTGTGGTTCTTCCTCCCAGGGAAGTAGCAGCTCAGGTTCTGTAGGTCTGACTGAAACGTCACTGTTGTAAGCTGAAGCAAAAGCATCTGCTGAGAGACTGCTGAGTTATTTTGTGTGCTGCTTCTATCTTGTGGAAGTAAAGAAAATTCAGTGTTGCCTTCCCGCAGCTGATCCTGTTGTGAGCCATCTCACGCTCTAGAAACACTTGTCAGGCTCCTACATTTAAACACTGCTTTATTATCCTGAGAAGAGAGAGCAGGGTTCTTCAAACAAACAAAAAAGACAAAGTAGGTCTCAGTGGTTCTCAAGTACTCGCATACAGCATCTGTTTGAATGGGTTTGTGAGGTGGTGTGCCTACCTCCTTTCTTCCTCAGTGACTGCTGAAGATGAAGTATGGAAATACTCCACTGCAGAACAGCTACAAAGGGTATCACTGCTCAGTAACTGCTGGTAAACAATTAGAGTTTAAGCAAGCATTCTTCCAGAAACCCAAGTCTTGTCTCACTAGCTGCACACTGGTTGGTAGGTATGTAATCCTTGTGAAAAAGACACCAATTCCCTATGCACCTAAAGAATGAATGTGTGGCTGTGTGCAGAAAGCAGCCCTGCTGCGCAGTGCTAAGGAGTCTGGGTGAGGAGGCAGAACCTGCAGGCACCAGCAGGCTCAGCAGAATATCAGTATTTCCAAAATGCCAAATAACGTTCACCTCCTTGTGGTAACACAACAGCTAAGTTCAGTGTTTAAGTGTCTCTAAAGGCAGGCTACAAATTGTGCAGCACAAGAGGCAGCTCAGTGCCCAACGCAGAGCTCAGGCTCTTTCGCCCGCAGCTTTGCGCATGCATTCACAGCTGAACGCTAGGTGGCTCTGTTCACTAAAAATCGGGACTGCAGAGACGTAGACGTACACCCGCTCACTGCCTACCGCCTTCCGGGCGCAGCAAGCACAACCACGACTGACAGCTAAGTTTGTGTCCTGTGCAGCTCTCGCAGGCAACGATCCTTCTGTCAGCAGCCAAAGCAGAGAGCGGCTGCTTGCCCTCGGGCTGCAGTGGTTTCTGTGCTGCGGAAAGGGCTGTCCTGAGGCTGCAGTCCTCACATCACAGACTTAGGAGCTGGATCCCCATGTGATAAAAATCGCGATCCCAAGTCTCCTCCAGAGCCGTAGCTCATGCCACAGTTCATTTTTTATTACTAGCATAGTGTGTATCTATCTATTTAGTTTGGCAGGTACTGGCCAGCTTCGCTACCAATACAGAAGACATCCTGATCTCACTAATGCTTTAGTCTGGCACTGCACCCAAGTGAAACCAGTCTCACCAAGAGACCAGCTGACTTACTGCAATAGCACACCTGGAGGGCTTCCAGCACTTCATACAAAATTTGCACGTATATTATAATCTACAAATCACCAACAAAAACTTTGATTTGGTTATAGGCCAAACTAAAGATGTTCTTACGTAAGTGGGAACTGGATTCAGACCCCTAAAGCACTCACTCTACCAATTATGAAACTACAGTGAGATAAATAGCACTGCTACAGTTCTCATGCTTTGATCCTTTTAACCAACTTCCCTGTTCATGTTACAATTAACTGTTGATGATCTAACCTGTTTTCTGAACAAGGGACTCTAGAGAAGAAAAACAAAAGCACAGAACGAAAGACACACCACAATAAAACCTCTGAAACCATTTTCTTTTATTCATCTGGGAATGGTTTCAAGATTATTCCTTTTCCATATTAATTAAAGGCCAGAAGAACAGTCTTGCACAGAACTTGGCAGCTGGAGGTCACAGCACTTCTCCAAGAGACCAGCACCCTTCATCAGCACTGAAATCCTTCCAGAGATAGTGCAATAAAAACTACGATGGATATGTAATCTGAAAAGCAATAATTTATTGAAGAACACAGACAAACTACAAGCATTAACAAATGACAAACATTATCAAACACTAATTTGCTGTAGGGCATAATAGATCAACATGTAATGCACAGGCAAGGAGCTGGACAAACTGAGCAGAGAACTGGACAAATTTCTTGGTAGTACTAGTACTCTGCATATTAGACTGATTAGTACCTACTAATTTAAAATTGACTGGATGTCACCAGGCCCAATCCAACAATGAAATACACATTTAGGAGCAGAATTTGTGCCTTAATCTTTTTTTTTTTTTTTTTAATAGAAAACTTGAATTTAGAGCATAAAGTCGAATCCTAATTTGACACAAAATCCAGCTCTAGTCCAGTATCAGCTGCATGACTCAAAGTAACTTGTAGAACAATTAACACATATGGAAAAACTTAAATTAATATTGCTTGATAGTCTCTCACACTCTTTTCACAACTTTGTGTTAACTTCAACACTTGCTGCCCTTCAGCTCCAAGAACTTAATACACTCCAAGGCTGTGTCTTCAATGGAGTTTAATGAGCCAGTAAGATTTGCAGCTAAGTAAGGCATAAGACTTGATGTCATTTGATTGAAGTAATACACCTGTTTAAATAAAAACAATATAAATTAAAAACCCTGGACTGCAATAGTTAGCCCTTTTATTTCAGAGACTAGCTGAGATTCAAAGTTTCTGTGAGTGAGAGCAGAAGCACATAAGCAGTCGAAGCGCTGTGAAAGTGAAAGCAAGGCTCAGCAAAAAGACTTTCAATAGTCTTATAGTAATCAGAATGCCAGGTCCTCAAGCATATACATACATATACACAGGAGCAAGTTAGAAGGGACAAACAAGGATCATCTGGTTCACCTCCTACAGATGTGTTTTACAAACAATACTGTTGCCTGAAAAGAGAATCTCAGCAAATGAGAGATACTCAATGTTTTCAGAAATACACTTTCTTAAATTAAAAAATTAGGAAGTTGGAAAACAACAGAGGAGAGAGACATTGTTGCTTGTTCAGGGATGAGGTTCAGATTCCATAATTTCAGACAGAGCAACTAAGCATTAAATGAGAACTAATTCCCTGGGCATCCTCTGTACTCAGTGAGGGCAGACAAGTACCAACAAACATCAGGAGAATGCACACCTTCTAGAAGCTTACTTTATGATTGATTGAACTACCCAGAACAGATACAGGCTGGGCCCAGAATGGTTTGAGAGCAGCCCTGAGCAGAAGGATTTGGGGATGTTGGTTGATGAAAAGATTCAACATGAGCAGTCAATGTGTAATCCAGAAGGCCAACAGTATCCTGGGTTGCATCAAGAGAAGTGTGGCTAGCAGGTCAAAGGAGGTGATTCTGCCCCTCCACTCTGCTATTGTAAGATCCCACCTGGAGTACTGTGACCACTTTTGGGGCCCAAACACAAGAAGGACATGGAGCTGCTGAAGCGGATCCAGAGGAGGGCCTCGAAAATGATCAGAGGGCTGGAGCACCTCCCCTACAAAGACAGGCTGAGAGAGCTGGGGCTCTTCAGCCTGGAAAAGAGAAGTCTCTAGGGAGACCTTATAGCAGCATGCCACTATCTGAAGGGGCCTACAGGAAAGCTGGGGAGGTACTTTTTATAACACCGTGCAGTGGCAGAACAAGGGGAAATGGCTTTAAACTGGAAAGGGGGAGATTTAGACTAGATATAAGGAAGAAATTCTTTACTGTGAGGGTGGTGAGACACTGGAACAGGTTGCCCAGAGAGTCTGTGGATGCCCCTCTCTGGAAGCATTCAAGGTCAGACTGGATGGGGCTGTGAGCAACCTGGTCTAGTGGGAGGTGTCCCTGCCTATAGCAGGGGGGTTGGAACTACGTGATCTTAAAGGTCCTTCCAACCCAAACCATTCTATGATTCTATGATCTTCCAGAGCTGCCAGTCTCTATTCAGTGCTTAGTTTGACTTCATTCCTAACTTTTGCATTGGCTGAATTTGGGCAAAACAAATTCTACACTGTGGAATAAAGATAGCCTAACAGATGTCTGGATAAGCTGATTCCTTTATTGTTACTACTGTTCTAGACTGTCAGCTCAAATGAGATCACATGCACATGCAGCACCAAAGGAAAGGAGGCACAGATGAGGCCTTCAGAGCAACTCACCCTACAGGAACTGCTGCTGTCACTGTAGATCTGGAATCCAGCACACAGGATTTCACTTCTGCAGTGTTCAGAAGAAGGTGGCACAGATGTCAGGGTTACTGACTTTACAGCTACTATGTATGGTTCACTGCAGTGCAAACAGAAAAACATAACTTTTTTTTTCAAAAATATATTTAAAAAATGCATGTAAAGGACCACAACTACAGACTACAAAATTTTCTTATTAGATGTCATTTTTATATTAAGGCAAGTACACTCCTGTATGCTTAAAACATGTAAAAAAGCTCATTTATCTTGAAAATGCTTTGTTACAAACTCCAATCATGAGGACTTGTGTGAAAAGTCAAAGAATGATCACCCACACACAACACATTTCCTTTCTGTTTGGCTTTGTTTTTGTTGTTGTTTTTTTTTTTCCAATTCCCCCAACTCCCTATGAACCAAGTTTACAGCATCAGAGCCTTAGTTCTGAGGGGACGTGGATATGTCCCCAGCAACAACAAACCAAATCCATCTTCCAGATGTGGGGAAAAGAACCCAAGTAAGGTACAGAATACAAGTGATGTATCATTAACATGAAGAATTATAGCATATAAGAAATTATAGTGAAAATAAAGAATAACATACACAAAATAGACTAAGCAGCCCCATTTATCCATGTTTCATTATGTAAGAACAAAAGGAAATCTAATGAAAAAGAAAAATCAATCTACATTAAATCAATCAGCAGACTTCTTTAAACAACATTTAGCAGCAACATTTTCTGACACAATAAATGTATCACATTGAGGTATCAGTGAAGTCCAAGCATTTCCCTAATTCCTCCAGAATTATATTGAACCTGACTACAAAGTAATTTTATAAGAGCAAGCTCTCAATCATGTACTTCTGGATCTGAATGTGCTTTGCCAAGGTGCTCTTTGGAACTCTGGCCTGTTTTTTCTCATGATACACTCCTGAAGAGTGGTGTATCTAGCAATGCAAGAATATGCTAGAAATCTGGGATGCTATGAATTCATTTAATTGTATGTCCACTTTGCAAAATAGATCTGGTTGTGCAGTCTCAGGTATCAATGTATATTTTAAATGAGCCACTCATCCGATTTTTCTTAAGAAATTAAATATCTTTACCATTGAACAACAGGCATGGTGGAGATCAGCAGTAATTCAAACTATGGGTCCAAAGCTCACAGCTGTACTCTAGTTCTTTGCTCACCTGGGCTCAAGAGGTTGCCTTCGAGACACAAGAATCACAAAGTCCCTGGGCTGATGGCCAGTCATGGGTGGAGGTGGTGAGGTAATGTAATATATTTTGTCATCTTCACTCACAGCTTGTAGGACTTCACAAGTTCTGCAAATGTATTTAGTACATGCATGTAGTACTTGTCATATGTAGCAATATCTCTTATGAAAAGCAACTGAACATGTATTCCAGCCTAAAGTTCAGTGTACAGTTCTCCTGCTGATGCAGAAAACATGTGACAGGAATACAGAGAGAAAATCTGAATTTTAAATAAATGCCTCACCTGACAGAACATTTCTGGTCCACAAAACTGTGGAAAAAGTGCTGCAGAATGCTGGCACAAGGTCATAAAAGCCCATATTTTGCATATTACTCATTCCTATTTGGAATGAGATTAGCTTTCATGCTGTAATGCTTGCTGACTGACCAAACATTGTCCATTTGACATATCACAGGAGTGACAAATAGGAAACATTAGCAAAATTTTATTCAAAGCTGTGTTCTGCTGCATTCAAAAAGGGCCACCCAGTAGGACATACTCTTTCTTGGAAGTACTGATCACTACCTCTAAGTTTCTTGTAGAAAAAAAGAAACCCCAGAATTTTCCTTTGTCCTGGCAGTAACTGATTTCACTTCAGCCTCCACTGCCTCAGCAATAAATGCCACTATGTTGGGGTTCCATTTTCACTAGTAAATTGGGCTTCATTATAGCTGTAAGAAACCTAAAATTCTGGCTCTATATATAGAAAAGCAACAACAATTTTCTTCAAGCCATTAATGTGGCAGAAAATGCCAAATTTTAAATATTCTTATAGTTTCACTTATTTTCACTCTGTAATAAAAATATTCCAAGACAGAATAATTAACTGAAAAAGCTTCTACTTTACGAAAACATTTACCTACTTAAACTAGTATCATATAAATTCAATTGTCTCTGGTCATCATTCTACACAATATAAGGCAAATTAAGAAAACACCTTTTACAGATATTGTGAAACCCATTCAGGCACACTTTGGAGGATATTACTTTCCTTAAAATGTACATTTTGAAGATCTTAATTTCTGGCATTCTCACTTTATGTTACGAAGCTAAGCATTAGCATCCCAAAAAGGACAAATGCAATGGAGTTTTCAGCTCTGTCTTACTTCTGTGTCTACCATATATGAACATCAATTATATACAACCTTCTTGTTAACCTTCTAATACACAATTATTTAGGCATGGAATTTTGTTCGTTTTTGTGAAAAGCAACCTCTGTCCCAGCTTTTCTGATGGGCCAGAGCAAACTTATTTTTAAACTAGGTTTTGGAGAAATTAAATTCTGTTTTCAAGGGAAAAACCCAAACCATATTTTGACTAATGAATCTTTAATGACAACTTCCTACAGCAATTTAGTCTTAATTAGGTAGAAAAGTGTCAACATCTCAAAAAATATGTATCTTGGAAAAGGTTAGTTGTCAGTGGATTTGAGCAGTTTTAAATAAAGGTAAGTTCTTACAAAAAATGTTTGTCCCATTGCTGGCGGTATGTGAAGTTAGACAAAAGGGAGAAAGCTACATGTGATGCTGTCTTCACTTGCATTTCTACTTTGAGTGACAAGACATCACCATCCTCATGGGTCCATATTCTTATCTGAAAAAGTTAACAATGTATTAAAAACATGATTAATTTTACTGTACAATACAGCACAATGTAAAATTGAATACACTGATAGCACAGTGACATCACACAGTTTCAATTGCATCAAGGTAGAGATAATTCCATGAGTAGCATCCACTGGATGGGACACTGGTGAGCAGAAGCAAGCTGGAGTGAAGCCAGAGTAGATGAAGGGCATCCTTGTGCCCTACACGTGAGGCAACACAGATTTCAGCAAAACAAAATAAAACAACCAACTGCTTTCACTGCCTCTGGGATTTTGGAACATATCCAGCAACCCTTGGCACTAAAGCTTTGGGACCTTATCCAGAGACATCCAAATGGAAGCAGATTTTTTGAAAAGCAGTCTCCTTGTTTTAAGACAGATGGTTTTAGACAACATATGAATTCCCTACTTCCCTGAGACATCTCCCCAGCCTACGAAGTACAGCAGCCTGTCTTTAAAAGATATGAAGATGTTAGAACAGGTAGGTAGTAGAGTTCAACTACTGCAGCTCCCTTTGTCCACACAAATCAGTCACACACAGTATACCAAAACATTATTCAAAATGTGGTTGTGCCTGCACTGTCCTATGCTTGCACAATATTGTCCTGATATTTTGGGTCTATAAGCCTGAACCTTGTCAAGGAGAATTCAAAAGAAATAACTTGTATAAAAAAAATACACACAACTCTTGCCAAAGAATGGCTTGGTGTTCCACAAACCCTGTAAAATGGAAAAAGATGAGTAGGAGAGAAATATTAGAACTGTTAATATTAGATCTGTTAATTTGTTTTTCATATCCTGTAAAGTTTTAACAGATTTTCATTTCTAAGTGATACAAAATTCAAGCTTCATCATCTCTGCTGCTCTTTTTGCCAAGTTAAAAATTAAAAGTCCATGGATTTACTGAGCATTCATGCAACACAGACTCTGTGTGTTCATCTATTTTCACATTTTAGAACATGGAAAAAAAACAACCCCAAAAAGTAAGCCAGCAAACAAGTCATAATTCTTCAAGACTTCAGAATCACAAAATAAAGTGCGAGTAGCAGCTGTTAAACCTCTCTCTGTAAAGTGAATACTGGTAAGGACAGCATGTTATACAGGCCTACAAGTCTTGTAGCTCTGTATTAAAGAGCTCTCAGTGCCTCCTTCTACTTTCAAAACTACTCAGCCAACCTAGGGTCACTCCAGGGAAAAATGAGAATACAGACGGACGCTGCTTCAGAATATGCTTACAGCAATATTTCAACTCAAAATACTGTTCAGTCTTTGACAGTCTTGTTTCCCATAATATATGACTGTCTTCATGTACAGCACTGATCAGCAGTACCACCTGATTTCTATGGAAACATGATGTAAAGTTCTGAGAAATACAGTTTCGTAAGGGATATTTGTAGTGTCGATGTTTACAAAGCGAACATGAAACT
This sequence comes from Phasianus colchicus, assembly GCF_987193195.1. NCBI lineage: Eukaryota > Metazoa > Chordata > Aves > Galliformes > Phasianidae > Phasianus > Phasianus colchicus. The sequence continues at coordinate 33,872,499 of NC_143476.1, read as the reverse complement.
GCAACAAATGACCACACCAACATTTCCTAAGACAAAACAATTTCATTACCTGAAGTTGCAGAAAGCCTTTCCTAGGACTGCACCTGTATCAGCATTTAGTTAACTCAAGCACCTATCTAAACATGACCAAAGGAGCTATACAGGTTATGTTCAAGACTGGTTTCACTCACATTTCTTTTTTAAAGAGCAAATCTCGTCCACCTGATGGCTTGAACTTGAGGTAACCACAGGTACCTATGGGGACAAGTATACCTTCTACTTATTGCTGACTTTTCAGCAGCTGCATTATGCCTGCAAGTGGATGTTAAGTAAGATGAAAAAGAAGACTCATGGAATACACAGCGCACCACAATCGAAGTGTCCTACAACCAGAAGGAGGATTACCACATTCATCCCAGAAAAAAATGGTACTGCGCTACCCTGGACCCCTGCCACTTCTCTAAGGAATATGTAATCACTGACTATGCCAAATTATGCAGAATGGCCCAGGAGAATGGGAATGGATGGCTGCTCTCTGTCCACTGACAGCATCAGCGTGCTGCCTGAGCCAAGATTTTGTTGGCTTTAAGATACATACTTCAATTAGTTGAACGAGCAGCTAGAAAAAGCTTCTCAAGATCTTCAGTCAGAAAATACCTATCTCAGAGGCAGATCTTACCATCAGGAGTATTTAATGAAATCCAAAATGGTGAGAAAGTTCCAAACTGCATCAGTACTACTAGTATTGGAAGGTATTGTCACTTGCTGACAGAGAGGAATCACATCATGTTTAAAATCAGATCATGTTTAAAATGCCATCTGGGACGTATGATTTTTTTTTTCTGTATTAAGTCACTTCATCATTTGCTTCTGGTTCTATTACAGATTTTAGGCATTTAGGATTAAGAAAGAATGTGAGATTGTGGCAGTTCCAATGGAGGCAGAAAGAAGTTTTCACTTGGATAATAATAAAGCCTTAGCAGAGTTCTGAAAATAATGCCTGGTGTCTCAATCTGACTGCTTCTCCACCACGAGTGCTGTCATCTGTGCAGAGAATCTACTGATGGCTTTTAACTGGAACAACATGCTTACAGAACTAGCAGTTTTGCCACCACTGAATACCTTCTAATTTATACACATACTCTTACATCAGCTGTATATTCAGCAGATGTAAGAATCAGTACTGAAGTTTCACATACTGCGACATCCAGGAGGCAAGACTAACAGATTCTAACAGTCTCTTCTTGCCCCAGAACACCTCTAAATCTGCATGATTCTGCATTAAATAATCTGCCATTCACTAAACATATGTCAGAAAACAAACCTTAATAGATTTTTCTCCAAAGTTTTCTTGCTGTTTTTCCAAACAGGGTAATCTCAACTTAAAACCAGCTCATATAAGATATCTAAGAAATTTTGGCTTGTGACATCAGTCCTAACAGTAGAAGTGATTTGCTGCAGTGTTTTTTTAATAGGAAAAATGTAAGAAAATCAACCTGACAGGAAAAATGCACAGAAAAAGAGTCAAATGATCTCCTGAAAAGACAGAGATTGAAAAATATGGTAAATATACTGCTGCCACTTGCCAACTGGCAATAGTCAATTAAACCTACTTCAACATAATGTCTGCTGGTTAGAAATATTTCCCAGGCTATAAAGCTGGTGAAGGTAGCACATTACAGACTGCTACACATACTGCTGGTAATTTTCTTTATGGGAAGCCCAAAAGATACTCAACAGCACCGCCTACACATGGATGTCCAAGCTTGGTGTTTTACTAGAATCAAAGACTGGCAAAATCACAGAAATACTTCACTTGAGCCAAATAAAATCCTTCAGAGAGAGATGCAGTTTCAGTTGTGTTTTCACACTCTCCTTTTGCTCAAGCCCAACTATGACTTCCTGTAAGTCTGCTTTGTTGAAATCTCAAGATCTTTGTTCACTAGTCATGCACTCTAACAAACTTCCATGCCACTTCCAGGTTGAACAGTGCTCTGGACAAATAGCTATAGCCTTTTAGGGTAACTCTGGAAGTTTTGTTTTTCAATCCTAGCCAAAGTAAAATCAAATACTGAAAAGCCAATGTACTTGCTTACAAATGGAAATCCTTGTTTTTCTTCACTCATCTCCTACAGAGAAACGTAACTAAATGGTCATGCAGCTGTGCACTTAAAACCACGTACTTACATTATTCAGTGTACTGGTTACTTCCCATCCCGTTTTTGCTGCCAAGTATGTCAGTGTAGCTATATTGCTGTAACTCATATATGCCTGAAATTTAAGATATATTTCTGAAAATGAATGGTAAAGGTACAATACACAATACAATTCCAGAAATGAGATGATCTTTTTTTAAATCATTATCCTTGAACTGCAAAAAAATGTACATTTCCCCATAAGAGTTTCCCTTCTGGAAAGTCCAGCAGTTTCTGAATTAAGTATCTTCAGTAAGAAGAATAAGTGCTCACATGGCTGATGGCAAAATAACCCTAATTGAACAACTACAAAATACCACTTTGGGCGTCTTCAATAACAAATCACTGCAATGAAACTGTGACCACCCAAAAGCTAATACAGGTAACCTCTGAGACTGCCAAATTAATGGTTTTGTCCATCTTTCTTCTAACTAATTAAAACCTACTGGAAAATTAGCCTTCTCATTGCTATCAAGCTGTGATCTACCAGGGCAGTTGCTTTACAAAGCAGGCTCAGAACAGAGAAAGCGCAAACATATCTATTATTTATCATGACTACACTGGATAGAGCTCTCTTTTAAGCTCTGTAAAAAGAGAACAGAGCTTCAGAGTCGTTAATGACAGGTTTTAATTTAATACCAAATACATCTAAGTATCTCATTTTTAGCAGTGAGTGCACAGTTATGTTTATTGTCTTGCAGAAAACAAATGCTGTGCAATATTAAGATTCCATACACAGAGATTCCACTGTTAATAGCAAATCACCTCCTGGATTATAATTCTCAATTATTTATTTACTTTGAGATGTAATAGAAAAAGATCTTGAAAATATTTCTGGGAGCCACTGAAAATTTAAATGCAATGAAAATTTTACTACAATTCCATGCTGAAACAACATTTTGGATGTGCTCAAATTCACCTAAGCTCAGATTCACCACTTTTTAGCTTATGGCACTGGCAGATTCTATGGCCTTGCATATCCAAGTCACAAAACACATACCACTTTAGGCAGAGCATCTAGGAATTAACACATTTTCATCTTTATTTCCCACAGAAGTGAAGTTTACCTTACTTCACTGTTCACCTGACTGTTCATATTGCCAGGTCTTTCCCCCAGCTCATTAGACATAATAAAACCCCACAAGTTCTGACAGCTTTTTAAAAGAGAGGCACACTGGGACATAAATCTTCAGGAGACCTGTCTTCATTACAGCTCTGCTACTTAAGAGACTATCTGATAAAAGAGACACATTTTATGTTCTGTACAAAATTTACATCAACAGGTAAGATCCTTTTAAGAATAAAAGAAAGTTCATTTTATCACAAGCTTATTGATTCTTCCACAAATAACACAATACTTTGGTACAGCAGGTACAGTGTGGAAACTGACAGGGTCTTTTACAATTCTTTTACACACTCAAAAAGTGTACACTATTTTATTCAGGTAGAGGGTAGGACACAATCTAAAGATCACCTGGTTGCTTTTCTCCCACAGATCATAAGGTTTGTCTTCTTTAGCAGACAGCATGTATTTTCTACAACAAAGTTAAAAGAAAAAAAGCAGAATGAAACAGTTATTTACACCTTTTTTTTTAAATATATATGCCCATATCAACCAGTTCTATAGGGTTAAGTGTCTTCCAAATGCTTCACAAATATTTTACATTTCCCAACTGCAGGACAGGTTTGTGTAACTCCTTTTTTTTTTTTTTTTTTCCCAAAGAACATGGGGGAAACAAAAATAACCCCAGGAACAAAATGCTTATGGGATGAGTAGCCCCTAATAATTAGATACAACTAAGGCAGAACAGTCTGGATAGCTAAACAACATAATAGTTACGTTTGAGCAAATTTAAGACTTCTTAACAAATAATCACTTTTTAGTGGACATACTGAAAATGAGTTTCCAAAATTAAATTTTCCCTGTTGTTCAACTGTACCTGGCTAGTCGAATTCTCTTTCGGGCAATAGCTCCATGGTATCGTCTCACACTGTCCTTTACAAAGTCAACCAGACAATGACACATCTGATTATTTTAAGGGACACATGTGCATACAAAACAAATAAACAAAACAGACTAACTAAAAAATATAACAGATGGACAAACGCCAGCAACGCATTATAATTATATAAATAACTGTACTCCATATGTTGAACTTTCCCCAGATTGACCTGATTCAGTGGTTTACTTTTGACTTGACAACATTCCCTTAAGTGACAAAATCAATCCAATTAAAAAAATCATATCACAGCAGCATACTCCTAGCACTTTAGTGCTGATGCGGGGGCAGCCATGCAGTGTATCACAACACATTCTACTCCTTCTAAAATGTGGCACCTAACAAAACAAACTGTCAATCCAACTCACCACCATCAAGTGGTGCCAGACACGTGGAAGAATTTCTGTGTCAGTGCACAATGACCTAGGGCACAGAGCAAGCACAGTGCAAACAGATGTGCCTTGCCTTTCAAGGCAGCAGGTTTTTCCCTTCCTTTACTACTCCTCTGCCAGGGAGTATTTTTTTCTGAAGCATGGAAGTGACCCAAGAGCAGAAATTGAACTAAACTGCTCAACAGGACTCATCACTCTGAAGAATCTAATACTCTGGAAAGAACTTTTTGTTTCCTTTAAAGAGCTGAAAAGATGCTGCTTTTACTAGAATAAGCAGAATCTCTGGATTAGTGCATCTCAACCTTTCTTATACTGCAAACTAATAATTTCAGCTGCCATGTTCAGTCTAATAACCAGTGAAGTTTAAATAACCTTGAGCGTACTTTCCATTTTCCCTAGACTTGCTTGTTTGACTGTATGTGAAAGGGTATAGATCTTCTTATCTTGACATTCAATTTGTGGATGCCCTCTCTAAGCCAGGTCTTTTAGGGAAGCACTGTTCTACTGGCACAAGTTAAGATGCTGTGGGCTCTTTTCCCCTATTTTTTAGAAGAGTGGGAATCAGTCTGTCCTCTGGAAACAGTCCAAGAGTGAAGCAGGAGTGAACCTTATGACTTCACCTAATACACTGGATACCTTAATGTTTAAGAATAGTTTCATTTCTGCCTACACTGGTTTCTAAAAATCTCATTAATTAGAGCATTTGGTTAATGACAGGTGATAACAAATAATTCAAGAACAGTGTTTGTACTGCTCTCATTGCCTAGTGAACCTCTCTCAGGGAAACACATGCTTCTGCTTCCACACCAAAAGAACTAGAAAGCCTGCCTGTGTCATGAGATTTGATTCCCAAGGTTTTCTACTAACTCTATTTCTCATCTTCCTTAAGAGTTTCTAAAAATAAGAATTCATTTAACATTTCTAAGCTTTGCCAGTTTCTTGCTGTCTGGGCATCTTCTACAGTCACTGGAGACCAAACAAGAAAAGTGGAAAATATGCATAGCAGATACTTCTCTCTTCATTCCCTCACTACAGAAGTTCTAATGATGACTACCCTTCAATGCACTTGTCCATTTTGGATGTCTAAAGTAATAACAATTAATTTTGCAATCAGAGGTAAACACTTCATTTATAGGCTTTGTATGCTGCAAGAGGAAGTATTCCATTGTCTTATTTAGCCCTTCCTTTCCCAGTAAGTCTGCAGTGGCCACTTGTGTGACATGCAGTGTGCTAAGCAGGACCACATAATTCCATGCACACATTCATTCTAGTAGAAGGATAACAGCTGACCTTAGTAATAGGTTTGATTTTGGGGAAAGTGACCAGCTCGCCTCTGTCATTCACAGAGTTAAAAATGAGAAATGCACTGTTAATATGTCGTGCTTGGTTCTTGATCCATTCTTCACAGTTATAAGCCTCAACGCGGACACCAACCTCCACACTGAAATAAGAGCTCAAATTAATCACTGAACTACCACAAATGATGCAAAAGTAGCCCCAAGATATACTAAGAAGGACTGCTGAACACTTTCCTGTGTTCAAAAAGCTGTACTCAAATACTTCCTGCAAGAAACAAATAAATTATTCTGTATGGACAGATGCTTTTCAGAGATAAATAAAATAAAATAAAATAAAATAAAATAAAATAAAATAAAATAAAATAAAATAAAATAAAATAAAATAAAATAAAATAAAATAAAATAAAATGTGACACTAGACAAATAGAATTAGTAAAAAGAGTAGAATTTGAGCTAAATAGCAAAATATAAACACCAGTGAGAAAACTGAGCAAAAATTAGCAGGACAGCATTTATTTTACATTCAGCAGAAGCATAACATGAAGAGGCTACCTTCCTGTATGCACAGACCAGGGGATGAGAGTAGCCCTGAAGAAAGGAATCTGGGGACTCTGGTGACAGGAAAGTAAATGTGGGCCAGCAGTTGTCCTGGCAGCCAAAAGGGCCAACTGTACGCTGGGGTGGATAATGCACATATATAAGCACATATGTGTAGATCTTTCAAAGTCCCATTTGCAAAATACTTCATTCAGTAAGGCAAAGCCAACTACTAGATAAAAATCTGAAGCATGCAGTTAGGCAGGTGCTGGAGAATTCAAGGAATAAGTATATGAAGAGCTTTACCTATTTTGAAATGTATTGTTCACAATTGCATTGAAGACAAGGCGGTCACCCACAACAGATGGACCCCAGAACTTAAACATATTGACAGATTTCAGGATGGGATATGAACGACAAAGGCGACTGAAAAAGAAAAAAAAGAGGCAGAGAGCAAATTATCCAGTCACATTAAAGAATCACCTTTGTTAAGTCTAAAGTCAGCAGTGATTAAAGTATACTCCATAACTCACCAAAATGCAGCTAAAGTGTTCAGCTCCAACAGCATTTAATTCAAGCTTCAAACATAATACTACTACCAATGCTACACTGTTTCATTTCCAACACACTTTACAAATACTAATTAATTCTCACCGTTTGTTTGGTACCAGCTCATGAATACCTTGCTTTCAGAGCAACCACGTACCTCACAAATAGTTTCATTAACTTCTGCATTACTGCATGGGGAGTGGGATGATGCTCAATATGCAAAAATGCTAAATCATAAAGCCTTTAAGCAATGAAAGAAACCTGAACAGAAATGATGACCTACTCTTGTCAATACATTTTTGTTTTTTTGTTAAATGCTTTCTGCTCATTTTATATAAATAAGAATAAAAAGCTACTAATAAAACCAAGTGCACATGTATAGTTTTAATTAGCACACACAGTGCTATAGCAAGATGATAATTCAATTCCTTACCAATACAGAAACTCTGAACTGTTTAGTTAAATAATAATAATAATAAAAGATTCTCTTTTCTTGCGTCAGACTTGATACATACTGTATTCAACTACATGCTGTCAGTTTGAGCTGAGTTGTTTTATTCATTTTTTTCAAACTGCCTGTGATGTTTTATGGTCGAATTTTTCTGGTTTAGTATTGAAGATTGTACTCTTTACATGTGCGCATAAGCACAGCTGCTCTTTGAACCAGGGCACCGGAGGAACAGATACCTATCAAACCAAGCTACACTGCTAGAATAATTTTGCCACACGGTGTCATCCACACTAAGGAATTCCAACAACCTAATACTTCTCTGGCACGTCAGAAAAAAATCTGCAGTATGGATAATGCAGGCCGCAGCTGGAGTACTACGTCCAGTTCTGGTCTCCACAGCATAAAAAAGATGCAGATGGATTGGAAATGGTCCAAAAGAGGAGCACAAAGATGATCAAAGAACTGGAGAACCTATGCTGTGAGAAAACACTGAAGAAATGAAGTCTCTTCACCCTACGGAGGTTCTCTTCACAAGGAGTCATACTGATAAGACAAAAAGGACAACAGATGTTGTACTGGGGGAGTTTTTATCTTTATAATTTTTTTTGCAACAAGAATAATCACTGCAGCAACATCCTTGGGGATATGGTGACCTCCATCACCAGAAGCTTTCAAGATGTATTTTGGACACAGCACTAGATAACCTCATCTAAGCTACCTTTTCCGATAACAGCTGGGATTTGATGATCTTTTGAGGACCCCTCCAACTGGAATACTCCATGACTCTACTGAGTTTAAGAGTTTGTGGAATTTAAGGGCGAAGGTGGAGGGAAGGAGTGTCTAGTTTGCTCTCTAGAGTGGGCAAAGTTTTTGTTTCTTTGGCAGTAGTAAAGTGTAAGTGTAGTAAAGGTCCCACTCTTGGCAGACATTATTTTGTATCACATGAACACCGTCCATGAATGTCACTCATTTTCACACTCTGCTCAGTTCCCATGTATGTGTGCAAAACTTCTCAATTAAGAACTGCAGATGCACATCTGAGACAAGATTTCCATTGTGTAGTTTTTATACTTGAAAATACAGTTTTGTAGCATTCCTAGCTTTTAACTCAATTCCACTCTAGAAGCTAACACTGTAGAAGCTAATGTTCCAGTATTGTTAAATGCACACAATTATCTGTTGCTAATTAATTGATTGGTACATCTTTTTAATAGACTAAGACATTCAAATGACTTTGTAATTTCATTAAGAATAACTTGCTCTTCTGATCTAAAACATTCAATAGTTATCTCATTTAGGAAGTTCACAATAAGGCTGCAAATACAGTATTACTGATAATGAAAAAAAAGTAATAAAACAGAAATTTGGCCTAAATATACTGTTTTTTGAGGAAAGCTATGGCCTGAGTACTTCTGGAAGTTTAAGACATAAAAGTGACTAATCTGGCTCAAACTAATATTTGGATGGCTTTACTACTATCTGTAAGATTTTCATCCATCATCCAGGCAAAAAAGAGGGAGGAGAAGGTAAGTAACCTTTCAAATGTCCCTACAAATTTACTTTTTCAAGTGTTAGCCCTCCTGCTCCATTTCTCTGTCAAAATCTGTGGCCACAGCAACTCTTAACTGGCACCTTCAAAGGTCACATTTAATTACAAGTGGTCTCAGAGAAGGTTTCTAGGAAAACTAGCTGCTTCTCAAGCAGAAAATACAGTATCACTGGTTTCAACCATCCTCTGTCATCAGTTATTAATCTTGAAATTTTCAACACAACAAAGCATGTATGACACTCATTATTTCAATGACAATATTTTCAACATTTGCTTTGCTGATGTTTCCCTTCACTTTATGATTCTCAGTAGGTCAAACTTACCAAATCAAAACAAACATTTTGGGTCAAATTATGGTACAAATCTGAAGCCTTTGAAGCCAATGAAATTACACAAAAGTAGGTAAGGTCAGTGCATTCTCATGTTAATAAAAAAAGCAGTTCTAACTAAGGAAAGCATGTAGGTTGCTCCAAAAGTAATGTCTCCTATTTATTTCCAGGGAAACTACAACAGATATAAACAGTACAACAACACTATTTGATAGAGAAAATTCTCATCTACAAAACACCATTTCTCAACATAGTCAACATGCATTTTCAATAGTGATGAACAAAAGTCTGCATGCAGCACTCAGAACAATATGCATAGGCATCTGGAACATGGTTTGACCTTCATGTTGCTGTCATCACTGCTGAAAGGTACCACCCTCCCCTCACTGTGCTCAAATCCACTGGCTGGTTTCCATAAATGCTCAGAAAATGTCAATAAATGTCAGTGGGCGTCATTTCTTCCCGCATGGAGGAATTCACTTACACACTTTTACTTCATATGCACTTCCATGTCAGATGCTCCTCTGCTCCCATCTGTTGTACAGAAACAAAATGTAACAGTACTGGCAGGAAGATTCAACATCGACTGCCATACCATCAACATCAGTCTCTGGTGACATGGGCCAATATAACAAAATATGAGGCATTACTTTCAGAGCATCCTCCATAGATTCCTATCAGTACAACTACTGTCTCCAAGTCAGAAATACATGAATAAGGAATGGGAAAGTAATTTAATTATTAAAGTTAAAAAACAAAACAAATCTAACATCCCTACAGTGAAATAGGTCACTTGGTACGCAAGAAGAATTGAAACTGAAATTCAAGAGATGCTTACAAAGAAGCTCTGTATACCGTCCAAGAACAAGGAGGAAGATAAACAACAGCTCAAATTCAGAGGAAGAATTTAATGACAATACGACCAGGCCGTAATGACAAGCAATACTAGACAGTGTCACAAAAATATTTTGTACTTATTACCTCTACATGTCAAAGCAAATTACACTACTAAAAATATCAGAACCCACAGGATGTGGGACTTAAATGGGCTGAAAGGCTAGGCGACTTGTGGAGGTTAAACATCCAGTCACTGTGTGCATCAATAAAAAAGAACCTGTTTCTTCTGATTCTTCTTCTCTGACTTATTCTTTCCTCTGCTATAAGGATTTGCAGACCGCCATTTAGAAGTCTATTTTTGGCTATCCATTGATATAGGGCTGGTAAGAGTTTTATTATGACTTAACAACTGCCACTGTGTCATGGTTTTGGTTTTTGCTTATTTGACTTTCAGTATTCAACATCAAAACATCGTGTACTGGAAGTGTTAATATTCTAACTCCACATACCTATCCCTATACATTGCGGAAGTCACAGGATCTGACCCTTCCGGGGGGGGCGGTCTCTTACTGCCTGGCAGTGGGTGCTGGAGGTGCTTTCCTAGCCGTTCCAAGCTTTTTCAGGTTTGACTCGGTCTCGGGAACTCTCTCTCGTATCTTATTTCATTCATTAGTCTCAATTTCAATTAGATTGTATTATATTGTATTATTTTGTATTCCGATATCATAGTTAGTAAAATAAGTTTACCTCCATAGATTGTTGCCGCTGTTTCTTTCCTTTTCCCCCTTCCTTCCCATTTTGTGGGCCCAGGTGGGGGGTGGGGAGGGCAGGGGCATACTGCCCCCTGTCACGGGCATAAACTGATCCAGTTAATTCCGTGACAGATTTTGGTGGAGAATGCGGGCAAAGCTGCCTTTTGTTTTTGGTTTTTGCTTTTTGGCTCTTAGAACGAATCTCGCTCTCTGCTCTTAGAGAGCTTCGTTAGGGAGCATTATCAGTAGCTCAGGTTTTGTGCTGGGAAACTTGACCTTGAAAGGCCAGGCGTACTGCCAGTATTCTGGGATATTTGTAAACTTTGAGCACTGCTTAGTCTGGGTAGTGCCTTTTTTCCTTTCCCCCCCCCCCTCTTGTTAGTTTCAATTCATTAACCCTTTTTGAGCAGAAACCAGCGATGAACCCACTCTTTTTCGTGGGAGCGCTGAGTAGGGGATTAAAAGCTATGGTGTTTCTCGCGACCTACTGGCGAATCATCAATGTCATCATTACTTGTTGTGGACTTGTGTACATATATAACTACATATGGGCACTGACGGAGACGCCTGTATGGTACCTATCTTGGTACCTATATGCAATGTTTAATACGAATTTTGACACTTGCATCCCGGATGGAATGGCTAATTTCACAAGCAACTACATCCCAGATGGAATAGCTAATTTTACAAACCACACGATGTTCAAACCAGTTTCCAGGTTTTCCTTTTGGTTTATCAGACGCTTTTCCAATGCTGAGTTAACTCTCATGCTTGTGGTCGTAACAGTCCTGTTCATATCACTCTCCCTGAATGTATTCCAATACAGGAATAGTAAGCAGAAGGAGTCTCCTCCAGAACCAGAGAATGCTGACTGGCAGGGAATATGGAGAGGTTTAGGAAAAATCTTAGAAGCATGGGGACCCGCAATGTCATGGGATTTCACTCTTGAGCACCTGTGGGATCCCCAGAAACTTAGCCAGTATTTGGAACAGGGGCAGTGCGGCTCAGGTAAATCTAAGGAGGTACAACTTATTTGGGGTTTGGCTTGTGCTTACCGTGCCATATATAATACTGTTTTGGAGAGAGAGAGTTTCCGAGCTGAGGTTCAAGCCAAAGGGAAAGTCAAATCTGATCAATTACAGGAGACACCAGTAACAATATCAGTTGCCCCTGTGGAGGGCAAGAAATGGAAACGAGTGTCCTCGCGTCTAGAACGGAAAAAAGAAGAAGAGGAGGAGGAGGAGGTGGAGGAAGATCCAGGTGAGGGGCCCTCCTCGAAACCACCAACATCAAGAAAGGCAAAAGGAAAAACTAAGAGACATGCAGAAGAGAGTGATGAAGAGGAAGTTTCTATTACTACTCGTCGGCCTCTGAAGATGACTGAAATCCAAGGCTCAAGAAAGGAATTTATACGGCGCCCAAATGAAGCTATCATTTCCTGGTTAGTTCGCTGTTGGGACGACGGGGCCAGTAGCTTGTCTCTAGATGGTAACGAAGCTCGCCAATTAGGAGCCATTGCCAGAGATCCAGCTATTGACAGAGGAATTAGTCGATGTCTGGATGGGGCTGCCTCCCTCTGGGAACGAGTATTAACAGCCGTGAAGGAAAGGTACCCCTTCAAAAGTGGCTTGAAGCCTGCGACGAAAAGATGGGATACAGTTGAACAGGGTATCCAGTATTTGAGGGAAATAGCCGTGGTGGAAATGTTGTATGATCCTAACTGTGTTTTTAACGACCCACAAGGCCATGACCCTGAGAGAGTGAGAACAACGCGTGAAATGTGGCAGCAACTCACATCAACAGCACCAGCCAGATACGCCTCTGCACTATTGGCAGCCTCGGACAGATACCAGGACCAACAGAGAAGCCCCTTAGTTTATGAATTGATTCTTATGCTCCAAAGCTATGAACAACAGCTACCCCCAACTCGCGCCGCCATCGCCGCCATCTCACAAATGACGGAGCAACTGAATGAAATGCGAGAGCAAATGTCTTCACTGATGAATCGTGACAAACCTGTAGAAGTATCAGAAACGCTTGATGAAGATCAGAATAGTCAAAAGAGTCTACTGAAGGAGCTGATGAAACTAATACGGATCGAACTAACTAAAGACGATGAACCCTCCTTCTCAGGTGCAAAATCAAAAATCTCAGCTGTTAGAGGCAAACGCTCTCCAGCTCCAGGAAGGAATCCTACATCGCGACTTGCCTTGTGGCGTTACTTACGTGACCATGGAGAAGACATGAGGAAGTGGCACGACCAAGCTACTCATGTACTACGAGCACGGGTGAGAGAATTACAAGGCAGATCAACTGCCAGTGCAGTTGCTCCGGTTACCACAGGTAATGAATAGAGGGGCCCTGCCCTCAGTCAGGGGGGGGAAAGGGATAATAGAGTTTATTGGACTGTGTGGATCCGATGGCCTGGCACATCAGAACCACTGAAATATAAGGCATTGGTGGATACCGGTGCACAGTGCACTCTGATGCCCTCGACTTATGAAGGGACAGAATCAATCCATATTTCTGGAGTGACTGGGGGCTCTCAAGAATTGACTGTGTTGGAGGCCGAGATAAGCCTCACTGGTAGGAACTGGCAAAAGCACCCTATTGTGACTGGTCCAGGGGCTCCATGTATACTTGGTATTGATTACCTCAGAAGGGGGCATTTCAAGGATCCTAAGGGGTATCGATGGGCCTTTGGAATAGCTGCTATAGACACAAACAACATTAAGCAGCTGTCTGTTTTGCCTGGCCTGTCAGAAGATCCGTCTGTTGTGGGGTTGCTACAGGTAAAAGAGCAACAGGTACCAATTGCTACAAAAACGGTGCACAGACGGCAGTACCGCACCAACAGGGATTCCTTGCTCCCCATTCATAAGTTGATTCGTCAACTAGAGAGTCAGGGAGTGATCAGCAAAACTCACTCGCCTTTTAACAGCCCCATATGGCCAGTGCGTAAAGCCAGCGGAGAATGGAGGCTGACGGTGGACTATCGTGGCCTGAATGAGGTCACACCCCCACTGAGTGCTGCTGTGCCGGACATGTTAGAACTCCAGTATGAACTGGAATCAAAAGCAGCCAAATGGTATGCCACCATTGACATTGCTAATGCCTTTTTCTCCATTCCTTTGGCCAAAGAATGTAGGCCACAGTTCGCTTTCACCTGGAGGGGTGTTCAGTATACTTGGAACCGTTTGCCCCAGGGGTGGAAACACAGCCCAACCATTTGCCACGGGTTGATCCAAACTGCATTAGAACAGGGCAGTGCCCCTGAGCACTTGCAGTACATTGATGATATCGTTGTGTGGGGTGATACAGCAGAAGAAGTCTTCACAAAAGGAGAGCGAATAATCCAGATTCTTCTGCGTGCTGGTTTTGCTGTTAAGCGGAGCAAAGTGAAAGGACCTGCTCAGGAGATTCAGTTCCTAGGTATAAAGTGGCAAGATGGCCGTCGTCACATCCCGACAGATGTGATCAACAAAATCACCGCTATGTCTCCACCCACTAGTAAGAAAGAGACACAATCTTTTTTGGGTGTAGTGGGCTTTTGGAGAATGCATGTTCCAAACTATAGCTTCATTGTAAGCCCCCTTTATCATGTGACGCGAATGAAGAATGAGTTTACATGGGGCCCTGAGCAGCAGCAGGCTTTTGAACAGATTAAACAGGAGATAGCCCGTGCCGTGGCCTTAGGGCCAGTACGGACAGGGCAGGATATAAAGAACATCCTCTACACTGCTGCTGGAGAGAAAGGTCCCACTTGGAGTTTGTGGCAGAGAGCCTCAGGAGAGACCCGAGGCCGACCCCTGGGATTCTGGAGTCGGGCCTACAAGGGGTCGGAAGAGGGCTACACTCCAACTGAGAAGGAGATCTTAGCTGCGTATGAGGGGGTTCGGGCTGCTTCTGAAGTGGTCGGTACTGAAACACAGCTCCTTCTGGCACCTCGACTACCAGTGCTGAACTGGATGTTTAAAGGAAAGGTTCCCCCTACCCATCACGCAACTGATGCCACTTGGAGTAAGTGGATTGCGTTGATTACGCAGAGAGCGCGGATGGGGAACCTCAGCCGTCCAGGAATCCTAGAGGTCATCATGGACTGGCCTGAAGGTAAAAAGTTTGGAACACCAGCAGAAGAAGTATCACGAGCTAAAGAGGCCCCACCATACAACGAATTACCAGAAAATGAAAGAAAGTATGCCCTGTTCACTGATGGATCGTGTCGTATTGTGGGAAAGCATCGCAGATGGAAATCTGCTGTGTGGAGCCCCACACGACAAGTTGCAGAGGCCACTGAAGGGAAAGGAGAATCAAGCCAATTTGCAGAGGTAAAGGCTGTCCAACTGGCCTTGGATGTGGCTGAACGGGAGAGGTGGCCAATGCTTTATCTTTACACTGACTCGTGGATGGTGGCGAATGCTTTGTGGGGGTGGTTACAGCAGTGGGAGCAAAATAACTGGCAAAGAAGGGGTAAACCTATTTGGGCTGCTGAACTGTGGAAAGATATTGCTGCCCGAACAAAGAATATGGTCGTGAAGGTGCGCCATGTAGATGCTCATGTGCCCAAAAGACGGGCTACTGAAGAACAGCAAAATAACCACCAGGTGGACCGAGCTGCCAAAATTGAGGTGGCTCAGATAGACCTGGACTGGCAGAACAAGGGTGAATTATTTCTAGCTCGGTGGGCTCATGAGACCTCGGGCCATCAGGGGAGAGATGCAACATATAAGTGGGCTAGAGACCGAGGGGTGGACTTAACTGTGGATGCTATTGCACAGGTTATTCATGACTGTGAAACATGTGCTATAATCAAACAAGCCAAGAAGATGAAACCACTCTGGGAGGAAGGGCGATGGCAAAAGTATAAATATGGGGAGGCATGGCAGGTTGATTATATCACCTTGCCACGATCCCGCAGTGGTAAGTGTTATGTGCTTACCATGGTAGAGGCGACCACTGGGTGGCTTGAAACATATGCAGTACCCCATGCTACCGCCCGAAACACCATATTAGGTCTTGAGAAACAAGTCCTTTGGCGACATGGCACCCCAGAAAGAATTGAGTCAGATAATGGGACTCATTTCAAAAATTCTCTTGTAAATACTTGGGCCAAAGATCATGGCATTGAGTGGATTTACCATATTCCCTATCATGCACCAGCTTCTGGTAAAATCGAACGATACAATGGGTTGTTAAAAACAATGCTGAAAGCAATGGGTGGCGGAACATTTAAGCACTGGGAGAAGCATTTGGCAGAAGCCACCTGGTTAGTCAATACCAGAGGATCTATCAATCGTGATGGTCCTACCCAATCCAGCTCTCTACATACCGTAGAGGGAGATAAGGTCCCTGTTGTACACGTAAAGAGCATGTTGGGAAAAGCAGTTTGGGTTCTTCCAGCTTCTGGAAAGGGCAGACCTCTCCGCGGTACTGTTTTTGCCCAGGGACCTGGATCTACTTGGTGGGTAATGCAGGAAAATGGGGATGTTCAATGTGTACCACAAGGAAACTTGATGCTGGGGGAGTGCAGACAGTAATTCCATGTATATAGACGTGTGCGTGTGATGCATTTGTAATCATTTTGTTTGTTTGCATATGTGTGTATATATATATGTAGTGATGTAGTGATGTAGAATAAGGGGTGGAATGTCATGGTTTTGGTTTTTGCTTATTTGACTTTCAGTATTCAACATCAAAACATCGTGTACTGGAAGTGTTAATATTCTAACTCCACGTACCTATCCCTATACATTGCGGAAGTCACGGGATCTGACCCTTCCGGGGGGGGCGGTCTCTTACTGCCTGGCAGTGGGTGCTGGAGGTGCTTTCCTAGCCGTTCCAAGCTTTTTCAGGTTTGACTCGGTCTCGGGAACTCTCTCTCGTATCTTATTTCATTCATTAGTCTCAATTTCAATTAGATTGTATTATATTGTATTATTTTGTATTCCGATATCATAGTTAGTAAAATAAGTTTACCTCCATAGATTGTTGCCGCTGTTTCTTTCCTTTTCCCCCTTCCTTCCCATTTTGTGGGCCCAGGTGGGGGGTGGGGAGGGCAGGGGCATACTGCCCCCTGTCACGGGCATAAACTGATCCAGTTAATTCCGTGACACACTGCTTTTAAAACACTGCACCAACCACAAGGAGAGTGGGATTCTGTTCCTATTCCTAATGTTGACTTTCTGCAGGGAGTTTCAGGCAAATAATATAGCCTCTTTTGCCTTAGGGCCTGCATGTAAAACAGAGTGAAAAAACATGACTCAAACAGTAGTGTGGCATGCTGTGGTAAATGTACCACATAACCTGCTTAAAGACCTCCTGCAATCTTGAGAAGAAAAGGCAAGAAGATTTGGATCTGCTTTCTTCATGTAATAAATCCCACTGAAACCCTAAATATCAAATTGGAGGAATACATCCACTTAGAAACATATACAAAGACTATGATAAAGAAAGTACCTTGCTGAAATACTTGCCACTGTCTCCATCCAAGCCATGATCTGACCACCAAAAGTGTTTCCATGATGGTTTGCATGAGGAGGTTGCACAAGCTCAATACTCTGTACATGAGTAAGGTCAGCTGAAATCGCATCTTCCTCTGCAAAAGTATCTGAAATATAGCAGCAATGTATGATGAATTATTTCAGCTATTAACTCTGATAGCCAAAAGGAAAATACTCCCAGTTACTGAAGCGTGCCATTTGCCTCAGATACACTCAAAAGGAAAAATGAAAAAAGGGGCAGCAAGACAGTGATGATTTGTTCTGTTCTACCATGCTAGCTAGAGATGGTGGATGGTGCAGACCTGGGTCTATGACTATGACAGCACAGTGATCCTTCCTTCCTAGGCTATCTTATCTGAAGATGCTGCATCAGAAGCAATAACTGTGAAGCTTGGTTAGTTGAGAACACATACAGCCAACTGTAAGAGTCTGTGCTTGCGTTATTCATGGTTGCTATGCGTAACTTCTAATGGATATTGTTAAAACTATTTATCACTTATTCAAATGCTTTTCACAGACTTTGACCACCATGTGTGATAGGCATCTGTGCACATGTGTTTAATTAAGTTGGAGTATTGCATGACTATTTCATAACCTGCTTCTTACAATTTTTTCATTATTAGAAACACTATAGAAGGCATAAAATAAGGAAAGAACACATATCTGAATTAATAACAACCTTCTGTTACTCAAGTATTTCCAATTCCACTTTCAAGTGACTAATCACTTTGCTTTTTCAGTTATATTTTTAGAGAATGCTCTGAGGCATGAGATGTCAGTAATTTACTAAGTGCACATCCGTAATACTTGCTACTTGACCTGAACTGTACTTTTGAATTTTGCCCTAATTAACTGGCTTTATGATTATATAACTGCGTGGACACATTTGACTAACCTGAACTTTGGAACTGCTTAAGTTGTTTCATAACACCTATTCAGAAGACAAACTTCACTTTCTGCATATGCTACCTGAAAATATCTAATGCAGTATTTTCTTCTCTCTCCTGTTACGCTCATTCTGCCTCCTGAAGTAGGTGAATTTGTGCTTATCATAAGGCCCTTCCAGAAAATTTCTAGGCAAGGCAAGGCAAAAACAGCATCTCTGATCTGTCTTTCATGGGGCTGAGCCACTTTCTATGAGGTAATTATCAGGAGACAAACACTTTTTTTCTTGTACTAGTCTCTACACAATCTTATTAAAACAAGACTATAATTTGTATTTAAAAGATATTCCATTTTTCCTTAATAAAGATAAATGCTAACTATTGTTTTTATGTAGTTACAGTTCAGAATTTCAAAATATGAGCAGATTTCTTAAAAATTTGTTAGTAATTTCCTTCATGTCCTTTTACATAGCAACTTTGGAGTACAACTGCTTTTAAGAAAAGATATTTCCACCAGAAATAAATATTGTTTCTTGTCTGAATTTTTCTAGCTTGGTCCTGAGGAATTTAAATGTTTTTAACCTGTTATAACAATCACATAATGAAGAATTCTCTGCATGTTGGAAATATCTCTCAGCAGGAACACAGTTCTCAGTGCTTTCTTCCACAGTCATACTCATGAATAGACTTTATCCTTCTTTCTACCTTATAACTAGTCCTATAGGACTTTATTACTGTATTGCAAAGTTCTGCACGGACTGTTAAAGCCTACACATAATCTTTAAGAAGATCTGCATTTCACACCTATTCAACATGTGCTTAGCCTTTGGTCCTGCATTTTAAATCTGACATTTCTGAAAGAAATACTATTATATTAGTGCAACTATCCAACACAGCATCACAAAGTTGGCGCACTCTTTACAATCTAACACCACCACCTCAAGAAGCTATACTCAGATGTTTGAACTGCTCCAAAAGTTATTTATTCCATGTTCTGTACTGTCCATAGTAGTCACCTTCTTTATCACTCTCCTGCATTAGGTTCTGAAAAACCTCTTGGTAGCCCAGTCGGATTCTTTTCCTTTCAGTAGCCAGGGCATGCTCCAGATGGTCTTCTGCAGACAGAAGCTTTACAGGTTCTAATTCAATCTATGCAAATTAAAAAATAATAATTAAAAAAAAGGCTCTTGATTCTACAGTCATACTGTGCACTTCGAACTCAAAATACCATCAGCATTTTCTATAATCTTTTTTATCAATTGTCGAAGATGACACGTCTGATTAATACAAACAAGCACAGAGCTAAAGTTCAAGGGATTCTGCGTTATCTTTTCTGAGTCATATGTTAAAACCCAATGACATTCTTCTAGCTTTTATATGTACTTATCCATGATAACACATGCAGTTTAAATAAACAAACATACAAACAAACAAATAAATAAGAAAAAAAAAAAAAAAGACCTTAATATATCACTTGTGTGATTTATTTACAAGATCAGGCTCCAGAAACCTAAAAATAACACACAGGCTCTGTAACACAGACAATACCAATATTTTGTGTCATGTGGTAGTGCTGCCATTATTTCTCACTCTTAGAGTCTTTACTCAAAATGCTTTTTTAGTTTGCTTGTCTCATCTCTGATCTTACTCAAGAGCTTCCTAGCCTTTTCCAAATGTCTCAGCTGGAAGATGGTAAATGTATGCTGTTGCTCTCTGCACAGCTTGGCAACAATTGCTCAGAAAAAAAGGGCTTGAAAAGAATGTTCTTTAATTTCCCCAAGATATTAATTTCCAATGGAATTAGAACTGAAGTCTTAAATTCTCTCTGGCAGTCCTGTCTTAAACCTAGTCGTAGTTAATCATCACCAACTCAATCCTGAAATAACCTCCCTGGAAATTTGGGCAAAAGGTAAATGGGTTAATGCCATGGCTATGATATCAAATGTTTAATAAACAATCTTTACTTCATAACATGTTAGTGCTTTCAGATTAACCAATTTAGCCATTAACCTTTCAGAGGTAAACTGAGCTTTACTTTTGGTAAAACAGTTCTGAAATGTTTCTTCAGCAAGTTGTCATGTATTGTTGCAGAAAAGAAAAGAAATGGCTGGGGTCCTGAACGATCAGGTGGGTGGCAAAGATGCCAATGGCAGTGGGTTGGAACTGAATGGGCTTCAGGTCCCTTCCAACCTAAGCCATCCTGTGATTCTGTGATTATATGATTCTGTGACTCTATGATTCTGTGACTACTCTCCACCATCTCCAGTCAATATTTTAAAAAGGCATATGCATTTTTATAACACATTAAAAGAGTCAAGAAAATCAGAAATGAAATATGATTCTAGCAATTTGTGTTAGGAAGCTGACTACATACAAAGGAATTTATTAAGAAGATCTGAAGAGTATACAGCCTCTCACACAGGAAAATATTAGAAGAACAGTGCCTGCTGAGCACAGCAATGGGAAACAGGCCGGACAGTACCATGACTGACTGCTGACATGTCTAGGGGGCTAGACACTGAGGAGAATAAACAACAGTGGCATGAAGCTATTTAACATAAATGCTTAATAATTAATTTACACTGGAAGACAGCTTAAAAAATTTCTTCTGTCTGAATAGTGGTGACTTTGAACAATCTCTTCAAAAGAGGTGAAGAATGAAAAAGAAAAAATAAATACATGAACTCCCCCAATCCCTCTCATGTATGTAAATCAGTTTCTGAAAAGGAGAGAGATGGTGCAGACTCAAAGGAATTTTTATTCTATGCATATGTCTGTCAACACTGAGCCCTTATAATGGCACCACTACTACTAGTAAATGTGCAACACAAAGTAGAAAAAATTATAAAAAGGCTAAGAGTTTCAGAGTGGTTGTGGAAAAAGCACTTTCCTTATTGTCAGGGTTTTATGCTGCTTTTCTGCTATTAAACAGAATAAGCTCCTATCTGTGTTTTCCCATGTTTCACAATACAAAATTTGGAATATTTCAGAGAAACTTGGTCCCAACTTCAACCACAGAACAAAACAGAAAAAATACCTTTTCAGCACCAACTGGCTTGACTACATATGTTGCATATGCCACACTCACAATTTTTTCAACATTAGTCAAAACATCCTGCACTGTAACGTTGATGCCAACCTACAGGGAAGGAGGTAGTGAGACAAAGGGACGAAAAATGTAATTACACTACTGTCAGTTGAATTGAGATAAAGCAGCACACTGTGTATCAAATTAATCACATCCTATCTCTTAAACCTAAAGGAAGAACGAAAGTAAAAAGACTGATCTGCTATCACTTATAGACCTCCGAACATTTACGAATATCAGTATTCTCTGACCTCCAAAAAGTTTTTAGTACATGGATGCTTTCTATCAGTTACAGGTAAAATAAAAAGTAGGACAGACATTTAGTTTATGGATATCTAATTACTAGCGTATCACTTGGAGTTCTCATCAAAATCTACTATATGTACGAACAATTAAATCTTTATAAACATGCAGAACACTTGAAGAAATTCATTTGAACCTCCGAAAAAGGCCTGATGTGCATCAAACCTTCTGATGTTTTATTTTTAAATTGTGTTTTAAATTATTCTTCTAGAATATGCATAATTCCCATTGATATTAAGAAAAACTGGACTTGGGCAGAAGTCAGAGAAAAGTATCCTTAAGGCTTAATTCTCAGTTCAAGTGATTGCACAATGCATTGTTACAATATGAAGAACATGCACTCCACTGAGAAAAATATTCCCATATCACAAGTTTCAAATATCTTTACAACTCCACATATTCAGTAGACCCTGGCTTTGATCCAAAGACTCCTTTGAGGCTAATAACTTAGGACTGGACTAACACCATCTATCCCATCCTGTCCATAATATCTGCCAAATATTCTAAGTCTTCAGGGCCTAGTTTCTACTTCGACATGGATTATTTAACAGGCAACATGGAATTATAATAGTCATTATAAAACTAGAGTTTCATTAGGCGGTGCTGTTTTTTACAGATCTGTAGAAAGCACCTTCTGAAACTAGTAAGGCTGGGCCCTTGCTGCATTCCTCCTTCCATCTCTCTTCTCTGTACCTGAAGCATCATTATGTGGTAATACAAGTCGTCATCTCTTACCTCCATGCTGGTTTTGAATGCTCTGTTCACCTTTGCTTTGATGGTAATAACTTGTCCAACTCTGTTAAGAAGAATAAAATCTTTTTATGGTGTGTAATCATGTAGCTTAATAATGGTTTGCAACTCCCTTCCTCTATAGGTATCCATGATAGTAGAGAAGAAAATCACTGAATTAAACTGTCACTAGCTGTGATCAGTTTGTACCTTCTACAGGGGACTGCAAATGCAGTGAAAAAGGTTAAGTGCAATTATTTGTAAGCCAGGCTTCAATCATACTCAACATCATGCTCAATAATGATTTCAGTCACTCAGAAAACTGCATAAACTTATCAATCAGTATCCCTGGTATGCTCAGCACGCCAGTCCTTAAGACTAGATTCTGCTTTTGCTCAAAAGCATATCTTGCCACAAGTTGAACCAAGTTACTGAGTATATCTAACTGCAAAACTGCACGGGATATGCTCTATATACATTCTCTAGCATACACACACACAAACACTAGGAAATACTTCCAGTTTGTTCTCCATTCCCAAGTGCTCTTTTAAGTTTTTGAAGGATGTAGAAGGAGTTTAGTTTCTGTGTTCTGGACGTGCAGGGCTGCAGCAGGCCCCTTCTGTCCTAGCAGCATGTTTCTGAACAACCACTCCTCTTTTTCATTTGCCTACACAGAATATCTAAGTAGAATAATATATTTTCATCTACATAAAATAAATTGGCTAGGAAAACATATTCTTTCCTTACGGAACTTCTAAAATGCTTCTTACATACTAAGACAGACTCTTATTTCTAATATCCTGATACTAGGCAAAGTTGAAAGAAGGCAGCCTCCCCCATAGCTGTCTTATTGAGCATCTTATTGATATGCATGGTGAGAACCACAGCTGAAATAACAGGCCACTGACTCCATAGAAATCAGACTGACTAAAAGCTGCTAAGGAGCAGACCCAGAGCAGACAGAGTGCAGCAGGCTACATCCATGACAGTCAGATGTAACTTGACAGAAATTTGCAACTTAAGAACTTGGCACAGTATGACCCCAGTTTATTTAAATATATATATATTTATTGTTTGTTCCTAATTTAATGAATAGGGTTTTGATGTGTAAAGCTATGCCTTTTCTTAAACTACTTCTCTTACTCCCAGAATTTCAAGCAAGTTGTTTTCAAACTCTACAATGGAAAATAAGAAACCTGTTCATTACAGAACCAGACAAGAAGAATGAATTGCATACAAATTTTCTCTTTCTTGTTCACATTCAAGAATGCAAGTGGGAGCCTTTGTATAGACAGAGAAAAAAGTGGTTACAGGTATGATTTAGGACCTTTTGCAGACACACAGCTTTTCAAGATATGTGGAAGCTTTTCTACTATTAACATAATTTCAGGTAATCACCAATTAGAAGTTTAACAGAAGAACTGAAGAATTCTGGCCTGACACAGTACATATGTACAGCCTGGGGGACGAGAGGCTAAGAGCAGCTGTGCAGAAAAGGATCTGGGGCATCTGGTGGCAGCGAGGTGAATGTGAGCCAGCCGCGTGCCCTGGCGCCCAAAGGCCAGCCGTGCCTGGGGTGCATCGGGCCCGGCGCTGCGAGGGCAGGGGTTGTGCCACCGTGGTGCTCTGCGTTGTGCGGCCTCACCTCCAGCGCTGCGTGCGGGCTGGCGGTGTGAGAAGGACGCAGAACTATCAGAGGGTGCCCGAGGGGGGGGTGCAGACGTGAGAAGGATATGCAGGGAAAGGTGAATGGGTTTGCTCAGCACAGAGCAGAGGAGCTGAGGGGAGGCCTGATGGCGGCTGCAGCTCCTCACAGGGAATGGAGGGCAGCGCTGAGCTCTGCTCTGTGACAGCGACAGGCCCGAGGGAACGGCGTGGAGCTGCGTTCAGGGGAGGGCAGCTGGGGGTGAGGGAAAGGGTCTGCACCAGAGGGCGGTGGGCATGGAACAGCTCCCCAGGGCAATGGGCACAGCCATGAGCTGCCAGAGTTCAAGAAGCGTTTGGACAGCACCCTCAGACACAGGGTTTTGGAGTTTCCTCTTTTGGAGCTAGGAGTTGGACCCTGATGGTCCTTCTTCCCCTGAAGATTCTGCGTCTACCACATACTCCCAAGAGGACTACAGTAATATAGTAATAAAGGTAATGAGAAGCACAAGGTCAAAAAAGATAAACTCAGTAGATAAACTCGACTATGGCACACTCTATTAGCAAGTATGATGCTTTTCTCTAAAAAGAGTCAGGTCAGAGAGTTGTGGACAACATCACGGTACCTGTGAACAACATTGTGTTGCCAGATTGTCCTCAAGGTTGCCTGCCTACCAGAGACACTGTGAGTCTCTACCCCAAAGAGCGCTTCACTATTCTCCACAAAAGATTGTTTCAGAACTTTGCTAGTAATACCTCCCTGGTGACTCTTCTTTCTCTTTTTGAGAATACTGCATAACAGAGATTATGCTGGAGAGGTAGGACTGAGTCTGTTGATGTTTGAGGAACTGCAGAACTTGAGGGAAGTATATAACAAAGTTGGATGTGATCTCACTCAACCTGAGCAGTTAGACTTGCAACAAGACAGGTTTGGATTTCAGAGACATTAGACTGCCTGACTGACTTACATCTCCCCTGGTACTCTGGTCTGTCTACCTCGACTCACATTTCATTGCAGAAGCGTGTCCTCTGGGATTCTTGGTCATATCGGAAAATAAAGATGTCAGAATGGAGATTGTAACGCAGCATGATCAAGAAATGTCTTTCTATGTACTTTGCAGAGCTGTTTCAAATGAAATTTTTTACACTATATCATGTATTCTGTCTTTGGAAAAACCAATTTATCTAAGACAAGACAGCTGATTAGCTTGGGCAGAAGTCATAGAACATCACACTTTCTCTTGTAACTGGCAGGAGGAGACTGAAATCTATCAGAACAATTCAGAGCATTAGTGAAAGTGAAATGTCATTTAAAGTCAGATTTTCTTACGACCACTGAGCTGCTGCATTTTAAAAGACAAGAAAGAAGGATTTATTTGTTATCATGGCATAAAGCTGAGTTTAGCAATATATGGGTGCACAATGAGAAGTTGTGTTTCCAAGTCAATTGACAAGATATAAGCACAGAACAGTTAATCCCTGTAGAACATCTGGGAATCTGAGTTAGGTGAGTTAAGTTACAGCCAGTAACTTAAAATTTATAAAATACAAGAGCTCTCCTACTCACAATATTTGCATAATCTGGTGAAGTTTTAGAAATGTTAGGGCTGACCTGAGGCTGAAGAATAATTACTGAAATGACTTCACAGTTACTAGGTTTGTGCATAACTTAATGTTAATAATGAAAAACTGGCATTGTAAGTGGAAGTAGAACAAGAAAAATAGTTAAACAAATTGGGAAGGACAGTATCTTCTTTAGAAGTTTGGGTCTGCTTTCAGAAACAAGTCTGAAGCTACTGAAGTCTGAAATACTGTGCCAGAAAGAAAAACATTGCCCTGATTCACTTGCAGACCCTGTGATTACAGTTTTCATGAACAGGCTATTTTTCTTAAAGAAAATTTTAAAACCACAAAACAAATCCAATTAAGACAAACATTTTAAAGCTTCTTGTACAACAGATGAAGAACACACTGTGATTTCAACATGACCATATTCACCCACTGTACTACCACTTCAGGTTCTTTGAAGCCACTAGTCTAAAAATCTGTTGTTTAGCAGTGTGAGTGGATGCTTATTTTACACTCATGTTCTGTTTTCAACTAACAGCAGCTGTACATCTAACAGGCAGTGTTTCTTGGCTTACTATCATGATCACCCCTGCCTGTACATAGGTAGTAAGCAGTTCTATCCCATCTGTGCTATCACTTACATACTCATTAATTTCTAGTTTGTAAGATGCAAATACACAAATGAGAAGTTCACAGACCATTTTTCTTCTTTTGTTTGTGTCTTGCTGCTGCAGTAGCTCACGTTCTGTAATATGACAAACTTCCACACATAGTTTTGCCTATTTATTTGTTAGTAAACCATGGCCTTTACATAAACGGTTCATTACGGCATTAACTACAAGTAATGGCTGTAAGCTCACAGCAAGATAAAGTTTAGGAAAAAAAAATGTGCCATTTCCTCCTACAGTATCTTTTTTATTTCTTGGAAAATCGTGAAAAATGTTTTTTTAAAAATTATTTGCCTTTTAAGCACCATACTGCTTTGTAGACTTAGTAAGTATTAAATAATCACAAATGCAGAACATTTGTGTTGTTATCAGAAGATTATCAAAAGATTTTTTTAGGAAGAGTTGATAGAAAGATGGTGAGAAAAAGCATTTGTGATGCAAATGATAGAAAAAAAATCATACAGTAACTTTTATTGGTGTGTATTCCTTGTCTAGTGAGATAAGTAATATCGTGTAGCATTCACATAAACTATAGCCGAAGATCACTAGGTCTCTGGTTTCTCACCTGGTATCGATGTTGACAGGTCAAATAAGTAAAGATTATTTTGGACTTTAGAAATTGATTTGTTTCTAGTAATGTCAGGATATCACAGTCAGAAAAAAAAGCAATTATCTGGAGACTGAACCCTCTAACTTTAGAGAGTTTATTGGCCCATTTTACCATGATTTTACAATGCCTCAGTTTATCTCTGCCAAATAAGAAGTTCTAAAGTGAAAACATTTGCTGATTGCTAGCCGTTTTTGTACCTGGCAGCCTCTTCAAACTGTATGTCATCCATAGATGCTGTCACACAAGACACACCAGCATGTTTCTCAGCTTCAAAAGAGACACAGGACACAGAGTTACTACACTGCTCCAGCAGCAAGCCATTCACCTATACACTCATATTTGTGCATGAGAGACAGAGATGAAACACAGCAGATCCCAGTTTGTCTTGCGATCACCCCAAGGCAAATATGCAGTAGACCCTTTAGAAAAAAAGAGAGCTAAATAAGAGCAATACTTACCATGAAATAAGGGTAGTATCAAGAGATGAGTTTGGATGATTATAGTGATTCTCCTGAGTTTTAAAGTCCTGTTTAAGGTCTTCTGCTAAAAATGGACACTGATATAAGAGAGCTAACAAGCATGTTCCAGGACAAAAAGTATTAGTAGGTCTACAGCACTCCCAGCAATCACCTCAAAACTAGGATGCTGCGAATCTTGGCTATGTTAAATCTGCATAAGGGATTTATGTTACATGAGAATTCCAAGACAAAGGAAAATGATTTACTGCCTTGGTAGCAGGGTAGCAGCAGTGGCAAGCAGGTAAGTGCATCCCCCCAGTGTTGCATTAAAATGCAGGAACTAAATAAAAAAAAATATACAATCAAGATTCAAACATTAAAGTAAGTATTTACTTTGTATAACAATTGCAAAATACTATTAGCAAAATCTGTACTATGCTCTCCATCTCCCCAGGACACAGTTAGTTACATAAACTACCATCTATTTCTATTAATTAGGAAAGTTAACTATAAAAAAGGGCAACGTCTACACTGTTAATATTTGATAGTTCAATAATTATTCTTTTAATAGCAAGTTATTGTGATTTACCATTTATTTGACAACAGCATCTAGAGTTTAATGTCACAGACTCAATCTCCAGCAACTCGGGGGCTGTGCAAACACCAGGAATCCCAACTCCAGAAAGTTTCCTGACTGACAAAGGCTAAAAATGCTGATAGTAGTGCTCTGCCAAGCAGGGAGGGGGTCTCACTCACAAGAAGCCTAACAATATTTTTAGTGATCTGCACAAGAATAAGCTTGGAGGGGTAAGACAGAGGATAGTGCAGGAGTTATCACGGTACCTGAGAAATTCCCTTTTAATTAAAATATGATTGTGAAACACACGAAGGCACTCATGAGGAACACAATGATCCACTCAGGATAAGAGGTCTCTATCGACTATAAGGCTGGAGTTGTAATAGAAGATGATGAATATGACGGTGATAGCTCATCACCTCAAAAGTGGTGCAAGCAGCCAGTTGGGTCAAGCCTAAAGCTTGTAGGGCACAGAACACAGGAGTGACACTGGTGCTGGCATGCTGGCAACTGCAGCAGTTGGCACTAGCATTGGGAAAAGATGCTACAGCAAAAAAAAAAAAAAAAAAAAAAATCCATATCTGTCATGTTTAGTGTGCTGTGACACAGGACTCAAGCGCTAAAAACCCTCTGTGTGCAACAGGATGAGTGGCATGACCGACTGCTGCTGTTCTAAGACAAATCAAGGAAAAACAGTTAAGGTGGACTGAAAGCAAGCTCCCCAGTCAGTCTGGAGCTAATTAAGATCACAGATTCACTTGTAGCCCAGGGAGCAAGCACCAACTCTGCTGCAGAGCTAGGACTTAGGGTCTTTCTGTGGTGAGGAGCCTTTCAAAAAGAACATTTTTAGGAGAGAAATAACCAAAAGGCTGAAGACAAAGCAATTCCTTCATGCTATATCACACCTCTCAGCAAACCTGCAGCGGCCCTGAGAAGTGTGCTGGCTGCTGCTCCTGCATCCCACTGCTTTCTCCATCTGAAGGGTTATAGAATCATACAGTCGTTTGAGTGGGAACGGGCCTTTAAGGGTCACCTGGTCCACCTCCCCTGCAAGGAACAGGGATACCTACAGCTACATCAGTGTGCAGAGCCTGGTCCAGCCTGTACATACAGCTGCAAAGCTCCAGCACGGTGCACGCCGGCACAGCCAGCACTCAGCCCCGCACAGCGATGCCATGGGAGCACACTCCCCACATCGTGCTGCTCTCCACGAGGCTTCGTGTGCACGAGTGTAGAGGCTGTCGGCAGATCGTCACCTCCAGAAGCCATGAGAGAGGTGATAAAAGTTTCTGAAGTGGGTGGCTTTTTTTTTACCCGTAAGTCAGGGGTTCTCTTTCCCTTCCTCCAGTACTTCTCACTGTCCCATCCCTGACTTTCCCTCCACTGCCCTCTTTTTCTGTGCTCTCCCCACCCCCGCAGCTCCCTCTCGGACCCACCAGCCCCTCGAAGCGCGAACCCCCGGGCCTCGCGCAGCCCCTTGGAGGCAGAAAGCCGCCCACGCCCGCCGGGCTCGGTGCGTGCGAGGTGCTCCGGGCATCAAACAGTGCCGGGTCGCCTCTCCCATTCGCCCCGCCGCGCTGCCCGGCTCCTCTACCTGCCAGGCAAGCGGTGGCGTCCATCCACTTGAGGAGCTGCCCGGCGCTCAGCTCCCCGCGGTGGTTGGCGTGGGCCGGCAGGACGCTCTGGCACATGGGCACCCATCCGCCCGCCGCCCCGCTCCGCTCCATGCCGCTGTCCGGGGCAGCGTCCGCCGAGGCCGGCCCGCCGCGGCCTCCGCGTTCCCTGCCGGTCTGGGCGGACCCGTCCCGCCCCAGCGCCCGTGTCTGAGAGGGAATCGCCCTCTCTTGGCGGGGCGGGCTGTGGGCAGGTGCGCGGTGCTCCTATCTGCCGTCCGCTGTGAGGTGAGAGCTGTAGGGCTGGTAGTTCTCAGGCAGGTAAAGGGGAAGCCGAAAACTGCCGCGTGGAGTGCGTGCTTGGGCGAGTGGTCAGCAGACCTCCCCTAGCTGCGCAGCAGTCTTAGAGAAACA
The DNA here is from genome assembly GCF_987193195.1 of Phasianus colchicus. Taxonomy (NCBI): domain Eukaryota; kingdom Metazoa; phylum Chordata; class Aves; order Galliformes; family Phasianidae; genus Phasianus; species Phasianus colchicus. The sequence goes on along the minus strand of NC_143476.1, from coordinate 33,842,574 downwards.
GAAATGGCAATTTCTCTCATTTCTGTTGTAAGAGAAGCTGGTGCTTGGGAAGGGCACTTCGGAGCTGCAGGTAACGCGTGACTTGTACGGAAGGTGTCGTGTGACGGACGGAAGTAGGAGCTGCCACAGGAGCAGGGTGGGCACCCAGCAGCCGAATGAGTGCCACAAATGGCTGCTGCTGCTTTCTCCACTTGGCAGCCACGGGGAGTGAGGTGACGGCCTCACAGCTTCGACGCAGCATCCTTTTGCCAGACCAGCCTTACCTTTGGTAAGCGGTCTTCCTCCCGCCCTCCTGTATCTCTCTACCTCTCCTCTCGCCATCGGCTGAACTAACTCAAATGTCTGTCATGTCCATCTTCCAGCTTCAGCAGTTCCTTTCGTTGCAGCCCCTGGTACTCCTTTAGCTTCTTGCACATCAGAATACCTTTTTCACAGTTGTCAGTGAATTTGGCCTCAGAAAACACCTGACAGATCAGTATCATTCTCCTTCACAGATGAAAGGATTCAGAAATGAAGTTACCAGCCCAAGTTCAGAGATCTGCGGCAGACATTCGCAGTTTCCCAGCAGAAAATTGCCCTATGCAGCACAGCAGCAGTACCAGCACTGCTAGAAGCAGCTGGCAGGACTTCACCTAGCAGGTGAAGGCAGCCTCTGGGAGGCATGTGTAAAGGGGCCTATTTCTCTTTCACAGAATTACAGAACTGTAGGGTTTGGATGGGACCTCTGGAGATGGGAGTTCAAACCTCTGCTAAAGCACGTTCCCTGTACAGCAGGTCACAGAGGCAGACGACCAGATGTGCCCTGACTATCTCCAGAGAAGGAGACTCCTCAACCTCTCTTGGCAGCCTGTTCCACAGCTCTCTCAACCCCACAGTGAAGAAGTTCTTTACTGATGCCCATTTGTGGCAAAGGGAACAAATGGTCATGGGCAGATGGAAGATGCCTTACATCCAAACCCATAGATTGCTGAGCTAGTCTTCAGTGAAAGTAGTCTTCTGAAATAAGAACTGGTGGTGAATTAGAGTGAGCTTAGCTCCAAAGGTTTGGTTAACAACCTAAGACAATGGCTTTCCTTCAGAAGTTATTTGCTAATACAGTTTTAAAGTGTTTGTTGATAAATGATTCTCACTTTATGGCTTGAGGCCTGAACTGAAACAGTAAAAACAACCAAAGAAAGAGGTGCAGTATTTTTTTAAAATAGTTTTAAAAGGAGAAAAAAAAAAAAAAATCTAACAATGGATATGAGATTATTCCATCCTAATAACATGTATTTATAATGGAAGCAATGCAGTGTTAAAGGCTTTGTGTGGCACAGTAGCACATCTTCTGGGTGCTGTGATCAACAGGACACTGTAAGGGAACTGTACCAGGAGAGATAAGGCATTTTATTAATAAAAGATGAACTTGATATTACATGTGAATAAATCTTCTGTAAAATAAAGCCATTAGAGCTAGCAAGAAGTATTATTCAATCGTACAGCAGCAGACAGTTCAACTAATGTAGCTGCTCTAGATCTGACCCTCAGCCAAGTGAGACCTTATTCTGTGAATGCTGTAGGACAAAGGAAGTCTGATTTATTACCAAAATTTCACAGAAGCCTATAATCTAGAACTGGTTTTTAGGTGCCTACCAAAATTCTGTTAGTGTTTAAACAGATTTATGCAAGACCAGAGAGCTGCAGAGTTCTTTGGAAAACTACAGCCTCATGCGTATGGTGACATCATTAGCATGTTCACAGATCTCTTCTTACCAATGGAATCAGGAGGGTTATGACATGCCTCCTGACTCTTGGGTAATCTTTTAAATACAGACATCAGTTACTGCAGTAAATTGACTGAAATATACAGCTGTGCATCTTTGTAGGTTTTGTGCTTCCATTTTCTTGAAACAAAGACACCTTTGCCTGAAGTTACACATGTTTTGGAGAGTCATATGTTTCTCCCATAACCCTAGTCACTCCTAGAGAAAAGTGGTGTTTCTTTGACACAGCTTTTGAAAATACAACTACTTCTTGTAAAATGAAACTTTATTCTAAAATGTATCCAAAATTGCAAGACACAAGCACCATTAAACAGATAAATAGACATATATTTATGTACAGAGAGCATCAAAACACAAAACAATTGTTAATATAATTCTTATACCATTTTAATGAGTATCCATCAATAAAACTTTACAATTTAAAGAAGACTTTTCAGTTGCAAAACAGTTGTAAAATCATATGTATAAATTATGTTTACTACAATTCCAATAACAGAGGCAAAGTAAAATACAAAAATAATAATCAATACTGCAAATTCAAATACAAAACCCAAAGTAATGCTGCACAGGTACATACGTACACTGGATGAATTCATGCAGCTAGGCAGTGCAACAAATTAACTGCTTAGTTTAACTTATCACAAAGTGGAACAACCATGTCGGCAAACAGAAGAAAATATATTTTTGTAATAAATCATAGTGCATTTTGAAGTTAGACTTTATAAAATGATTGTTGAGTGATATACTTCTAAAATCCCCCATGTGATCTGAGATTCCCCAACTCCTCTCCTGCAAAATAAAATACAAATGACAAAAGCTAAAAAACCCACTGTAGTACAGAGTCTGATGTACTGGTACCATCTTGATTTTTTATCCTTGGTATCAGACTTGTTTGCAAGAGTCCATGTCCCTGTGGACATACATTACTCCTTGTTATGTGAAAAGTAAATCTTAAACGTTCAAATGCTATCCCCATTAAGTTGAATCTCACGTGATGCGTAGACTGCGCTGGTTTAGAGAGACACAGCTGAGCCTTGAGAAAATAACTCTTAAATCCCTACAAATTACAGAGAGAGAGAGTAAAACGGAGGACAGAGAGACCTCTTCATTACTGAGGTTCCTATCCCTAATTGCTTTGATTACACAAACACAGAATAACATAAAAGGCTTTTATGGCTTGGATGAAATTTCTTCAAATTTGCTGGGCAAGCGGAAAGCCCATGTTTCTCCACAGAGCTTGCCTTTCACAGTGTAGAAGGCTACGGACTGTTTTGGTTGGTGAAAGGAAGCCTCAGGTAACTGGATGGAAAAATACTTCCACAGTGAAAATGCTTTAGAGATAAGGAAACAAAATCAGAACAGAACCTCGTGAAAACTCGTGATTTCTTGTGTAGCTGTGATACTAAAACATGGCTGTTCACCTTTCAGTTCTGCGTTGTTTGGTACGTCATGATCAAACATAGTTAAATGAGAGGCTCACGCCTCATCAAATGTTACTGGTTAGGTGTCTAACTTAGATGAGATACAATTACACAGTCTGACGCTTTTTCCTAAAGTCTTAAGTGATAAGCACGCTCAGTGTTTTCACTAGGAAGTCACTGCTAATGCTACATTTCTTTGCTGAGAAGACATTAATGCACAGCAGCCTGTAAACTACTGAGGAGTTGCTCCCTGCATCCTTTGTGCATCCACAACTCCCTTTCAAGCCAATGATAACTTTCGTGTTAATAAGTTTCAAGCAAACAAGGGATGCAGGAAAACACCTGTATTGGGTAAACAAGGTAGCAATTTATACAGCAGCATTTCTAAATTTTCAACATGCAAGCACATGTAGAGAGAAGCTAAGAGACAGCATGCACTGCAGTGATATGTCATTGTGCTTATGTCTGGTGGAGAACACTATGGCGTTTTCACCTGGGAAAACATAAACATTAGACCCAGAAGACTCAAATAGCCAGTATTAATGAAGCCATCAGCTACTATGTAGTAAAGAATACCCCAAAGGTTTGTCCGCTCGTAGCTTATAGATACTGAAGCTGAAGAGAATTACAAAGGCACAATACAAGCCTATATTTCTTGTAAATTATATATATTCATATATTTTGCTCAAACCACCTCAAGATACTGAATGATAAAATATAACTGAAAATATAAACATTAATTGAAAGTTAAGCACTAAAAATAAATGCTTGCTGGAGAAGATAGCTCATTACTTGCTACATTTCAACACTTCCCGGGTGCTAATCTTGTCCACATCTCCCCCATGGCTGACAAAACCCATCAAGTTGTTCAAGAATATGGTGATCCACTGAGAGAAATGCAAGAGTATCAGGCAACAGACAAAATGGCTATATGCATCTGAAAAGTTGTCCATAAGTGGCTACCACAGTTACCTTTGTCACTGCCACTGCTTTACTTTCGGCCCAGAATTCACTACGGACCCAGAAGCAGGAAAAGAAAAAATCATGGAGGGATGAGTCTAGGGTAATTCTCAAAGATAATATTTTGGTTCAGTTCAGCACTTAAAATATGAAACAGCAGAGCAGGGATTGTACTAGCGTTATCATAAGAAGCATTTCTCAGTTTTTCTATTCATAGCTACACAAGATGCTTATCATTTTCAACACCAAATGACCCACAACTCTGAAAATATAGCAAACATACTTATACCGCTGCTGTTAGACTCATTAAAATATGAAAAATAAATTACACCTATGTTTGAGTGATGAAATTATATGGCAACTTTGGAGGCAGCCGCTCTTTGGAGGCTCAGCTGAGACAAATGTGGACACTTCATGAAGGTGAAAAGGCGCAAGTTGCAACATTCATATTTTTAAACCTCAGCTGTTCCTCAGCTTGCAACAAGAAGTGGTATGATTGTTTTGACATGGTACCCATGGTGAGTGAAGAAAGACAGATACCAAGTTGGGTGAGAATTAAGGTAGGTGTATGGTGCAAGCCTGAGGTGGAACCTAGATGGGCTTTGCTAACCCAGACAGTAATGCTGTCTGCAAAAATCTGAATCTATCTGAAACTGGGTACCTTCCTTATCTCCAAACCAGCATATGAAATTATATACATTTACAGAAAGCGTACAAAAAATCCCCATATACTGCCATTACTACCTGAATTTTCACAATCCTAAATTAGGAGCTTCTAGATTCATTCCTGAAAGCTCTTAGGAAAGGAATCTAGTCATCCCTAGAAAGTATATACATTAATATCTTAGTTACAACCTCACAGCTGAATTTAAAAGCAGCATATGCTATTGCTGGTGTTGATTCATCTATGCAATGGTTTCTTCATATGTTGCTTTAAATGAATGAATCAGTGCAGACAAAGAATGAGAGAGCCCATTTAACAAATTAGGGAGGGCAGAGATAAACCTTCCAGAAATGTTTAACAAGCTAATTCAAGTTACCCCTGCTTATATATATATATATATATATTTTATATATATATATATATATATTTAAAAAAAAAAAAAAAAGAAGAAGTACAGAAGGAGACAATAGCAAACTACGGAGCAGAAATCACCGAAGGATTAAAAAACTCATCTGGAAGCCACATGGATTCAGATTCTCAGGAGCTGTGTTATTCTCTCCCATTTTAACCCATTCCAGGGATGTGAAGCTAAGTATTAAGCCCAACTGTATGCTCTTAAAAGCAATCAGGATTTATCACTGGAGAGGGCAATGGATGCCATCATACAGTTTTCCAGAGGCATCTCTGCTTCTGTCCTTCCTGTGACTTAAAAGTGGTAACTTAGACTGGTAATTTTTGGCTAAAGTTAGGGTAGGTGGAATCAGACCAGTGTGGAACAAAACCAAATTTGGTGTGGTATTATCAAATTACCATCACCAAACACCAGTCTGCAAGAGCACTGTCTGATGCTCCAACCCAGATATGCCTTTGGTCAGGGACCATGCACTCCATCACTTTGCAGCTCCCTGGTCTTGCCAGGAACGCTCTAAAGATAAAACAGTGAAGTGAGATTTATGACCTTGTTTCCCATGTTTGGTCCTCAGGCTTCTTGGTACACCAGGGATTCCCAAATATGTGCCAGCCTGGCTGCCAGAGACACCTCCTGTGGGGAGGCTCTCTGCACACAGGCACAGGTTGTTGTTTCTTGGTACAACAGAACTAACTCCACCAAACCTCTCAGCAGCTTAACAGCTGTGGAAAACAGCTGGACATTTTGTTCAAAAAGTACTTTTAAAGAAGGGAGGCCTTCAGGTGCATGTCCGTTTTCTGACATATTCAATAAGCTTCAAATTAAGATGCATGTGTGGTATAACTGCTTCTAAGGGCTGCCACTGGACTAGGTATGATCCCCCAAAGCAAAACCTTAAACCATTTGGAAAGGTACACCATCAAGCAGCTTGTTGGACCTCTCACTGGTGCAGCCTGCTGCCTTTTTGAAATGGTCCAAGAGACTGCCTTCAAAAATCACACGCAAATTCTGGAGGAGTTTGCAGCTGGAGTTTTTACTTGCCCTAATGCAACATGCACACATCTGCATATTTATGATGTGGAGGGAATTTTGTATTGCCATACTTCTGAACTCTTTTGGTATGCCATGGATTAGCTCTTTGCTGTACCTGTCAATAATAAAAGCCAAGCACTTACTGAGGAGAAATACAGCTGCACTGAAATATACAAAATCTGTGAAACCTGACACAAAATCAGTATTAATTAAGGTCAGAGGCGGGCCATCCTGCTCTGTATGGATTTTCTATATTAATATTTAGATTGACAAATTTAATTCCGGATGACTTGGAAAATTTCTGAGGTTCTCCTTGTTTCTAAAGACTAGAGTTTCAGTGTTAGTTTCACTTGTGATACTGAAAGTCAATCTGTCGAAAACACACCTGCCTAGTTGTTTATAAGCAGCCAGCAAGCACTTCTCTTTAACTGGGATTATGCCCTGTTCTCTATTTTTTTACCTTTCCGGCCTTAGAAATATAAGGACATCTACAGATGGTCGTGGAGGTGTGAGGAACATTTTTTTCAGTACTCAAGAGTTTTACATGAATGGGTGAAGGTGCAAAGTCACTAACAAATACTGCCTTTATTCAAAAGGTCAGCCTAGTCACTTAAACTAAAAAATAAATGACTAGGAATCCCCTTCAACTTTCTCAGGTTGCATTGCCAGTGATAGCTGGTGACAAGGACACACAGCACACAGAATGTTCCCTGACTGCAACTGACAGTTCTGGATTTCTGTCCTGGCACCATCGCAGAGGCTTTGATACACCAGGGGAGAACCTGTTGTGTGTTGCCCACAGGGTCTGATTCCCAGCTGCAGCTTGAACACAGCCAGCATGGCATTGCAAGATGCTGGCTGTCCAATCGTGCTTGGCCCCAGGCCCTCATCCAGGCTGCAAATTGGGCCAGATTTGCTTAGGTTATGTTTGATTTAATATTCCTGCTAGCAGCTTATGTATCCTGCTGTCTGAAATAAGTCCTGAAATCACTAAGCGTGCTTAACAAAGGTTTACCTAGACGTGAACAGCAAGTTTTGATGACAGAACAGGTACTATTGTAGTACACAGTACACACGGCTGCACAATCAAAGCCACCTCTTGCTTCAGGGCAGGAATTTATAGTATTAAGCAATAGAGACAAGGTTTCTTGCACAGAACCTGTAGGAGTTTACAGACTAAGGGCTGCTGAGGTAATAATGCCAACAGTTGGCTACATAGAATATGTGTGCAATGTGAACCAAGTTGACAACAGTTTACCAATGCTTTAAGTAATACCACAAATATGCAATTAAATCTTCCTCCTCTCCCTGCCAGAAATAAGTGTTTTCCAGCTGCATGTATGGCAATAAAAATCTGGCATAAAAAGCCGCTTTGATGTTTTTTTGTTTAAGAAAACATGCACAAAATAGATGCACTACAACATTCTTGGAAGGGGATACTTGCCATAGGAAAAAAAAAAAAAAAAAAAAAAGGCTTCACAATTGGTCATTAAGCATATAGGGCATGCTGATACACACTTCTCAGACAGCCACTGCAGGGCAAGAAGGGTTCCTTGGATGCCTTCCTTTTGTCTCCTCCCCCAAGAAAAAGTTACTTGATTCTCAGCAGAAAGTTCCAGCTCACACTGTCCTCATGTCTCTCCTCCCTCATCTTATTTCATTCAGGAATTTTTATTCTTTTCCTTAACTTTTAATGTCACTGTAAATGAAAGCTTATTGCCAGCTAATGTACTTTTCAAATTCTCCTAGAAATTACAGCTTTAGTAATCATTTCCTACTTCAATCATGTAGGCTCTGTTTGGATTTTATTTTTCCTCTATTCTGCACAGCAAATATCAACTTCTGTCTCAGGCTATTTTATGTCATTGCTGGAAGTAATCTTGTCTAATGCATAATCAAGCCTGTGAGAAGCTAACTTTCCTAATGCTGAACACTTAACAACAGCTCTTGGGATCTTGCACAGCCACAACATCTGTAATGAAATAAATGTTCTATAGTGGGACTCTCGTTATGGATGTGAGTAACTTTCTGTATGTTTATTGGGCAAATTGTTCTTGTTTTTGTGTAAACATCTGGCTGAGTTGTTTAATGGAAAAATCCAAATGAAAGGGAAGAAAAACAACTGAAATAAAGCCTACAAATCTCCAGTTCATCCAGAGGATGAATTGGCTCCTTGTGTAAGGAGCAAAGTTCTGTACTAACTGTTCACACCAAACTGTTCACTCTATGTGGACAAACATAGGTTTGGCCATGGGTGTTGTTATAACTCCCTCCAATCCTGAAGAGCTGTACGTATTTCTGAAGCAAACCAGACTGCCAAACAGTATGTCTAGTTGCTAGCACACCCAAGGTACTGGGGAAATGTGTCTATCAAAAAATAAAAAGTAACAAACAAACAAACAAACAAAAAAAACCCAAACAAACAAGAACCCAAACACGTTCTGCACTGATTCCAGAAACCAGTGCCAACGTCCCATAACTTTCTCTTAGAAAAACCAGACCTCTTGCTCCAGCCCTGCCAAATCCCAAGGATCCCACAGGCCTGGCTGCCAGACGCAGTGCAGCAGTTCCCTTGGAGAGGTGAGGCTGGATATGAAGGTCATTTGCCACCCAGTCCTCCACAGCCAGGCCCCACACAGGCCTGCTGAGCCATGTGCATCAGATGTGAGGCAACTTGCTTTTAGGGATATGGAAGGAGATTTCAGCATGAAGGCCTGTATTAGTCATAGCAGCTAGGCAATATGTTTTGGTTTTGGTCTGGCTTCCCAAAAACATGTATTTCAGTGAGTATTTACAATGCTAAATTCAAATAGAGAAGAAAAAAAAATGTCATTTGTTTTCTTGAATTCTTTTGCACATAGATATTAAATAGTGGCTAGAAAGTGACCATTTCAAATCATAACTGAAAATTGTCTCTTTATTAAACGTGAAAACATGTACCCAAGAAAACCCTTACACATTTTTATGGCAAGTTTTCCCATTACATGAGAGGCTTTCTTACATATTTTAGGCTTAGATGAAGAACAGTGACCAAAGAGAAGTTCAGACTAAAACTGCAAAGCTGTAAGCTATGTTGAGGGAAACTATGGCTGCATGACTGAAAGCAAAATGAAAGGACAAGTTCACAAAAACGTTTAATATAGTAGTGAACAATGCTCTAAGAAATAAAATAAGAAACAGAAGAAAGCCATATCTGTTCCACATATCAGTACTATGGGCACATGAATATGTTCATGCACCAGTAAAATCAGTAAAATGAGATAAAATGTTGGCTTGGGGAAGACTTCTAGACTGTCCACGCTCAGCCTGGGTTTAGCATTTTAGCAGTCTCACTCTTCTGAAGGATATTATTTGTATTGTAAAATCTGCTTAAAATTAAGCCTGTGTAGGCTTTATTTCAAACAAATGTGCATGTGCAGGATCAGAATTTCAATTGTTGAGTAGACAGTCCATTTATCTTCCCTAAATTTGTTACTGTAATTTGTTTCCAAGATGACAGTGCTGGCAAACAACTTGCATGCATGCACTCAAATGAGTAATTTAGCTAAGGATTTTTTTCTGTTTTTCATGTTGAAGCAACATTTTGGTAATTTTAGTAGACTCTTCGTATTTTTCTCCATATATAGGTCTGCAAAATAATGTCACACCTCAGATAAATTCTACATTTTACCAAGGTCAGGGTGAAATCCTACAAGAAAAATGACACTATATCTGAGTGGTTTCATCAAAGTTTCAGCAGGACAACTGGCACAAACAGGAGCTTATAGAACGGAGCCAATAATGTCTGGAAAGCAGAGGGAGCTGCACACACTGAAATTTAAACCTAAGTCATTTACATTTGAGTGTACTCAATTTTTATAGATGTTGTTGTCATTACATCCTGAATTAGATCCTTAGTGTGATCAGTTTAAAGAAAAATGAGCTGTCACTGCTGAAACAGTTTTGGAGGAGGGTTAATTTAACAGATGAGCTTTGCTAGGATTCTCTTCCTGAAGGCCTAACCATACCCAAGAACATTTAGGACAGAAGCTGTGGTTCTATCCTCACTTACTGTGAAATAAATTAAAAAAAAAATTACCAGTTTTTTTTTGACTGTTTGTTTTGTTTTCAATATCTTTCAACCCTCTTTTATGTTCTGCAAATGCAAAAATATATAGTCAAATTCTGGAGATTCAGTCCATATTTATCAACAACAACACTGGATCAGCGATGCCTAAGAAGAAGAGAAAACACCTAAAAATAATTAACTGTTCTGAGAAGTAGAAATCACTGAAATACATTTGTCAACTGAAAATTCATTTTAACTAGTAAAGTAAAATGTTCAACATTGAATACTGTAACAGCTGGTCTCTCATTACACTGCCCATCTAATTCTGAATCCTCTTGAAATGCAGTTTTTCATTTGCTAACCACAGAATAGGGCAAAATTGAAATGACTTTTGGCCAGTTCATGAAGCTGCCCCAATGCAATGATTCTGAACTCCTCTCCAGAGGCAAGGCTCTACTCCCTTCTTCCTATTTTCAATTATTTAAGATAAATGATTAGCCTATATTTCTATCCTCATGTTTTACAGGGAGAGCAAGGGTTGAATGCCTCCAGAGTACATGAAATGAGACATGGGGCACTGTGCTCTGCAGCATCAAGTGAGGAGTGAGCTGGTTATTCTGGCAGTCAGTACTCTCCTTGAGGACATGACACATGAGTGGGCTGGCTTCTGGAGACTCCTGGGGGACTCGCCTGTCATTCAGATGCCAAATCATTCCAAGGCAAACTAGGATACATTTGGGCAGCCTATAGACCTGTCTTGCCATTACTGCTGTCTTTTGCATGTACCAACTCCCAGAACATCAAGTGCAATTGCAGTTCTTTCTTGTGCTCAGGCAATTAAGAAAATAATGCAACCCATGCATGCAAATACAAGATACTTGTTTACATCAGGCTACATGTTTTACTAGTGATTCATACCGCTTCTTCCTTGCCTTAAACCCCATTCTTGTCTATGCAAGACTCAGATATGGAGATAAAATCTGTGTATGGATGCTCCTACTCATGGGTTTATGCAGAAGGTAAAGTACTGATTTCACTGTGAAATCCAGAAATGAATCCCAACTCCAGCTGAATTCTGCAAGGCCAGAATTTTTGCCAGAGTTCTGATGGTATGAGACTCCAGTTTCTGCAATTGCAATAAATTATTCCCATATTTCTACACTTTTAAGATTTCATCTCTTTTCTTAAAAATCACAGAATTGTACAGGTTAGAATGTATCTCTAGAGATCATCGAGTCCAGATCCCCCAAAAAGCCTTACTTTAACCTTGCCTGGAAGATTCATCTGCTAAATCATTATCTATTCGTTTCTATTTGAAAGCAAGAAATCTGTCTAAAAACACAGTGTGGAAAAACTACCTGGCATCACAGAGAATAGTATTTTTCCCAGAGCTGGACAAGTTCTGACATAATCAACAATGCTGTTGCATAAGGACAGATAAAAACTGTAAGATCAGTTACATTACACACTGATATTTAGTGCATTAGAAACATAAATGGGTGTATTCAGTCAGTACTTGGAAACAATCTTTCTTTCCATATCAATACTCCTTTATATGATGAAAATCCTACAAGGATAATAAGCAAAAGAAAGAAAACAAATGACCAAGCAAAAATCTCCATGCAAATTTAAAAAATAATGGGATACTTGTAATTTGTAAGTCGAGCATTTAGCATGTCCTGTTGTTTTCTAAAGGTTCAGTTCCAGAATGGCTGTAATCACCTGATCTTAGCAATGAGTTATTTACAACTTCACTCATGTATGTAAGCACAGAAGGCAAGCATTCCTTACAAAAAGCAAGATGATTAGGCTACTTTATATCTGATTAAAATTCTAAAAACAAGATGTTCACTGATTATTCAATCAAACATCCCAAATCTACAATTCTGCAAGCTTGCACATCTTCTGTCTCACCTATCTGTGGGGCTGTATAGTTATGGAAAGTGCTGACATACCTAGTAACTTGAAGTACCAGGGCAGAGTTACACGTTATAAGAAGCACAGCCCAGTTCTGTTCCTTTCGAAACCAGCAGTGTATGTGCTGACACTCATGCTGCAGGATTGATGCAACAATGTTTAATTTAATATAAATGTCTGACAAATGAAATGTAAAGGGGAAACAAATTTGCTGGCAATAAGAAAAACTGCATAGAAGGGAGTTTCAAAAGAATACAGAAGAAAAGATATGTCTGAAAGGATGTTATGCTCATGTATACACATTAGGCCAACATATTTTGATAATAATATTCAATATGTGTTGGCAGTTCTTTTTAAAGTGTACTGCTTTATGCATAGATTTAATTTAATGGTCAGACGTTTATCCTTAACAGGTGCCAATAAGTTAAACTGTTGAAGATAACACCAAATTAAGGAGGAAAAATTAAAAAAGGAATTTTGATTAATACAAAGCCACAGCTCTGTTGAATTTTGCTAGAGCAAAAAGCTCTGGTGCTAACATGCACTGTCTTATAATCTCGGTGATGCTTTGCAGGGGCTCCCTCCAAGGCACTCAGCAGACCCCAGGTGGACTCAGGTCACAGGCTCACTCAAGGGCACACTTACCTGCTGCATGAAAGGGCTTTGGCACGTGATGTCCAGATATATTCATCTACCTTAGTCCAGCAGCAATGACATCACGTGCCTGATACTGTGCAGAAAAGAGTCCTAGAATTGTTCTTGGAAGGCTACCAACAAGGATAATACAGATGACAAGCTGCAAGGATGCCTGTACTTAGCGCTATTTCTGGGAGAAGCTGGGCTGCACTGTGGACATAACCAGGGAAACTTACTAGTGACAACTGTGACATATCTCAGGAAATTAGATCTTGCTTTATGTTGTGGGTTTTTTTTGTTTGTTTGTTTTTGTTTTTAAATGCAAATTATAAGGGCTCCTGCCATCTCTTTAGACAGCAACAAAATATTTTCTAAAGAGAAGCAAAGTAATTCAACCTTCATAATCACTGGAAATAAAGTCCAAGAAACTATATAATGAGAATCTAGTTCAACATTACAGCTAATCAAAATAAAGTACTAAAAAATAACACTACCAAAACTTTTAACATAATTTTAAGCCTCTAAGAGCTTTATCCTTAACAGCCCTAACAAGAGAATAAAATATGCATATGTTTTTTTTTTCACATATATATAACATATATAAAAATAAAAATGAGTTATGAGATTCTGTTACTCCTTATGTGCATCTACCATCACAATGAGCATACTACATACAATTCTTCAGCACAAATTTATGAAAAAATATCCCCTTACAAGACTGCATGGACACTGTCTGTCCAGAAGTGCTCCTCCTATTAAGTGGCTCTTCCATCTGCAAAGTCCAAGTAGACTTTGGTTTTTGTCTGTGGCAAAAATTTTCTTGCAGCCACTTTGTGTTCACATTGCTGATCATCAATGTTTTGACCTCTACTCAATTGAAAACTGTCATTTTCTTGGGAGATCTGGAGGTCACTAGGAACTAAATTTACTACAGTCTTGGTTTTAGAGTTTTGCCTAAAGAGACATGGGATTATTTCCAAATGTTCTTCCTTAAAGACCACACACCTTTACTCCATTCTGTTCCCAGATTTCACATCTAATATGCTGACTTTATAAAACGCCCCAGACCTTTGTTCCTCTTCTATTCATGGCAACAGGTAAAACCCTCACAAGACATAATCGTCATAAAAAATTTACTCCCTCATTTTGTTTCACAAAAATGGCTGCTTACTGAAAGGTTTGGGGGGTGAATTCATGTACCAGAGTGATCTGATTTCTCAATGGGCTTGGGAGATTATGTCATCAAGACCATGGATTATTACAATTCAGTTGAGAATCACTGAAAAGGGGAAACGTAAACATAAATTGTTAGAACGGGTTTTGTTAATAAGGACTCTACTGTTTTTCCACTAGTTACCACCCCTATGGAGGATCGTGCTAAATAGAAAATCCATTCCCAAAGGCAGAATAAGCCCTGACACTTTATTGCTAGATTCTATAGCAATTGGAGCTCACATATAGTAACCTCATAGTACTCTATATATACTGAGAAGCTTGTATCAAATTCAGGCTTCCATTTCAAAATAGATATTGCAGATATTAGGCTTCAATTAAAGAAGAAAAATAACCTTCCATGCTTCTTTTTTTTTTTTTTTTTTTTTTTTTTTAAAGGCAAAGTATTAAAAAAAATCACCAAACTAGGTGAAAATTATTAAATTTCTCCAAAAAATTAAGATGAGCTTTCTTCTATTTCTTGAGACAACACAATTTGTGATTCACAGGGTATGTAACTGGTATCAAACACAAGTTAATGAAAGCTCTTATAAGCAATTTTATTCCTATCCATAATGGCAGACATTTACAAAATCAGAATTTATCAAATGAGTTCACCTTAAAAAATAACTTATAAAGCAATGATATATGCAACGTAAAACAGTTCAGGAGGGGAGAGGGCAAGCAAATTTTAACAATTAGAATGTAAACGTGAAAAAAAAAGATGGAATATAAGTCCCTACATTTCATTTCTACTTAAGATGTCATGTGATAATATTTTACAGTGTCCTGCAGGGCTATATATGTATGTGTGTATTTCTGTGCCACACACACATACATATACATTTACCCATGCATGTACATACACAGATAATTGCAGTTCCATCATGGGCAGTTCTGTTATGCCACTCAGTTGTCTCAATCATGTTTGGGACCCACTTTCTTGAAAAAACAGGGGAGATGGTAGGAAAAAAAAAGGTGGGTCTGATTGTGTCTGAGATCCTTTTGTTAAGACTGTACACTGGGATGAATAATTTTCTTCTGTAGTAGCTCTCTGAAGAGGGCCAACTCACTGTGGTCTTCAGGACGAGACTTGTTAACGGATCACACACTCATTGTCATGCTAGGGGAGTACTGAAAAAAGAGGAATTCACATTTTAACAACCGTTTTTTACCCAGATAACTATAACCACTTCAGGACCAATGAGTTCAAATGTCAACACGCTCTTTGAATTTTCTCATACATTTGTATTATAGCCTGTGCAAAGGCTTGTAGTTCAATTTGCAGAATCATAATTTCTATTACCCTTCATTCATTATGTAAAAATACAGCTCTTACTGATTGAGTCAACTCACTCAAAGATTATTTCCGTGTTACCTGAGTGATGTGATGAGCCACTACTTCAGTGATGCTTTCCAGACCTTTTCCTGATTGATTTTGGCTACTGGGGATTTAGGTAGTCAAAGAGCTGACCTCAAGTAGAGCAGTTGTATTTGTGGTAAGCTGAACCACATAAATATTTTGGAGAGCTTTTTATTACTTGATGGGAAGAAGGGCGTGCAGATAAGCCTGACTGGAATTCATCTGCGCTTTTAGTCTCTATTATTCAGTGTTATTGACTTTAGGAGACAAGCTGAATCAGTGGCCACTCTCCTTTATGTGAACTGAAAGTTCAGTCACCACTTTAACTTATTATTTTAACACAAGCTGAATTGCAGCCCTTATAGAAGTTACAGTGCCCTCCAGTTAGCAGTACTTTATTACAAATAATCAATGGCACAGCACAGTGCCTACAAGAACTGCACATCTATATACCTAGTTTAGACTTGCTGACTTTAGAAACTCAATCAGCCTAAAATCTAAGTAGAGGAAAATGTTCAAACACAAGAAATATTACTGTCATGAAAACTGATACAAGAAATGGAGATATTTGCCTTTGCAAAAACAAGGCAGGCAGTGAAATAACTGCCTAAGCTGGAGCTTTGAGTTGGCTGCTTCCAAGTGTCTATGAATACCTGATATGGGTCTTTGTCACGTAGACTGCACAGAAGGAACTACTCAGGTAAAACACCCCTGATGTTTCTTCTACTTTGAGGCTTGCTCTCACCCTGGGCTGAGCATTCTCACAGGGGGCCAGCATGCTTATATTAGCCAATGAGGGAGAACAACTCAAATGTTTAAAGTAGTGCCTTTGTTCAAATGAGTTTCGGTATTATAGTAAATGTCAGTGTATCCCGGTAATCACTTTGGACAAGGGATCTAAAGACAAAATAATGCTTATTTATCAGTTTACTTTATTATAAGTCCCCCTAATCCCAATCAAAACTTCTGATGAATGGCAAAGAAGTTCTGCCTTCAGTTCAGGCAAAGTAAGCCAAACTGAAAGTCAAAGATTACCATGACCAAGAATCACATTTAATTGAGTTTTGTGTCTAGTGCTTTTTTGGCAGATTTTAAAACATCTATCTATTTAGGTGGTACAAACTGATTTCCTCCAATACTCCAAACAATTTAACCATATGCCCTCCTTCTGAAGATACACACAGTTAACATGTAGAGACTTCTCTGTCTTTCTTTTCACTTTCAAATAAGTAAATAATAACAACAAAACACCCCAAAATCTGATTCCCATTAAACTTGCCATGCAATTTTTCTGTTCTGTGATTTGAGAGGAACTGTTTATTCACATTTACTAAATCAAAATTCACCACTGGCATAGTTAATGAAGTTGCACTCACTTCTGGCAGCAGTGATTTCCAATAAGAATAGAAGTGTTGAAGCCACTCAGCACTTCTGAAATATCAGGCCACTTCTACTTAGGAACCTAAATGTGGATTTAGAAACCCAGCTTCAGGCACAGGAGTAGGAAAATACCTTGCAATGTATCGTATACCATGTTTTGCTGCCTTAAGTGATCTCCATTACAAAAAAACCACCATTTGTCCAAGAATGAACACTAGAGGGCACCTTTGCCTTTTCTGTCTTTGAAAGCATACTACCTCCTTAAAACACGAGATCTGGTGCTCTTATTTATATACTTCAGTGTGAATTTGTCCTAGAAGATATTCCTGCAGTGTAAAACATATTGTTTAGGAGTCAAAGGTTGAGCAATCACAAACTGAAATACTCAGATGTAAAGATTTGTACTTTGCTCAGATAGCACCTGATAAATGTCCACTCTGCATCACTGAACACTGAATGCATTTTTTTTTTTTTTCCCTTTTAAACAAAATACCAGGAACAAAAGTTCCCAAAGTAAAACAACTCCATAAAAAAATACTTACGCTCTCACTCTGAAAAGGGTTTAGGAAGTTTCCACCCATCTCACCGTCATCTCTGGGAGTGCCAGGCTGATTACTCATGCTCATATTACTAGGAGAGTTCTGTTAAACAAGATTTTAGAACACAGATTAAGTCCTGAACACCAGTTAATTTCCAGGCTTCATGAAGTGTCACACACTCAATACTACAACACACAGCAGCAATGCATACTATGCAATGCACTGGATTTACAAAGAGAGATAAGAATGTTGAGTTCTGCAGGCTTATGTCAATAATTTCAGCCCATACAGACAAGTTTCTGGCCCTGAAGGAACAACTATTTACCTGTAATTCTAATTTTCAAGGTTACTGCCACCACCCTCTCCTACAGAAGTAAGGAAAAACTATAAGTGACTTCAGCAAGTCTAAGAGTAAGCTCTGACTCTGTGTTCATTCACGTGGTCAAATCCAGCAAAGTCTATGAGCATGTGTCTTGACATACATGACTTCTGAAGGCATACCTAGCGGTCAACATGTGGACAGTATACACAGACCTCAGAAATCAAGGTCCATATCCGGGGTCTCTGCTCACACAGTTAATGGAAATAGTTTCACAAGTAGTTCAGGAATGTAGTCAGACATGGAGGTGCTAAAACACTTCACTGTGAGCAGCTAACAAGGAGAAGGCAGCTGAGTTAAAGAGGATTCAAAGTGCTCCTGATCCAGCCCCCAAATCAGACTTGCACACACTTTCAGAAGCAGCTGTACTTCTGTATTTGCTTACACAGAGCCTATTGCAAGAGTGTCTTAATTTACTTTTCCAGTGCCTAGTTGTAACTGAGATGCTAATTAATAGTAACAGTACAAAGGCATCTGAAGATAAGAGTCTGTTTTTTAAAAAATAGATACTATACAATCAGATCTACAAGGTTCAGAAAATGATTTCAAGATTCAATTACTTACAGAAAGGATGAAACTAGTTAACTGTTACAGAAATTATTCAGTCAACAGCTAATACATGATTATGTCAGACACTACAATTCATTAGGTGTTTTCACAAAGCTTATTCGTGGCAACCTGTCATACCTGGAGTACAAATGCTTCTATTTCTATCACTGTTAAGACTCCTGTTAACAGAGGTTTTGTGATGGAAAAGGAATAGTCATGGAAATATGAAACCAGGATCTTCATTAGAAAAGTTTATAGTTTTCCACTCGTGTCTCTTGATCCAAAAAATCGAATGTTACTGCTGTTGAATTTTACCAGTACAAATCCAAGTTTGATATGCCATCATGAACTTCACAAAAATCCAGTGTACTCAATGAGCAAGCAGATAAAGTACAACTTTATTTTGTTCTAAGTGACCAAATAGCAACAGCTTAAAGAACCCTGAGTTATGCTTTTTTTTTTGCATGTTATTTCTCAATTAGAATAACAGACAGTATGCCTGCTAACATAGTTTTATAAGACTTCTTTAAAAAGGATGCACTGTACTTTGAAAATACCTGCAGAAAATATTCATTTAGGATGACTCAGTCTACAGTAGGGTAAACTACGAATGAAAAAAATAGGAAAGATTAAATTAAGAGAAAGACCCCTTAATTCCTTGGTATTCCTTACTACTACAAAGACTATCCACCCCACAGTGGCTTTCCAAAGAATTCCAGAAGGGTTGACGCTGGCATAGTCGGTCTCTCTGTCCCAGCCCCTGCTTCAGCAGTAACTCTCAGGGGAGGGTGCCCAGGCTCACGCCCAGGTGGCTTTTGGAGATCTTCAAGGAGGAGATGCCACAGCTTCTGTATCCCTGTGGCAGTGCTCCATCACTTGCACAGCACAGAATGCTGTCTCATAATCAGAAGGAACCTCCTGTGCTCCAGCTTGTGCCCGGTGCCTTTTCTTCTGTCACAGGCACCACTGACAAGAGCCTGGCTCCATTCAGTGGTGCTCAATGGCAGGAAATAACATGTTCTGGAGAATTCACTGAATAGCTATGACTTTTTCCCCTTCAAACCCTATTTCTGAACACTCCTACTGGTACTCTGAAAGCTCCATTTTGTCCTCTGCCCATGATTTAAATATTATAAAATGTTACAGAGTTCCACAGGATTATTTACCTCCACCACCAGGAAGAACAAAATGTAATTTGTACCTAGCTTCTTCAAAGCTTAAATCTGTTACCTTTTGTTACCATACGAGCAGACTAGTGGGACTGATTGTTGTACATGCCATCTGCTTTGAAATGCCTTTTGCACAGCTAATGAAAAGCTGCCATTAAGTTTTTACCATAATCCTGATCACCATTTTCAATCTGAATGGTGAAAGGTTCAGCTTGGTGTATTTATCTGCAACTGTAGATTAATTATTAAATTATTACATAATCCACATGCAGGCATAACTCTTTTATAATCAACCTGAAATGTTACTTAAAGTTGGGTCAAGACCTTGGCCTTCTGTTTTCTTTACCATCTCATTCACTCTGCTTCTAATGGTGGTTCTCAGATCCCCAGGAATCAGAGGACAACAGCACCAACAAAAACAGCATCAAATTAACTAATTAACACCAGACAATTACATCTGTTCTTCAGTGAAGTTATTGGAGCAAATTTTTAGGGATCCACAGTTTGTAAAAGGTTGAAAACTATTGCCTCAGTTCAACTGCACCTACCAGACCTGAAACAGGAATTAATTCAGGGTAGTCCTGTTGCCTATGTTATGCAGGAGGTCATACTACACAACCATAGCAGTCCCTTCTGGCCTTAAAATCTATGAGTATAAAGTTTAAAACTCACTAAGGCCTTGTCACATTTATTTTATATGATGCTCCCGTACTTTTGATCATTCCTTGGGGATTTACCCCTATTTTATCTTGCTCTGTGTAGTACAAAGCTTTGAAATTCTGCAATTGCTACAGTATGCCAGCCCCAAAGGTTCAAATTCCTGACATAAATGCTTTTATAGCAACTCCCCTGGGTGGCTTTTATGGCCAGTATGGGGTTTCTCATTGTAGCACTAGCTGAATTTTTCCAAAGCTAGTATTTCTTTGATGACTGCACAAATTCCACGGGCACTGAAAGAAACACTGGTTATTAATGTTTATTTAATATGCATAATTTCAGTTCATTTACTTCCTCCATCTCAATCTACTTCATAAAAGCTTCATGTTTTGCCATTCAGCCAATTAAAGTAAAATCGTCTCTGTCTATGGAAAATGTAGTTCTGAATTCTGTGAGCTGTACTGACTCTACCAAGACTGGATTAATTTCCTTTATCTCATGGGAAAAGACAATCAGCTACTCTAATATGCATTTTAATCCAGTGGAGTTCTACAGCTGTATCTGAGCATCCAGCAACGCCCAACCAAACTCTGTTAGCTCCATTGAACAATTCCTGTCATATTAATTAGTAATCTGGAAATCTGTGTGTGAAAAAGCCAACTGCAAGACTAGCTGGTGATGTATAAAGGGAGACTGTTGCTGTAACCAGAACAATCCTGGTAAATGTGTACAAAATTGGAAGGCAGACATGTAGCAATTCTGCATGCATCAACTCTATAAATACACAATTTCCTGCAAGCAGAACCTCCAATCAAATTTCAAAACTATTATGTAGTATTATCTGCATGAAATTGTCACTGTAACACACAAGGCTCTGCCCACACACTTCTTCTGGTACCAGTGAAGGCTGCAGGTTGGGCTGTGCTATTAAGAAAAGGTATTTACAAGCGATTATATAGAATGGTGTAACAAGACAACTCTGTTACATCCAGAGTAAACACCTTTTTCTTTTAGTTATTTGAAGACATGCTTCCAATCAGATTTCCATGATGTTTATTAAGGTCAACAAATTACAGGACTTCCAGGTAAATGTCTGGATCCAGGTTTTCAGAATACCTGATTATCATATTAGTACATATACTGATACTTAATACTAGTGGGTTTAATATAGTCTTTTAAAAATAATCCTATGGCAAGTAAATAGATATGGCTTTATTGTTCTCCATTTTTTCTTAAAAGTGCTGCAGTTCGCAGAACAAAACATTACAGGAACAGGAACATTGATTTTTAAAGTGATGTATGCTTGTTATCACTGAATCCACCTCTGCAGCTCTCAGCATAGCTCGTCTAGAGCAATATGGTCATTTCAGACCCTTATTTTCCACTTTGCAGGGCCTGAACACAATGCAGACCTTAAAGGCTTGCAAAAACATAGCACTGTTATACATGCTACTCAAACACTGGAGCAGCAGCCAGCTCCAAGACACACTGCTGAGGTACTTCTCTTCAGGAACGGCCACAGAGGGCTGTTGTAAGGCCATAACCACCTGTGCAATTCTGAAATTATGCTCTTTGCCTGTGGTGAATTTCTTCTGATGCAAGATAATGTCTTCTACATTGGCAGCAACTGCAAATCCATTATAAACAGCACAGCACACTGTGATACATGCCTATGTACACTTTACAAGCTGCTCTTCTCCCACAGCCCTATCTGAGCACCACCTGGGAACCAGTTCAGGCTCCTCCTTCCCCACTTTAGAAATACAAATACATTTCACTAACTATACGTGCCTTTTGGACAGCTGGGAGTGTATTCTCAGCCTACAAAGTTCTATTTCAACAGAAATTTAGATGTCTGTGTGTTTGCATTTCACCATAGCCCAGGGCCAGCCTGAGGGTGCATCAACAGTGGTGTCCTCAACAGGACCACAGCATCCACAGAAACGTCCAAAGTAAAGAAGTCTGCACTGTGAGGGATCTCACAGCAGTGCTGTGGTACTTAGTCCTGAGCCAGCCAAAGTACAAGAGCAGTTCATACACTTATCACAGACTCATGCTCCTTTTTGGGAAGATTGTTAAGAATTTTGCAGCAAAAGAATAAGGTACAGAATTTTAACTGAAACAAGCTATTCATCTTTTTCTATATTTGTAGATCAAAAGCACAAAAGTGCAGCGGTTTACTGATATACTTATTAATTTTAGTCAGTTACACCTGAAGACACTGAGTACAAAACAGTGGTTAGCAGGGAGAAATTTATACTGCTTTATCAATGCCAAATAAGCTCATTAATTCCTTATTTGAGTAAGTTCCTAAATTAATAATGATCACATACATAGTAGAGTTCTATTTTTATGGAAGAAGTGACACATTAAAGCATAATATTATTTTTGTAGATGCAAAACCCCTGCAGGTTAAGCTCACAATTGTTCTGAGTAAACTATTTAATGGTTATGGAATCAAAACAGTGACTCTTCTGCAAGTACTTTTAAATCTAGCTTTTAGAGACTGATTAAGATATTAACTATGCCTTACAGAGGTGACGAAGACAATCATGCACTGCATAAAAGTAACATCCTAAAGGCATTTTCCCCAACTTGCAGCTAATGATATTTCATTATTAGAACTCTACTATCACCGAATCTTTGAATGGCTTGGGTTTGAAGGTACCTCAGAGTTCACTGAGTCCCAATCCCCATGCCATGGGCAGGTTGCCTCCCCCAGGTCATGCTGCCCAGGGCCTCATCCAATCTGGCCCTGAGCCAGGGATGGGACACCCACAGCTCCCTGGGCAGCTGTGTCAGGGTCTCACCATCTTCATTGTGGAGAATTCCTTCCTTATGTATGTGTTCATTTGTCTTAGTATGGAAGGTTGTAACATGATCAATCAAAATATGAAATGGATATATTAATCAAATGCATTAATACACGTTATTACACAATATAAAGTGACTCTATTTATATTCTCTACTGATCATGGACATTGCTTTAAAATTTGCAGCTAATATTTACTGTCTGCATAGCCTCCAAATAGTTAACAAACAGAAAATGTAGATACATAATAAAAAGATTCATAACAAAGACAAAGAAAATATGTTTACAATGAAATATTAAAGAATATTAGTAGGTACTCACTTTGGAAATACTGTCCATGTCTCCTGAGCCTTAAATTAAAATAAAATAATTATTCAATTAGTTTTGAACTGAAATTACTCAAAAAGCTTTTTTTTCCATACTAAAGTATGAATGACAGCAATATTTTAAAATTTACCAGTTCACTATCTCCTTCCTTCCCAGTATCTCATTTTGTAAAAGTTTACTGTCAATATAGGATAATGTTAGTTTCATGTGTGCACCTGCTGTAAAAAGAAGAGAATGAAGGACACATTTCTCATCTGCACTGCCAATTTGAATCACATCTGCTAGGATGAGACAGCCTAGTACAAGTTGAAGAAGAGTATCTCCAACCTCCCTGACCTCTTAGCCAGGGCAGGGTACAGGTAATGCAGTTAATTCAGGGTACATACACCTACGAGAAATGTTGCTGCAGACCAAGAGAAAAAAAATAAGAGCAAAATCATGGACAACTAGTGGAAGTTAATGTTCTTGGGATAGGAAAAAAAAGACCATTATTTTTACCGAACTTAAGTTATTCAGAACTCCCTTTTAAGGAGTGCTCTAGTGGACTCTTGTTCATCAGTGTCTTTGCTCAAAAAGCACTAACCTATACTCAAACTGGCTGGAATAACAGAAACCAAATAAACTGGAATACAGTGAATGAAAGACTACTGGCAAGATTTTTTTTACATGTTCTCACTTTGGTAAAGACAAGAATAAAGGAAATATTTTAGGAGGGATGTATCACAGAAAGCATTTTTAGCAGCAACAGACAATAAACAATTCTGCTCACCTATTTAGAGGAAAGACACTCTGATTAGAAGAGTGTCAGTGAAAAAAAATGAAGCAAATGGGATTGTGGGAAGTGACTGAAGTAGCTTATCAGATTTAGCCACAAAAAATAAAGGTTGAGAAAGAGTAAGATGTCTCTCCCTAAATGCATCAAATTCATGAATGTTATTTCCACACGTTGGTGGAAATGAGACTTCTAACCACCAGCTCTGCATAGCTCTATCACCAGTAGAACAGTTGTGGTCAAAGATTGGTAAGTACAAGACTGGCAATATTGGTAAGTACAATTAACACCTTTGATTGCAAGACACTGCTGCCTACTGCAGCACGGAAATGAAAGCAGCTCTCTCTCAGCCTTCCTCTGCAGAAAGAACTCAATTTCATTTTCAATTCAAAATTAACCTTATGAAGAAGTCATAGTTGATTCGACCAAGAATATAACCATTTTCACTGCCAGAAGTAACTAAACAAATGCTACATACATACAAAATCCTCCTATAACTGTTTCAATTTTATTTTTTATTTTACCCAAGAAACAATTCTAAGGCTATGGAAACTGACAGAAAAAGATATTATTACCTTTTGTACAGTTTCTCATTTATTTGCATGTAATGCGTATCATTGCTAATAAAAGCAACAACCCATTTTAGGATTGTAATCTGTAAAGTAAGGCTGTAAAATCACTAAATGCCCTTATGTAAAGTAATTTAGGAGTTTTAGGAACCTGTCCTCCCACAAAAAAAAAAAAAAAAGACAATTCTATCAGGAATTAGATGTGTACTGTTGAATTTTAGTAGTTCAGAATGTATCTCCTACATAAATTTTGTTAGCATAGCTATTTCTCATCTTGTTATAAACTTTTTAAAAAATTTCTCCCTTTGTTTTGCCTTTTTATGATTCTGTCTCACAGTCTGCAACTCTGGTGTTAGGAATGAGAGACATTTCTTTGCCACGAGAGCATAGAATTAAATGTTACTAATTGCAGGATGAAGTTGAGATTCATCCACACCATGCTGTAAAGATGACAGAGCTTTTTTGCCAGGGACAAAAGCTGGATGAAAGTGGCAGCTTGGCTTCTACCAGCTGGACATGTATTTAGCTTGCTGGGGTTTTTCCCCATAAAGGAAAATGGCACTTGGGAAAAAGCTGCTAGTGCTTTGTGAAGGCAGCTCCCAGATGTAAAGGAGAACCTCGCCTGGCAAACAATAGAGACAGAAATTGTGGCCTCTGTCACCGGAAGATAGAAGAGTAAGACATGTGAACTGTATTCACTGTTACTGCCCTGTTGTGAGCAGAAATAAATTCCTTGTCTCTATTTCCTGTGGGTATGGAGAACTAAGGCAGAAATGCAATTTATTTAACTGTCCCTTGTTTCTTACATCCTTTTCAAGTGTCTATCATCCTTTTAGCAAAGAGCAAAAGCAAAGAGCAAAGAGCTTGCTGGTCAACAGATAAAGCAATGAACGTTTTGTAGAGCTGTGAAAGGCTTCTCCCTTAGATTTGTGTCCTTCAAAAATTATAGTGTCAAAAGGCAAAACAGTATCCTGTTTGTCCTGGGTCTGTACACTCTAACAAAATAGTATGCTCTGTCTTGCTGTATTAAAATTGGCACTTGTATGATGCTGCTTGTGAGGATGGAGTAATAACACTAATTATTAAGAGATGGATGGCTAATTATAGAACAAATGAAGATATCCAACTGTTGGGATAAAAACAGTTTAACACATACATCAATATATGTAATAACTTACTTCCAGGTAATTGAGCCTGCACCAGCATGTCAGAGTAACACCTCAAGTTTTTGAAAGATGAGAAGTAAGAATGGGTCATAAGCCTTCACTTCCACTTAACTGTCATATTACATACGGTTTTAAAGTGTTTTCAATCCACTGGGATAAAACTATACTTTGTTACATTAATACAATACAGCATTTTTCTTCCAGAGCTACATTATATATGCCAATTCATAAGCATAAAAAGTATCCTAATACTTTTAACTGATGTATTTATGGTTATTTTTTAAACAAGATTTTTACATACAGTTTTCCACGTCACTCAGAGAACACGGAAAATGGCATTGATTGTTGAAAATTCACAATGTTTTTGATATTACTATTATTACCTAATGATCCATTCATATGATGTGAATCCATTCCACCCAGTCCACTCATAGGTCCATCTGACCCTGGCCCCATTGGAAACTATAAAAGGATTAGATATTAAAAACTGGTATTACTGTACAGATTTTTTATAAGATGCCACCTAATAAGAAGAAAATATTCCTCAGGACAAAAATAGAAAAGTACACAGTCCCATATCTGAATGTGAAAGTAAAGTGAAAGTCCTATGTGAAGACTGCAAATGCATCATCGCTTTTGTTCACTTTTTCTAATTGCTGCCTTCATGACTTTTTGAGAACTTCACCTCTGTAGGCTGGCACAAAATTTAGCAATAATTCGTTATTCACTTCAATAGCTTGTGTATGATTTTCAAACCTGCTAGTGAAGACCTAGCTCTATTCCCATTGAACTTACAGTGAATTTTACTATTCTCTTCAACAAGTACTTGATTAATGAACAGCATTCATACCCCATCCTATCTATACTGACATCAGATATATTTGCAATGTGAGTAGTTTCTGTTCAATTGTAGTTATTTTCAAAAACTCAGAGGAATTAACATTATAGAATATAGAATATTTTCTACAATTCACTGAGTAGCGAACTAGGAATATCTAAAAGTCTGATTTTTCAAGTTCTACTGGCCTTTCTTTTTCATTAAGGCCCATACAATGGACTTTACTAAAGTGAAATAAGGTTGCAGTAAAGAAATACTACAAAACTGAAGGCACAGAGATCAGAAAAGAAACAAGTTCTACCTAAGAATCCAGATTTTCTCAGTTCTAAAACTTTTGAAGTTTAGGGCTAAAACAGAAGTTTGTTTTTTCTTAGAAATACTAATCTTATCCCCTTATTACAGAACACCCAGGCAACACGATATTGCGTCTCTTTCTACATTTCTACCTTGGAGGTATTACGGAAGTTTGAGCCTGTCAGAAACTAATACTTAGTGACAGCTCCAAGGATTATGACATTTCACACGGAAGTCTATTTTACATTGCAATCTGACAACTAAGCTATCACCAAGACCCACAAGCACAAGTTTCTAAAGTCTCAACTGTGTAGAAAAAGTGCCCCAAACATTATTTCAAATGTACTGTTACGATTGATTTGAGAAACATTAAAAAGGATAGGCAAACAGCTAAAGCATCATCCGTAGTAACAGAAAACTTATTATTAAAAATATCTGATGTAAATGTAGCAGTTTGAATATAACAACCCTGTATTATTCAAATAGTATATAACTAGATTCATATTTACATTAGGTCTGTTGGGTCCAGGTGGTACTGCATTCATTAAAGTGTACATGTTGTCTCCAGAGTTGGTTGAATCTGTAATAAGAGATTATTTTAAGTGCCAATATGTATATTCCAATGAATCTACTCACCTAAGACGTTTCTTGTCATTTTGTACATATTATTTCCTGATCACTGTTACACAGTAGCAATACAAAGGAAGATTTCATTCTCTTTCTATCTATTTCTACCACACAACGGAGCTATGAAAAGAAATAACTGCAGTGATCCCTGAGTGACTATTTCTAGACTCTAGTTTTATGCATAACTGTTAAAAGGTTTATAAATCACCTAGTATCTAACTATTTAATTCCATAAACCCTTTCTCCTGGAATTCCAAATTATTTTAGTCATCTTCGACATTCTCTATAAAACAGGAGTCTCTTTCTTATCAATACTTTCTGTAATTTGTTTTCCATCTGCAATAAATGATAAACAGTTTCCCATTATACAGACTTCAACTTAGTATAGTAAATAGAATTTTTTATTCTTTCTCATCTCTGTCAGTCCATTAGATTTTGAACATATCTAGCTATTCAACAGAGCATTGTGCAAAGATCCTCACTCTAAGAACAGCTTTAGTTGATCTGTCCTCAAGGTGCAGTGTGGTGCAATGCCTCAAAACAAACCTGTGTTCAAAACCAACAAAACTATTCTGGAGTAGCATAGTGCCTCAGCTATTAATTCTGACAAGAGTTTCACTGGGCTTTGCTATAGACACAGCTATAAGACTTGATCTCCAATTAATGTGTGTGAACTTTCTTCTCTGGTGGAGCACTGCACCTCCAGCATGAAATGCAAGATGTAGCTAGCAAGACATACAGGAGTCTTCAGGTTGAACTGAAGAAGCCAATAGCTGAGAATTACTATTAGATACAAATGATTCATTCTGATCTCAAACTTACCTGCTAACACATACAAAGTCTTAACACCTTTCATCAAAATATCAAAGAAAGGGAAAGGAAAAAATGCAGCAGATGGTGGACAAATTAGCAAAAGTCTTTCCCAAGGGAACATGAGAAGAAATAGGCCATATAGTGAAAAATTTTACTGAGAGGTGAATGTCTTAGGTAAAGTTTAAACACATTTTGAAGGGGACAGCATAACATTAAAAAAAAAGTACTGGCAGCTCTGGAAATCTGTAACCTCCACAGTATCTGCAAAAAGATCTCTATGAACCAGAGTTATGAACTCCAGCCCATACAAAATTCAATACTGAGCTCTAAATTTTTTTTTTCCAAAACAAGGTGATGGATGTCTTCTAAGTCTGAAGTAGAGGAAGTAAAAAAGCCTAGATCTGATTGAAATGTGTTGGAATTGGGAAAATGGTCTGATCTTGTGCAAGAATATATTTGTACACTGCATTCATTAAAATCAAGATCTTTGCCTATTTCCTAGTCTTTCTGATGCAGCATTTTAAGTTTCAATTAACCTTGGTAAGTAAATAATTTCATTATACACAGAGCTATATTATACACTAGGACATCCAAATATACTGTCTGTAGAAGAGGGGAAATGCAAGCTTTTAACTTCAAGTTATCACAGTAAAAGTAGTGAACAGCAAGCTATTTTAATGTCTGATGAGGTAAACGAGAAGTTCTTCAACCAAAAGATTGTTTTGAGACATACATCCCTGGCTCTCCTCAGGCCTTGGGAACACTTGGAATTGGTTTTCTCAGATAAGTACCTTTGTAAAATTCTCAGACGGATAGTTCCTAAGCATCTGCACACTTTGGAAAACAGAGCGTTAAAAACTTTTGAGTATCTTCAACTGAAAATAGGAGAAATTTCTCCACAGAAGCTTTACCTGAAATGCACATGGACAGCCTAACATGTGCCATAACTGCAGGGCTGTTTATTTTTAAAAGTGTAGGCCATCTTGATGTTTGTTTTATGATAAAATAAATTCTAACTTTTAAATGCCAGCTTGCACTATGTATCTTTTTCCACAAGTGATATTGCTGAGGAAGCCCTACTCTCTACCCTGTGTTTTTAAAGCCTTGGAATTGTAATTAAAGAAAATATTATATTGATGCAAGAAGTTTTCATGGGAAATTAGGTAACTTCCCTGCCCTCATACACTGTAGAGGACAGCAAAAACATGTTGGATATAAAGACGTGTGAGGGGTTCTATTTCACCACTGAGGTGAACAGGTCTACCTTAGCTGGGTAAAGCGATTTACAAAGACAAATGTTGTCCAAAAGGAGTCTGAGTAGCTACTAAATACTGTGTAATGTATGAAGTTTCATCTTAGACTCCCAGTGTTGTCCATAGGGGAGGACATCATCTTCCACATGCTGTGATTTTTCCCTTCTTTGCAGAACAGCGATGTAGTATCTGTCTGACAAACTTTAAGCCTTGAAAAGGTAATTAGCTGGCCTGAATCTTCCCATCCTGATCAGTTCTTCAAACCTTGGTAGTGGTATGGCCAGTGTCAATATACAGACCATGTAACTTGGGAAACAACGGGGTCCTGAAGATCTGGGAACAGATAACTGGTAGAACACAACAAGGGTCCTTCTGGGGTCTTACTCCTCCACAGCAGGACAGAGAAGAGCCATCTGCCCGGAATGGCCTGCTGCCGGATGACACAGCCATGCCTGTGAGTTACGCTTTAGCAGAGATCCACAGGCTGGTCAGGTCTGTCCCACAGGATACTAAAATGGAGTTTTACCAGTTCAGAGATCTCCTCATTTCCAACCTGGCAGAATTGTCCCAGATAACTTCAGCAAAAACAAATAAAGACCGTGTCTTTTTTCCTTTTTTTTTTTTTTTTTCCTTTCTACTGCTGAAATCATGCAAGAAAAGTCGGGCTAGAAATGAACTGCTTTGAACGGTACGGATATAATGACTTATGTCTTGTATGTCTGTAAGACAGCAGGGACGGAAAGGGAGTTAGAGAGTAGGAAAAAAAATCTATAGAACATATAAAGCTAATAATTTCTCATTAAAACCAAAGTTTATAACAATAATATACTTCCTAAAATCCCTTATACTTTTCTTTTATAGTTTCTAAGTACATTTCAGTACCTGCTGGACTAGGCATGATGGGTGTTCCTGGTGGCCCTCCACCTCCTGGAGGACCCTAGAGAGAGTAGAAAATGTCAGTTAGAATGAAATGAAAAAATACCACAGAAAAAAAAAATGAACACAGCACAAATGAAAACAAAGCATGTCCCAAGTTGCACACATTTTCTGATAAGCTAGCAGAATAGCTACTAAGAGACTGAGACAACACAATTGCTCAGCAAGTTCTAGCATAAACCTATGTACACAGGTATACTGACACAAGAATATCCGTTAGTCAGTAACTGTATCACGATGCGAGTCAGACAAAAGAAATAACCTGGATCAGGGCCTGAAACTGTTACATTTAATTCCCTCAACTGACTTTTATTACCACTGTTTTCTAATTGGCTTTTCTATTCTGTTGTGCTTTAAGAGTAGCTGGTGTTCACTACACGCAAAGTGAAGGGTTTCTTATGGGAAGCAAGGAAGGTAGCCACCTTAAGAAAGGGTTTCTTTGAGACAGTATCTCTGTGCCTTAACTAACTTAATTCAGCCTTTATAATATTCTACATTTTTGAAAAATAGCATCTGTATACACAGTTCCTTCTCAAACTAATGACAAATGGATAAAGAAGAGTCAGTATATTAGTGGCTGCATAACTTTGGGTACAGTTGTATCACTTGTCTAGATTGCTAAATCATAGATTACAAACAGCAACAAAATGCAAAAGCAAGGAATATTACTTCCTTAGTTTTAGGTATTCCTGTGTTACAGTTTTTTACGAATAAGTGCCGTACACTGACATGTCTGGTTGCTAAACATGCTTTTAAACTTTATTTAGAAACAACTTCACTATGCTTATTATAAATACCCTAATTGCTTACTAAGCACAGAACTATAGCTTCTTGCTTATATTTGCAGACGCACTAGCATTTTTAAGCAAGGTGAAGAACTACCAACTCAGTTTTATAAAAATGTCTATGTCAATAAAATGTCAATAAATATAAATTGCTCCCTCTCTGCATAATAAAAAACATACAGGTTGGGAACAACAAGTGATTATTTTCAGTGCTACATGAATGTTATTATATTTTATCTCTTTTATTGTATTTTAAAACAGCAGAGTGCTCCAAGCAGTAGCAGATTTTACAAATAACACTGACTATAGTTTGGCTGCTCCTATCTGCTTACAAGGACCATTGCTGGGATTTGCTATTAATCACTGAGATATTTTGGAAAGAAGCAACAAAGTTTTGGATTTAAAACAATAGGCTCTTTCTCTCAGTGATCTACTAAAATTAACATTTCTTACAGAACACATAGCAATGATGCACCAGTGTACAATGCTTTCATGCAATTAAAATCAGTAATGTATCAGCTTTCTGATTGATACCATTCCTGCCTCTGCTCATTCAAGCAAAATACTTATCACATCAGAAGCAAGCCTCTCTATCATCTGCTAATGAGTGATTAACTCACAGTTAATTGTAAACGAAACAGAAACTTTGAATACTAAGCTCAGAAACTCTATGATTTTAGATTTATATTATTTTTTCAGCCATGGTATAAAGAGGTGTAGAAACCACTAACTGGTCATTTATTAGAATAGTATACTCACATTCACTGTTAATAATTGCATGTAATATAAGTTTGGTGTTTACCCTCAGTGTGTGTATATACCTGTCTTTAAAAAAAGCCTCCTATGATTTTCCTACTAATGACTTTCTCCTTCAGAATATAATTTTATATATTGAAATTATTTCTCAAAAAGCTGTATGATAAAATAGACAGAATAAGCTCCCAAAGTAAGTAGTTCCACAATGTGAGCCCTTTGGCTAAAAACACTGCTTTAACAGCTCTCCAGCTCACACCAGCCCCCACGATTGCTACTGTTCTGTTTTAACAAGCTCCTGCCCCTGAGTTTTGCTTATTTAACTGTCTGTATGGCTGACCATCACATGTTCCATTTTCCAAATTGCAGAGAGCCTCTCTGAAGCAAGACTACTTCTCTCAGAGTCAAACAAGACATACAGTGTGCAAGCATTCATGTTGGCAAAAACTTTCAACCCTTGGCACACCTCATCCGCTCCATCACTGCACTATGCAAGAGGCACTCTCTGCTCTGATTGGATCTTCATGAATGGGTGCCCCTCAACATTTTCTGGCTCAATCTCACAGCTTTACAAAGGATCTAATTCTCCAAATGCTTACATCAACTTCACTTGTTTTGAATGAAGAGGAGCATTCATCGTAGGAACATCCTAGGACTGGTCAACTTCAGCAGAACAGTGGGGACAAAGAATTAGGCAGCAACCTCTCCCATGGACACAGCTGGAGCTTACAGAGCTCATCTACTCAGAGGCTCAGGCATATATTTCCAGTACTTTCATTTTTCCTGTGTCTCCTTCTTGCACCTTCACATATACTGTAATTTCTCTTCAATGTTGCAAGTTAGAGATAGCAAACCACCATCAGTCTCATCACTGTCACTTGAGTGAAGTAAAATCACCTCATTATGCCTATTCCTCTTCTGCTGCTTATACACTGAAATATGGTGATGCCTTTTTTTGTCAGTCACTTATCCCAGCTGACCTTTGCCTTAATATGTGTACAACAGAGAGAGTCCTTCAGTACAATGTCTTAAATGTCTTTAAAATTAATTTATTTACCATTTCCTTTTCTAGTTTTTCAAGACTTCAGATATCTCAAAGACTAAAATATGAAGTCCAGTATACCATTTCCAAGATCTGCAACAATAAGTGATCACTAGTATCTAGGGCAAAAACAGCAAAAACAGCCTTCCCAACAGAGCAAATTTCCTGAAGTCGATTAAAAGAATTTGCTTGGACATCAGCAGATTTAAGACTGTGTAAATCAGGCAAATGAGCCCTAGAATTATGGATACTTATCAGAAACTTAATCTCTTCAGCAGCTAATTGTTTAAATAAGGGACAAAATAAATTGTTTTTAGCAAGCTCATCCTTGAGCTCATCTTTCAAGCATTATCTCTGAAGGATCATCTCTCTTATGAAGAAATAAAGAGAAACCTACATGTAGCAGAAACAGGTTAAAAAAACACTGGTATATTGTCCTTGTGGTGAAAGACTTGATATTTCTATGTTCTGAGACAGATTCATGTTTTTGTTGACTCAAGCTAAAATAACTGACCTTCAGAATATGAAAAATCAAAAGAGAATATAGACTGTCCAGAAAACTGGAATCCAACAACTTGCAAATAAAATGACAAAGGGCAAATGGCTACAGAGAAGAGACAAAATTCTCCCCCCATTACACCACGAATTCAATATTAAATGTGATATAATATATGAAACAATATGCCTTAGAAGAGTAGAAGGGAAGTACTGATAACCCAAGTACAACAATAACAAAGCAATTAAAACTCTAAAGGATAAACAAAGTTAATCTCTTGGGAGAGAAACAAATATGAGCAGCACATACTCCAACAAAGACTTTTGTTGATAGGTAAAATGCTTTTGTGAAGTTCCAGAGAGATGGTTAGCATTGGAATAACAGATCAATGCTGGGCACAATGACAATGTTTTAACTATTTCATTCTAAAGTACAGACTAGGAAAAAGAAAAGCCACTGACTAATCCATAATAAATTAAGACAATCTCTGTGAAAGAAAGACATAATAGACTAGAGAAAAAAGATTTTCCAAGTCTCCAGGAGATAATTATGAGGATAAAAATTCACATTAAAATGTTAGCTAGTATCACCCATTTATATATTTCTTTGGGGAGACAAAAGTTTGCACTCATTTTTCAAATGCTTTTTTTTTTTTTCCTCAAGAAGTTAAGGAATTCATACACGATATTATGTTTCCAATATAGCTGTGTTTTTTTGCCTTATTATATAAGACAATATATTGTATTGGCTATTATAAACATGTTGAAATAAAACAGCACACAGACTCGTTTTGACCAGCCTGATAATGATTCTTGTAATAAACATCAACATATGCACCAAAGATGGCAGACAAGACACTAAGTGTTGATCAGATGTTCAGTACTCAGGTAATACCCCAAGGTTCTTCTTAACATTTGGACCGTTATTCCTTTGCCTGAATAAAATGTAATATCTATTCTAATAAGTAAACACATACAGTTGTACTTACTACATAATTCCCAGGAGATGCAGATGAATAAGGTATCTGTAACGTCAAACAAAACAAAACAGTAGGTTCTTCTGCAGTGACATGAAGTTCATGCCAATATTTATGAAGAGTTATAGGCTAATGCATTTTTGTTTGTTTCCAACACATAGTGAAAAATGATGGAAACATATTGTCTTCAAACATAAACACCTTTTCAACTTGTCATTTTATGCATGTTCATGTCTAAAATTTGCAATATAAACGTAAACTAGATTTCATATCAAATACTTCCATTTAAAATTACTGCGTCCTCATGGCCGCTCTAATGAAAACAATACAAGTAATTCATACATTTAAATGTATGCAAACTGGGGTCTGGTGTCTGAGATACACTGAATTTGTATGTTCGTACATATACTTAAGTTTAATAAAAATCTTGACCACAAGAGGAAAGAGACTCTTGTTTTGTTCAACCTAGAAGCTACTCATTTTATTTCTCAGCATTATTCTTTCTTCTTTCTTTTTGAAGGTCAGTGTACTAATTTCATGTAAAATTCAACTACGGTATTTGTCACACAGGATATCTTCAGAAATCCAGTTGGCTATGAATAACCCAATTTTCTTCTTTATGCAACACACTTTTCAATGATTCACTCTTAAGGAACATGGAGCAGTGCCGTTATAGGAGGATGAGGTAAGAAGAAACTGAATTGACAAAAGATACATTATTTTGTAGAATAAGCATCTTACATGAGTGTAAATAACTTATAATCCAACTCATTTTTACATACATTATTACACATATTTATTACTGAACTTCTCCATTAATTTTGTAAAGAAAGTAATTCAATCACCCATTGAAAAATATCCTATTTCTGTTGAGTCCATGCAACAGAAAACTGAGGAAGAGTTTCAGCTCTTTCTTTCTTTGCAATTGTCTTTCGGTATAGTTAAAAATTCAAAACTGACAACAGAAAGAACCAGTCCATTCTGTTAAACAAGATTTACCTTTTCGCACTGCAAGTGCTGAAAAGGGATATTTTTTTATACTAATGATATATGACTGTTGAATGAAAATGAAAAGTCTGCCTTTGTGTTTTCTGAGGAAATAACAGACGCTGTTGCTCACATGGGATACCTTACTGACCTCCTCTTCCTTAAGCTGCTATAAGACTACCTCATTTTGTAGTTTTTGCAACAAAATTCAATAGAGTGTACTCCTTGTTCCAAAAAACCTATCAAAATTGGTTGACTATGCTATTTGATATTCTCTAGTTAACAGGAGCAAACGTGTTTTTATTATATGAAATGTGAGCACACATTAAGCACTATCTGCCCAAGCTTTAATTTCTGTAGAGCTTGCAAGCCAGACAGCTTTGCCCTAACTCTTCCTACTTGCACTAAAGGAAGTGAGAATGTATTTTAAACATCCTCCGTGGTAACATTCATCTTCAGGAGGGTCTGTAACTGATATGGAGATGTAGAGCTGCTGATATTCAAAGAGCTAGATATTCACAGGTCATTGAGTTCTCTGTTAAGATATGCTCAACACTGCACCTAATCTGCAATAGGATTAGCAGGAAAAAACAGAACGTATGTGCAGAACTTATTTGGTGAATGAAGTAGACTGTGTTTTTCTTCCTGGAGTACTGATGAGAAATAATTCCCTGAATGTAAAATGATATTTAATATATTTAAATATTTACTTACGGAATTGGCATTAGTTGGATTTGGCCAAGGTCTACCACCCCCTGGGCCCCTGTAATAGAAAATGAAAGATGAGACACAGAACAATTCCCTTTCCTAGACCCATTTTGAGGGAGGTAATATTTCAAAGTAACTTATTACCAGAATAAGTCATGAGATGCCTTTTTTCAAATTACATTACAGTATGATTATCAACCACACCAAGTTACACTGTTGCAGCAAAGCTCACATTGTTGCACTTTATCAGTTTATGAGCTGATGAAAGATCGCTTCTGACTACTGCTCTGTCATTTACAATTCAGACACCTTGGGTCCTAACTCATTCTGTGCACACGTGCTTTTCAGGACACTACTGGTAACACACCCTCTGCCTAGCACTTTTATTCATGTTTTTATGTTTGTAGGAAGTATTACACATCCCACAATAATCTTGCTACTATTGACCAAAGAAGAAAAATACTAAAATTTAAGTGCAATCTCAGTCATCAGAACTGTACTCTTGATAACGTAATGAAGTACCTCCCTGAAAAACTGTGGATACATGTATGTATTGAGTATTGCTGTATAATTCTGCATGTATAATAGAGTTTCATTAGCAGTAGAGCTCTCCTTAAAGAAGTTTCGGGAACGAATACATTTTACGAAAAGAAGCCAGAGAAAATTAGCTGCTCTAACATGTGTCTGAAAAGCATACATAGCACGTATCTATATCATAATATAAAATAGTGTATATATTTATTAAAAAATGAAAGCTTGCCATTTTATACATACAATTTAAACATACCTAAATAAGCACCTACTAACACATTGCTACTTTACTAAGGATACATTATCTCCACAGATGTATCAGAAACATAAAATTTGTCATAAACCAGGCAAAATGGAAATTTCACACTTCTCAGACATTCTTGTTACACTTGGCTCAAACAGCATATTTATGATTAAGTAGCAGCTTCCTAGCAGGAGGTACAAGAGTGTAATAGGCCAAAGAATTCTTTGATAAAGCTCATTCAAACTAAACATCAGGCTGATGCTAACAGCAGAGTGGAATGGAAAAGGAACAAGGAAAACTTTTTTCTCACAACGCTTGCTGTTCTTTTGAGTCTCTTATTCTTAGCTGAGATGAGAGAAATGCTTTGGTGGATAGACATCATCTTGAGGGTACTAAACCATTGTCTTGAGTGGTCTTAAGGAAACTAAACCATATGGGAGGCAAAATCTCTATGTTTACAGTCATAATGTATGAAAAATCATAATTATCCCTGGAAACATTAAGAATTCCTAGTTATTTATAAATAAGACAAAATGACTATCTGTGAAGGCCCTGACAATTGAAAAGCAGAGCAGACGACAAAGCCTTTCAATTTAAAATGGCATTTTGGCCTCATTAGCTTTGGAAAGGGGACATTAGCCACCACAGCTTATGAGACTTGGGAGAATTGTTCAGATAGAGAGAGAAAAGTAAATTTTATAAATGAGTTTGGGAAGTATTCCATTTTAAAGTTTTACAAAACTAAAAACTATTAAGTAGATATGTTGCCTGAGGGATTTAATATAAAATTTATTTTTTATTGCATTGTTGGCAAGACTATCAGAAAGAAATTACCTCAAACAGCCAACAGAAATAAATCAAGTGAAAATTAAAAGAATCACTTCATTTAGAGCTGCTGACATTTTCAGGTGGTTGGAAAACAGAAATGTAGGAGAGGGTCTTCTTGCTGAAACACTCCCCCAACAAAAAAGGAAAATATTTTTAAATGGTCCTTCCATTTTAAGGTATAACTCCACCACCCCAGCAGCTCTCCCTAGTCACCCTGTGGAGCACATTCACAAAGGCTTTCAGCAATGGCCTGCAGCCACTTTCTAGCCAGGAAATGGACTCACTGCCTCAAGCAAGCAATGTCCGATAATAGTGGACTTTACAGATACAATACTCAGGTCAAATATTCAGCAATTTCTTCTCTGCTAGTAACTACACCAGAAATATTAGATGTTCTGCTTTTGTTTTTCATTTTTTCTTTTCTGAAATGTCACATGCTGCATGTGGTTCATCGGCACAACTCTGTATGAGAAACCAGCAGCATTGGAACAGCACCAGAAGTCTGTGTTCACCACAAAGCCCTGCACGTGTTTTGTGTAACACAAGAACAGCCTGTGAAAAACATCAAATGGAAGACAGCTGTGATGATACTGCTGGTTACTGCAAAGTACAGAGATACGAAAAAGCTGGCTTGGGTACATGGTTGGGTTAGCCACAGCAACAGGGAAGTTCAGGTGGGCTTTATGAGGAGACTGGGAAACCAGATCCTCTCCATGTCACAGTATCTCTCGTGAGTGCACAAGTTTTAAGCTAAGCCCATATTAATGCCTGTGCTATCCTGCAGGCTGCACTGCTGCTGCTTCGAGAGAGGAAACTCACCTTCCATCTACAAAGCTGTTGGAATTTGCAAATTTACTGGAAGTCATGGACAGCTGTAAGTATAGACTTAGAAAACGCTGTAACAGATTCTGCTTGAAAGCCATATGGTTTATACAGAACATAATGCTGTTAGATTATAAAACACATAATAAGGCTACCTGGATTTTTTTTTTTTTTTTTCCTGAAGCAATACAAGCTTTTTTTTTCTTTTTTTTTCCCTCCTCTTTTCAAAATGTTTACTTTTAAAGTTAGATAATTATGAACATTCCACTTCCAAAATAAGGGTAATTTACAAGGTATCCGCTGCTATCACTAATTACAGCTGCAATCTATTCTTAAGATTAATCCTGTACCCTTGATCATTTCAGTTTCCTAACAGGAAAATACGTTCCATAAGAATTAAACCTCTAGATACAAGTTTGGGAACTGCAGTTAAAAAATCAAATCACATTATTTTTTTCTTCAGGCATCACTGAGATATTCTTAGCACTTGAAAGCACTGCAGGTCACACCAGCCATTAAAAAGTGCCAGAAAAATGTAACAATACTCCCTGAAATTTGCCATTTTGGTCCTAAAAAGAGCATTTTTTCCAGAAAGGAAAAAAATATTACTAAAAATGGCTCCACTGATTTTCAGCCTAAAACCTTATAGCTAAAATAAAACTATGTTGAAAAAGACATAGGATATGTATCAGCTGTTTCAAGTAATCTAATATGCATTAACTATGATGAAGCAAGGAAATATTTAGCAATGCTACATATAAGTAGTATATGCTCATGGACTGAAATACTGTCTATGAGCTCTCAGGCTGGTTGCTGCTGCTTTTCACAATAAAGAACACTTTCTCATCGATAGAAATGTAAAATTATATTTGGCAGATATTCTGCTCTTAGCCAGAGCAGCTTCCTTTGAAGCTTTCCCAGGAGAAAAAGCTGGATTTTAAAATGGCATCTGCTTTTGTAGAATGCACGCTTTTATATTTTAACATTGCCAGAAATCAAAAAACATTGAATACAACAGTGCAGAATTTTAATGTACGATATGGTTATGTGAAGACACATGTAAGTTAACATAAGGCAATAGTTTTATATATAGCTATCCTCTTCCCTAGAAATCTAAGTAGATGAGATGATTTACACTGTTCTTCCTTAGTGCTGTGCCTTAGGTAATAGAGATGTGTAAGGAGTAAAACAAAATGAGCTCAACACACGTGCTGCTGCCTGCAGGTCATCTGCAAATTCTCTATCTGGTTCTGAACTAGACTGGACATGACAAGTCTTTACTGTGGCTGCAGGGTAATGGCAAACCTGACAGCAGCAACTTTACAGTAACAAATGAACGTGGTGTCTTGGAAATACCATTAAAAGAAGCCCACACGACAGTAATTTCTCTGACCCTTATAACAGAGTATGTCAATCCAGCTGATGACCGAAAAGTGTAATTGGTTTGATAGTAAAAAAAAAAACACATTTATGTAGTAAAACATGCATTAATGAAATTCCAGAGGTCTCTGATTCAGCATGTGACATATTTCAATATATATATTAGAGCATAACACTCCTGTACAAGCACTCTGGACTCCCTTATGCCTTCAGCATAATCATAATAAGCAAACGGACAGCAGGTTGTCTTGTTCAAAACCAAAGAGCTCTGTCCCACTGCCAGCTGAGCTGGAGGAAAGATGAGCTTGTAAGAAATGTAGAGGAGTGTCATAAATGCATGACAAGTCAAAGGGACAGTTATGGTTACGTGCTTCTTAACTGTTGTTTTACATTGTGCTCTTCCAAGAATATCAAGGAAAGTTCTCCAATTTGTGGTATCCAATTCAGTGGGACACACAAATTCAAAAGTAAATGCATTCCTCATATTTCTGATTTAAAAGAACATGACTTAGATATGTTTACTGACTTCACACAAGATGAAGTTTGCTTAAGAAATGTTGCGATATGGAAATGTCAGTATTTCAACCCATAACCGTCTTCTAAAAAGGGACAGACAAGGAGTTCTTTTTGTCATCTGGAATCCCATTTATTTTTCCTAGGTAAACTTTCGTTTATGTGGATT
The DNA here is from genome assembly GCF_987193195.1 of Phasianus colchicus. Classification (NCBI taxonomy): domain Eukaryota; kingdom Metazoa; phylum Chordata; class Aves; order Galliformes; family Phasianidae; genus Phasianus; species Phasianus colchicus. The sequence goes on along the minus strand of NC_143476.1, from coordinate 33,801,835 downwards.
AGTGTTGTTAAAATGCCTCATCTGTCCTCAATTTTACTTCTAGAACATTTAATTTTAGGAAGTTACATTTTCTTTTCATAAAAATCTCTCTCTCTTGTGCTTATACTCTCACTGAATTTCATTGATTGCCTACCCTTGGAAGGTTCCTATAATTGCCTGGACTCTAATACATCATGTATATGACAGAATAATATCCAACTTCAGAATTTATTTTATTTGCTTTGAGAAGTCAAAATATGTCTGGAGATCTGAAGAAATTAGGGGCAAGATGGATTAAATATTTTTTCTTAATGGTATTATTTATTTCAATAACTCTTTTTCATGTGTGGAACTTTTCACTTTTAATGCAAATTGCCATCTTTCTTTCATTTATATCTCTCCAAAAAAAAGAAGAAATAGGAACCTAAAATGTAACAAACATATGTCCTGACTGTGTTCTCAGCATCCATCTGCTGGAAATTCATTCTTGGAAGACAAAGGTGTAAAAGGAATAACAAAATAAGTTGCTCTCTGATTTGGATTGTTAAATCACTTTTGTGTCTTGATATGCTGACTGCCATGCTGCCTTCTGCAACTACTCCAGAGATGGCAAAGTTCTTGTTATGAGAACATGTAATAACTTAAGTAGAAGCAGGGCCAAGATAAAAGAATGATCATGCAGTTTCTTGTTTGTATTCTCCTAGTATTACTTATAGTGGCCCCTTAAAAGTTTTGTATCTCCTATTAAATAAATCTAAATAAAACAAAGAGCATCTTACAGAGTTTACTGATCATTCAAACAACTCCAACAAGCAAAAATTTATGTGAAGTGCAGAAGATTCCTCACTTTGAGTCACTTGCTCTGTTGAAATCCATAGTTTAAATCTAGTTCACTTAGGAAACAGTAATTTTATATATGAAATTGTTCTACATGCTTAAGTAAGGGAGCTGGCTACAGGTGTAGAATAATACACTCCAAAGACAAATTCCATGCCTAGAATAATTCAGTACAGCTCAACAGAACTCAGCTGACATCAATTTTTACTAAATAGGAATCCAGCCTCAGAAGAACATAGAAATACTGGAAAACTTGCACTCATATCTGTAAATCTGTTCCATCTGTTAAGAGTGAAAATAAATGTAGCCATGGAAATAAAAGCAGAAACAGAGAATCATCCACACTTATTTCAAAAAGTTGTTTTGATGTGGTTTGTTTTTTTTTTTTTAATGAAGAGGGTTTTTTTGTTTGTTTTTTGTTGTTGTTGTTGTTTTTTTTTTGCTAAAATTATGCATTATTTTGCAGAAAAGAATCATACTAGTACCAATCTTTATCAAAAGAAAAGTAAAAACACAAAAGATTATAATGCACACAAGGGTATACTGGTGGCTCTACTGACAAAATATTCTCGGTATTTTTACTTTGGCCTGTGAAAGAAAACTCATTATTTGTACAGACCTGAAGGGACAGCAAATGAGCCTGAAAAAGATGCATGCGGAACCAGGAAGCTGCTATGGGTTTCTGTAATTGCAGTTATTAGACATCAAAGCATGTTACTTATCAAAGCATGTTCTCCCTTAACTTATATAATCCAAATGTCACTTCTACAATGAAATAATGATTTTTCTAAACATTATAAGGTTTATCATTGTGCTTACATGTTCATTCCAGGCATCCCCGGGCCACCTAAAGCATTCAGTGGGGGTCTCATTGCACCTCCATAGTTCTGCAATGATAACCAAGGGTCAGACTACCACAAAACAAAAAAACAAAACCAAAGAGGAGGGGGAAAGAAAGGACAGCAGGTTAATGATATCCCTATATAACTGCTGACTGGATAGGCCAATGCAATTCATTCTTTCAGGAGTTTCCATTGTTGACTTAAAAAAATAATATTGTTATCCCCAAGGACAAAGAATTACATGTACTATTCAAATAGAAATATACTACGAATACTTAAAATTGTTACAAGAAGAATTATTTACATATAGAGAAGTCAAGTAAATGGCCAGAGGAACAACTTTTATAATGTATTCAGCTTTCAACTCAAGGAAGCTCATTCAAAATTAGAAATCTGGACTTAGATTCTGAGATTTCTACGTTATAGAATTTAAATAAAATTTCTTTTTGACATTTTGTTAGGGTATCAATAAATTCTGGTAAGAAAGTACACCATATGATATCACTTCACAATAACATACAGCATAAGCATCTCATTTCTCTTCAAATCAATCAATTCAAAATGTGAGCAAGACAAAAATTACTTAATATGATAATGAATGTCACAGCAATGCCAAAAAATGAATTGTCTAATGCCTATGAAATCAGAGCTATGCTGTGATAACATGACAAAAGCCTAACAACTGTACTGTTTTATATGAAAAACTAAACTGTACCTATTTTAATTTAGATGAATACAAGCAGTCTATCATCACAATGTGAGATTCCTAATACACTCTGCGGTCTGTGTTGATTTTTCTTCTTTTTTTTTTTTTAACTTCTTTTTTTATTTTTTAACTTTTTAACTTCTTTTTAACTTCTTTTTAACTTTTTAACTTCTTTTTTTTCTGATATTGCAAAGGAATGGAAAATATTCTTTAAAATGAACAGTACTGACTTAAACATACTGGTTCTGCATTTCAGAAGGTAGAGAGACAAGCAAACAATTTATTTTTAAAAATCTAAGTCGTTGTCTATTTTCCAATAATTATACTAATCTGCTCTAATTGGTGTATACTATATTAACTACAAAATCTACATAACGTAGGCTTATGGGTATTCTCCATGTCAGCCTAATTCGCAAAGCATGTAAATATGATGTCATGAATACATGAGAAAAATCCAACAGTATTCAAAGTATTGGTCCAGTGCTGTTCACATGTTAAGTGACTTAGATATCTAGAATTGATTTAGAACTGGGAGAAGAGGTCCTATGCCCTAAACAGGAACGCCAAATGTATAATTTTCCTCACTAAAAGCATATGTTACAGAGAAGAATACATCCAGAGGCTGAAAACAGAGGTTATTTTCCAGATCTATTCTATGATCCAACAGTGCTATCTGGAGATAGTATTGGCCATAGCTGCTGGACATCAATCACTACTCATTTCTTAAATTTGTGTGCAGCTGACAGATCAATCGGTGTGCATGCTCAGGCAAAAATCAGCCAGATTAACTCGAACTTCTTGTATAACCTAAATTATTGCAGATAATTTTGCCTGAACCACTCCTCTGTCAGAACTGTAGGGCAGGAACTACAAGTAGTCAAAGCAGATGGTTACAGTAACATCATCAGATAGTACTAGTGGATGTGGAAGAGAACACAGGCTAGCTGTAACAAAATAATGGTTCCATATCTATTTTATTTCATTTTCCCATCTTGATCTGGAGGGCTGAGTAATTTGTCCCTTTTGGGCTATCTCCCATCTCTATTTTAGTCTAGGAACCATTTGTGTAGGACAGGGTTAAAGACCATGAAATCCTGAGGACTGGAATACTCCTAATCAAATGTACTTCCAACTCTAATTACTGCTAATTCTACTCAAATGTACTCTTTTGCCCTAAAATAAAAGTGCTTTCATTAAGTCTACTAATACACGCATTTCTTCAGCTGCAGCTATGCTCTCTGTCCTAACTTATTCCTTACTGGTTTTGACTTAAAGTCACCACCACCACTGTTTATCTTGGATTGTTCATAAAAGGACTCCCTAACATCAAGTGGTCAAAATGAGATAAATGACCCTCAACTTTTAAATATTTAAGATAATCTAATTACTTTTTACTTGAATGTATGAGAGACACATTGTAAGCTCACCAGCAACTTTGAAAGACTGGGAGTAAGCAGTCTATCATAGTGTGCACTGTGTACATGGTCCAGTTGGTATAACCAAGGCTTGAAAAAAACTCAACCTAATTCTTTGCAGCTTTTCACAGATTCAAGCATTTGTAACACTGCTTTTAGCTTCATGTTATTTAGTTTGGAACAGTGTAGAATCATAAAACACAAAATGCTGAGATAAGCATTTGTGTATTAGCACATGAAGTGTTTCCCAGGTTTAACTGCCCGTGCAGCAAGGTAGAACAGAGCCTTGCACTCTGGGTACACTAAGGCCAAATTTACAGCACTGTAGCAAGAGAACTTTAAAAGCAGGTTTGAGAGACAAAATTCAGTTTGGTTTTAGAACTATATTCTGAGATGATTCTAAAAGCAATACACAGAATGATCCATTTACAGAAGAAAATTATTTGCAAGTTTAAAGTTGTGTAGATAAACTATGTTTTCCCCATTTTAAGGGGATGTTTAGCAAAAGAAAGAAGAATTTTACAAATGCTGCATTTTAAGAGACAGCAAAAATGAAAAAAAAAAAAATCACTTATAAAAACTGGCATGAGATTTGCCTGCTGTGTGACTCATGGTGCTGCATAAAGTATCCACTCAATCTCATCTGGCAGCACTGCAAAGCTTCTGTTTCTACCTCCCAAACACAAGTGGTAAACAAACTTCAATGCTACACAAGAAACAACAAATTTATTTAATAACAGTTTGTTGGTCACACAACAGACGTTGCGTAGAACCACACAACTGGTTTCTACCAATAGGACCCAAAAGTGTAAAGGCAGTTATGAACAGATTTGAAAGGCAAAGGTATTTAATCATTTAAAATTCAGTTTCTATTCCAAGGAACAAATAAGCCACTAGAGAGGTTATCAAAATTGAGAAGTAAAAATGGTAAGTACGAGAAGAAGATACTGTCAATGGGGTATAAAACACAACTCCTAAATTTTTCCTCACCAAGAATGCTAACAAAACACAAAGTAACCTTTAAGATTAATCTTTCAAATATACATCACAATTGATGTATTTGTCTATCTTAGTTTATTAAATTGTAATGCCAACAAATACTGGTTCTGTACTTATGAGGAAAGCATCAATATACAATTATGAACAGATCAGCACCCTGGAGAAGATGAACTCTTGCAATTCAAGATTGCTTTCCTCTTTGGGATCAAAGCTGGAGAGATGTTTATGATTGATATGTGGCAGAAAAAGAAGCATGAACTCCTAATTTTACATTAAAATGTCTTTGAAACTAACAAATAATCTATCTCCATAGTGGTTAAAGAAAATCTTATCACTTTTCTTTTTGCTACAGTTTGCCTGAGTAGTATTGTAGTACTAAAAGTAGTACTGTGAGATGAACTTCATGAGATGTGAGATGAACTCCTTGATGGCATAATATCTTAGTTTGAGAGAATGAGAAAACACTTCCTTCAAACTCAGACTCCTTACAAATCCTGTCTTTTAAAGTATACACCGGATGTAGGAAAAATGCAACTTTCCTGAAATGAGTTAAATGAGTTAAAGATTTCCTTCTAATTTCAAATCTTTAAAGAGTAACTTTTGAATTTTAGATTTTATAAAGCTGTAAATCAGAATTAATTTTTAGAATTGATAAAATTTATTTTTTAAATGGTATTGTAAGAACAACTCCTAGCACATTCTATCTTCAAACTACGCAACACTGGAATCAATTTAATTAAGTATAAATACAGATCTATCAATAAAAATGGGTATTTATTTGTAGAATGTACCTGTGGTCCTAAAGGAACCATTCCTCTTGGAGGAGTCATTCTCTGCATAGGTCCACCCATGTTTGGATGCCCTGGAAATAAAATTACGTAGTTTAAAAGCTATGTGAAACACCTTCCAAATCAACTTTAATTAATCATTCTATTGGGAGGTGTTCCTGCCTATAGCAGGGTGGTTGGAACTAGGTGGACTTAAAGGTCTTTTCCAACCCAATACATTCTATGACTCTATGACTCCTTCTAAATTAACAACAACAACAAAAAAGCTACAGTAAACTTTGAAACACTGAGCAAAGGATGCCAGCTTGAGAAAATGTTACATTACACGATCCAAATATTTATTTCATTCACCTTGCTGCCGTGTTGGGTCCATCCCGCTAGGCAATAATGGCTGACTTCCTGGGACACCTCCAAGTGCCTGCAGGCATAGAAATCATATTACAAGAATGTAATACACTGAAATGTATGGTAAATAGATAACAGATAATATTTTGTTTTCAATTCCTAGATGCTTCTTCTGAGTCATGAGTAATGCATGAGAGTTAACACTCCTAAACATGCTAACTGAATGTCCTGAATGCCCAACTAAATGTCCTAATTGTCCAACAACCCATCTATGGATTGTATGGACAAACTCCTGCACTTCTTCGGAATTATGGTAAATAATCTCCAAAACAGATCCTCATCCAATTTGCTTCTTTTCTCCAATTCTTCCTTTGCTTTAGCTCACCTGTTCTTTAATGTCAAATCATTGCCTATTTCTTGGTTACATGGCAATTTATTCTAAGTTTATGTTATTACAGTTTTCCCTTTTAATAGTAATTTCAACATCTTCTTTTACGAGGCCCCAATGCGGACACCATGATTTCTTCTAAGAGTGAGCTGTAACTAGGTCAGTTGGTTTCAGCACTCAAAGGGCAAGGCAAAGCAGGGCTGTGATGTGGGAGATCGGTATTTCTACCTGCCACCCCCTTGAGCAGCACTAGCTTATTACTCGTCTACAGGAGATAACAACAGTCACAACACTTGCTCCTATAACTTGCTTTCATGTCTGAAGAAAAAATATAGTGTTACTTCACCTCTTGTCCAAATCAAGTGTGTTTTTATTTTTATGTCCCTCTTACAGTAACTGATTCAAGATTAAGGCTAATTTCTACAATCTCTTCGCTACAGTTAAGTCAGCTAGAATAAATTTTTTATGAAAGGATCTTTGCAGCTGATCCACCAAGTGTCATTTAAAATTCCAAAACAATAATACTTTTTCATTAAAATGTGTCTGGAATGAATAATTCTTGTGCTAAGAAAATAATCTACTCAGGCAGCTTAGGTAACTGCTTACTGAGGGAATGGATAAGCTACTGCTGATCTGAAAATACTGTAGTGGTTTTGGGTACACACAAAAGGGAATTTATCTGTAAATATTTTAAAGTTTATTTCCAAGGAAGGAAGTTCAAAATTAAGATGCACATTATCACCTTAGTTTAGCACCAGGTTAAAAGGTATTCTACTGTAATATTACAGAATAAACACATCATCTGTTAAGTTCTGTAAATTGTTTAAAACTGAGTTTTGCATTTAATTCTGTGGCTTGATTGTCATAAGGACAGTTGTAAGAAGAAGACATAAATACATAGAGAAGCATCAAATACTCCCATAAAGGAGGAACTGGTCATCTCTGCTCAAGATACCAGGCGAATAAGGATGAGCTGCTGCAACATTTGACTGATACTTGGCTCATGTGGTCATTACAATTTCTTGCCAATGCACTAGAGGACTCTTCAACAACACAGAGCTATGCCAGCACAGCATGGGTAATGCCAAGAGCAAATACACTTTCAGGGCTGGACCTTGAAGGGTACGATGGAGACCTGGAAACATCCTGGGGATACTCTGTGGCATGCAGTGTTTACTAATGCTTCTCACCATGGAGCCCAGATCCAGCACATGTACCCCCCCAACATAGGATTGGAAGTGCTGGGAATGTACATTCCATGTCACACCTCCCTGTACAAAATACAAACTTTATGTTGAGGGATGTAGGTATAGGTGTGGTGGAGGTTTAACATCGGAGTAAACTCTGATAAACAACATCAGATAATCTATCTCCTTGTAACCCAAATATTGGCTTTAAAGTATTCATTACTTTCAGTGGTAGCCCTTAAGGTCCCTTAAAAAAGAGCAGTTCTGCTAAGAGCAGTAATTCATGAATGCAGCATAATGTAAATGAACTGCAAGAGCTGTAATTCATGAACATTATCTTGCAATTCTGTGAAAATGCAGTATGCAGACAAAAATGCTTCTGAAATAAAGTTGTGGTTTGGCAGCAATTTCACAGCATTCACAACACCCAGGTTCTACCTGCCATATTTGCACAGTTCAGAAACATAGAAACAAAATAACGGATATCCAACACTGGTGTACTCTTGGCTAGGATGTTACTGAAAGCTGGAAAACTCTGGAAGACATTTTGTACTGCATTACAATACATGTTGTTACATTTAACAAAGTACTCTGGATGCATTTCACTGCACTTGCATTGTCCTTTGATGTCCACATCAGCAGTGTCACACATTTCCCCTGTGAAAATGCAGCTATGTTATAGATCACCAACATTTGATCTAAAGAAATCTTGCAAGCTAAAATGTCCCCAGTTCACTAAAGTTTGGTGTTCAATTTCATGACAATATTGTGCCAATGGCCAAGAAAAGTTTGTTGACATTGTAACTCACAATTAGAGAAGAGCTGAGCTCTGGTAATAACAAAGACAGTCCTGGAAGTCTAGGTTGCACAAAATGATATTCTAGTTTGCCCATCAACCTTTCTAAATCTTGCAAATGACACAGTTCTCCTTAGAGCTCTGTCTCCTTCTCTCTTAACATTTCAATTGCTGACATTCACTTTCTCCTCTTCTAACTGCACTAAGAAAATAGAAATACTATCTCCTTCCAGAACTATCTTTTCACAGATTGGCCCATCTCTGCTGATGAACAACAGCTCATTACTTGTTCCTGTTACGCTAGCACTCATATCCCCCGATAGAGATGAGAAAAAAAGTAGTAATCTGATGCTTTTATAAAGTCTTCAGAGTGCTTGTAAAAGGCACAGAACATTTGACAATAACTGCTTCTCACCAATCATCTCCTGTTTAGTGTGAAGTAAATACATTTCATTGTTACTGTAATACTTTACACATCCAACAAAGAAGAGGAAGGAGTGATGCATTGTGTGTAGACTGAAGCAAAGCAATTCAAAGAGCTATACCTGCATAATGTCTTTAGAAGCTCAGAGAACATAACAGTGATGGAGATACACTGTCTTCAACCTGGGCAGGCAGCAGAGCCTGGCTGAGGTCTCTCTACAAGAGCACTATGTTCTCCCTCTGCAGGGAGACTGAGAGCACAATAAATTTTGAGGTATACACAGTAATTAAACAAAGGAAGGTGAGCCAGTAGTGGCATGATGTGTCTATTAATGGTCAGACAAAATGGAATAGAGAGGGACAGACAGTTTTGTGTGCCAGACATTGACAGCATTCAAGACAAAGCTCCCTGCACCAAGAACTGCAACATGACCTGGATCACAACTGTGCAAGAGATATAAATTCTTACCTGGTTGGGTATTCTTAAAGGTGGCCTTGGACCTCCAGGGTACCGAGGGGACATGAAAGGCTACGAAAAAAGAAATACTGCTAAATAATTCAACTCTGATTGAAAATATCACATTGAGTCACTGGATGTATGGCTTCTGCCACGCTCAGACTTCAGACATCCAGCTTAAATACTTCCACAGAGCATGCAGATCACTGCACAACCTTTAGCAGAGCTAAATAAATTTAGAGATTCTCACTGAACGTGTCTAACAAGATACATTATTTAAAGTTTTCATTACAGTTATTGTGAATGCAGAATATAAACAATTCAATGCTTTAACTGTAAAGAATAAGCCAGTTAGCTCATGTTATCACACATCTAATCTCGTCATTGCAGGAGTGTGAGAGATAACCCTGGAACACAATAGCAAAATGTTCTTGGAAGAGTCAGGAGCCAAGTAACAGCATAATGATTCACAAGTAATTTCCCCTCACTTTTTCATAATAATGTAGTGAAATATCATACAAGACTTCACCTGTGAGGGCACAGATGTGTTCATACCACAAGCTTCTACAACTTTAGTGGTCTGTGTGAGCCGTACCAAATCAATGTATCAACTCCTCTCATCCCTCCACTCACAACCCCATAATCATTACAACTTTTCTTCTGTCAAAACCACAAATACACTAATCCTGTGCTCTAAGCTTCTACTGGCTTTTGGCTTCTTGCGTACTACTTCACAGTCCGGAAATAAAGTCAGTCCCTTAAACTAAGACCATAAATAAATGATAAACAAATGGCACTACAAGAAAATCCACATCTCTACTTATTCCATCTCAAAGTGTGACAGTAATCTAGAAGTCTAAGAAGCAGGGAGATTAGCAGGAAAAAGGCACAAACATCTGACTAAACAGATGATGAAGAGGATCATTTTGGCATGCAGAAGTAACTGTAACTCTAGAAGAAAATGAGGAGCTAAAAGTGTATGCTTTTGACTGTGAAAACAGGGACAGAAATGACTAATTCCTTCAAGAGCTGGAGAAAAAGTATTTATATAAGGTATCTTCTCAAATCTTCCAATAATACACTAGCTTATTCTCTCCTATGCCTAAATTGTCAGGCACTTGGAAAGCAGAAACTTTCTTTCATAACAAGAGCTTGTTTCTGTTCATGACCCAGCTAGTCGTCATCAGAGAGAAGAGAGGGATGAAAGACCGAAGTTGCATGGCACTACCCAGGAGCAATTTCTTCTGACAAATGAGTTACTGAACAAACTCAGTCCCAGGGGTCTCTTGGATAAGAAACTAATACACCTAAACAAGAATTACCCAGTCAGCTTTAGCTAATGACCACATGCAAGTCATACAAACCCCGTGTTCAACATAATTTCACAAATGAATGGCATCTTTGAGTTGTCATCAGCTGTGCTGTGTTATAAAATACAATGCCAGTGATCATCATATCACTAATGAATGCAATTATAGTAGCAAGACTAGCAGAATAGTTGTAATTGCTGCTAATAATTACCAATGGTATTTCTCCTATGACCTGTAGGAAAAAAGTCAACTGAACCATTCATGTTGGGATCAGATGAAAATTCTAACAATCTTCTACACAAACAGGCTTGAAATAGACACCAGAAAGTGATTTTAAATACAGATAGTTTACCAATTGGAGAAGAAAGCTTAAATGACAATTGTGAAAAGTTTGCATCAATAAAAAAGACACTTGAAATGTGCTAAAGAGAAGGTTTCTTTGTGCATTCTACCTGTTGGGGAAGAAACAGAAAAAACTGCTCTGCTTGTAGTGAAAGCTGTAAACACAAGGATCCTTGAAAAACAGAAAATGTGTCATGAAATTAGAGTTTCAACAATTTCCTTACAGGTGAACCAATTGCATTCTGTGATGTGAAGAATTTTAGTGACTGTGTCACATTTGGCTCACTCTGTATATTCAGAGAATGATATCTCATTTACAGTTTATTAATATTTACAAAATGGAAATCAGAAGCATCTCGCACATCAATGTAAAATCACATGATCAATATTAGTGTATAATAATGTATTTGTTAATCACAGAACAACTTCTCTGTTCCAGATTTCCTTTAAGGCCGGAGGGACCTGCTTGTTCCCTGTCTTACCAACAGGTTTACTTTCCTGTTCACTGTATACAAATATCTAAAAAATCATTTTTTGTATAGAACCTGAATTTTATAACATGTGCTAAAACAGATATTAAGTGAAAACTTTACTTTGCACAACATGACTCACAGTCATTAATGCATGACAATTAGAATCCTCATACTTTGGTTTGCTGCATCCCTGAGGTCAGTAGCTGTTTCAGATATTCCAGATATTTGAGTTAGTCTGCACACATAGATCTCAAGTCTATTTAATAAAAATCACACAGATTACACATAAGATTTTTCTCTGAATTAATATAATGAATACCCATATGAGCCTCTTTGATACAACTCTGTCTTACAGGAAGTTTTATTTGCTGTAAATATTAATGCATGTATGTATTTCTCTTAAGTATATTTGTGGAAATGTTTAGACCTCCTCCCATTCTTTAAGTATCTGAATTTAAGAATAGCAATGAAATTTCAGACAATTTTTATAGTCCTTGATTTTTCATGGATATGAGCACAGTACACAAAGAACATTATATTCCATGGGCAGGGAAATAAATAAAAACTGGTAAGTACAAATAATATTTTGGCGAATGTAAGTCCCAAAGAAGTATCATGTAAGATTGCAGAAAATGGTGAAATATTAATAGACAATTCTAAAATATCTTACACTGTTTCAGATGAGAATTTAGTATTAAAAGCTACCAGAAAAATTATAAAATTCACCAAAAGAAAAAATAAACTAATTTTTGTATTAGTTGTTAACCTTTGTCCACTCCATAATTAATGTCATGTTTACCAATAAAGAGTTCTACCAAGACATATCAAGACATGAAAGAAATTCTGCCAAATGCTTTATGGAAAAATAATAAAAGATGAACAGCTATTCACTACATTAGGAGCAAATTTTTAAAGTCTGACATGCTCAAGACATCACTAAGACATTCTGAAAGACAAGAAATCAAGCAGCAGGCATTTGTTGTCATATGTAGTATTTTGCTACATTTTTTTGTAATTAGGAGAAACAGTTGACACTTAGTCTCTTGTCTCGTTCTGTTCTATTGTTCGGACCTGTTCGTTTCTCAAAGTTAGCAGCATTCTCTTTCTTTGCTAGCTCTTTGATTGTCTTTCTTCAAAGATATTGCAGCGTATATATCCATATATATAGGTAATGAGCCCAATGCATGTGCACTGATTTGAAAACAGTGACCACAGATTTAAATTGGTCAATGTGATGCTTTCTTTTGAAGACAAATACAATTTATGTTGCACTAACTTTAGCTTCTTTAGCTTCCTACCTGATGGTAGGAAGGGCCAAAAGACATTACCTCTTAGAGCCCTCCCTATGCAGAAGGATGCAGAAACATAAGGAATCTCACAGCCAGATCTTATGTAATATAAGAAAAACCTTGAGCAGTGTATTAGAACATATAACCTCTTAAGAAGCTGATCTGCCTGGGGAAAAAGGATATTACTAGAGTGGTTCAATTCAACAGTAATTTCCAGATTCTGGAATGGCTCAATTGTTTCCAGTAACTAGTGCTGCCTCCAAGTCACTTGAGTCCACAACAGAGATATTACACTGAGTACAAGGAGGTACAAACAATGCCTTCACACATTACCCAAAGCTACAATTAACTTCTCAAACAGTTCAGGAACTGGCACACAACTTCAGCAACGTACTAAGAAAAGCAACGGCAACAACAACAACAGCCCAGCCCAACCCAAAAGAAAATAAAATGCAAGGCAGGTATGTCTGATCTAAGCAACAACTGAGAAGACAGCCCTTGATGGAGGTGCCGCCAGCACTGGAAATGTGTCACACAAGTTATAATACCAGAAGAGTAAGGCTAATGTTTTTAGAAATCAACTTATTGATTTCTACTGATTGATATCTGCAAACACCAGTATATTGTAACTAGTGCATTCAGGTACAAAATTTATTAATTTGGTATCACAATATCACTTTGCAGACTATTGTCAAGTAGCTAAGACCAAAGGCATAGAAAAAGAAAATTCTACTAAACTGAGTGAAAACAAAATATGATAGGAGAAACGTTTCATTCAATCACCACAAGAAATACATTCATCAACTTAAAGGAAATGCTAAAAAAGAAGAGAGAATAACATTTTTTAACTTGCATAAGTGCATAAGTGTGTGTGAATGTACAGTGTAAAGATCTTGTAAAACACAAGGGGATCAACAGATAATAGATGTCTAGCAGGGAAGTTTACTGATGTTGAAGCTTCAGTCAGTAATTCTCACGGTCCACATTATTGTTCTGATATTTGGAAAAAATGATTTCATAAAAAAATGTCCACAGGGAAGCTGATGACATAAGAGCACAGAAGCTAGCATGTTTCTGGGCCAGTTATACAATTTTCACTCTTGTTTTTTTTTTCGTTGTTTAGGTGACCTTATAATATGATGCATTCAGTTTACTTGTACTTAAGACTAGTGGAATAAACAAAGTTAAAAGATTAAACCTCAATAAGCAGCACAGGTTTCAATAAATTTACTTTTCTTTAAATTTACCTCCCTTCCCAACATGGCTAAACCATCAACAACTGTGTATTGTTTCACATAAATTACAAATTACTCAAGAATACACATTCAAATAACCTCAATATTGCTTATATTTCAATTCCTATTCCTTGCTTAATGAGTTTGAATGTACTGTATGTATTAGAATAAATCCAAGTATTGCAACATTACATGATATCCCATATCTTGTAATACTGCATAGTAAAATTTTGTGTGACAAACAAATGTACACTAGGAAAAACAAGTAAATGCAGTTCAAAAAGAATTACAGCAGTTCCTAGGCATGAGCAATGATGGGGCGGTGTGCATCAGCTAACAGTAGAAATACCAAGGAGCAAAATGACAGCAAAGAAGACAAAAGCTGTTTCTTGGAGGAGAATAAAATGGAATGTGCAGTGCTTGAACAGGAGAACTTTTAAAATTAGGCTAGCTTAAAATAAAAACACTCCTGTAGATTCACATTAACATCTTCCTAACTTGGTGTATCAAAACGTTTGTTTCAACACGAGAAATATGCAGATGTCTGGTCAAAAGGATAAAAGGTGCATTTTTAGGGTACATCACCCACCCGTTTCAAATAAATGCATTTAAGTCAACCAGAGGAAGAGGAGCAGCAGTTTAACCAGAGGAGGAGTAGTTAAACTAGTCTCAGCTATCCCAGTTACCTCTCTGAGTAACTGCTGCTGAGCAAGATGTGTGACATCATCAGGAATGGGATGCACTGGATGCACTCAGTGATTAAGCCACTGAAGATGTTACCTGGCCAGTGACAGCATGGTGTGGACAAGGTGAGTGAGGAATGACTATCCCTACTGAGACCTCATGAACAGGGAAGTTCTCGTGATTCCTGGGTACTTCAACACCATGCCAGCCAGGCCTGACCACCTCCCACGTGAGCAGTGTCTGCTTGGCTGGCTGGGCCTGCCAGAGGCTGTGGGCATAGGCCCCAGCAGGTTGCTAATGGATGGTGGGAAGGAGAGGACATGTTTCTAACCACAGCTACATCCAGATCTAGAAGAGGATGCCTGTGCCCTGCTCTTGCTGCACTCGTTATGGCTTAGGAGAGCAGAGGGATGGGTTCTGCTTGCATTAAGACCTGAAGGCAGAGCTCTGCAAGGGTTGCCAAGGCCACCCCTTACATGCACACTTCCAAAAGCGAACAAAAACTTCTTATTAGCATGCTGTTTATTTATCTGTGCCATCAAATTTAGTAGAGTTTCCTTAGATTGTTAGTCTCAGCATCCCAAGAGGCTGCTGATATTTCCAACTAGAGAATGCCTCGTTATCAGATAAGAAGAGCACACTACAAATTTAAGAATACAAGTTGAAACACAATTTTTAGCACTTGGTATAAAAGGACATAAATTACTTAATTAGTTTGCATAACTCAGTCACTGTAATCAGCACAAACTCTAAATTGTACTTATCACTGGAAGCTGAAATGGAACCACAGCCTTTGTGCCCATGCTCTGATGAATTGTTTTAAATTAACTGCACTTCTACACTTGAAGAGCAGGTATGCTAAGAGGGTCCAAATTACTGGCATCATGATTTTAAATTAGGTATGAATTCTCATAAAGACCAAATCTCTTTACTTAGTAAGTTGAAGCTCTAAATCTTTGTTCTCTGCTCTTCCACTCAAAAAACAAAAAAAAACACCAAAAAACAAAAAAATAAAAAAACCAAAATAAAATAAAAAATCAACTATGAAATTACACATTGTGTCTCTAAAAATAGGATTCATATTCTTTTTTTTTTTTGGCCAAATTCCATTTCTGTTGAAAATGAAAAGTATCATTTAAGTTTTTAGAGTTTAAATGGTATCAAATAAGGCTTGATGATTCTGTTTACTTTTTAAATTATATGATTGGTAAAGAAGGATGATTAGGAAGTAACATTTTAATATATCTTCTTAGGACTCCCATATTTTGTAGAATAAGTTGGTTAGAGGTACTTTACAACTTCCATTGCTGTAACGGTTTCTGTTATGAAATATGTGGTTTTGTATTTAAAGAATACAGTGATAAACCATTAAATATGTGTGAATGGAATGTATCCAAGTTACTTTCCAATTTGTATATTTTAATTTAGTTTCCTCTGCATTTTTTGTGGACCTCATTGGCAATCACAGTCACCATAGTGGGTAAGACACTCATAATTAACACATTTTAATTCCAACTAGGACTATTACTAAATTAGCCCTTAAAATGACACTCTTGTGCTGGCACAGTCTGCTGACAAGCATGAACACATTAACTGATCCTCCAACAAGTTATTATTCAGTACTTAACAGAAATTATTTTCCTATTCAATTGCATTTTGCTGTTAATTTTACAAAACCTCTAGTCCTCCTTTGCCCCCCAAAAGGCTGACACAGTGTCAGAGGTCTTTTTATTCTGCTGAAGTATTTTAGATCTAAAATTGGGTTACACACTGTGTATCTTGTATACTACAAGTAAAAATCAAAAGATTTTTTTAATCTACACTACTTCAGTTAAAAGTGTATAAACTCAGCAAAAGACAGGATGAAGACGGCAAAAGATGTAGGCATTTTCTGATGTTGAAAATCATTTTCCTGATCAAGTTCTTCTATATACGTCAGATAAAAATCCCTGTAAAAATCCTTCCTGTGTTTATAGTTTTCTAAGGGCAGCATGACATAGTCTGACAACCTACAAATGGCAATAATAAGACCTCTATGTTTCCACATTTAAGTTTCTAAAAGCCATAACCAGAACAATACTTGCATTTAAACAAAATGAATGCATCATTCCCAGCCAAGAAGTACAGCACTTATTCTACCATATGAAAGAATACCGCAATATTTTGAATATATATAATTTGCATAGTCTACATAGAAAAAAGAGAATCAAAACCTAAAAAAAAAAAAAAAAAAAAAAAATCCTTCTGTTCTTAGCTAAACATTTCTCTATGATCTGAACAGCAGGACCTGTCTCCTAGCCAGGTTATTCCCCCAGAAATTACTGAGAAAATAAATAACACTCATTTTGTTGATAGATGATCTTTAGGAAATGTACTGTTAATACATCTGCCTCACTTTGTGAAGAATACAATCATTTTTTGCTCACAAAAACTGAACAAGTGAGAGAGAAAGAAGATAAATTATGCATATGATATATAAAGGAAAATTAGAAAGAAATATATCTTAAAAGATACATTTGCCATCTGCATTTTAAACCATGTTTACAGTTTTTACTTCAGTTTTTATTAAATAAAAATACTACAAAAGTAAAATATTTTGAATCTGATTTAAGCTGAAAGTGACAGGTCAAGTACCATCTTTTTAAAACAAATAAACCGTGCATTTACAATTCAGACATCCACAAAGCTCACAAAGCTTGAGATTTCACTTAAGTTCGGTGAGCCTGCTTGTCACCCCTAACTATGAATTACAGTCAACTTTTTAGAACAGTTTTGAAAATGAGAAGGAGAGTTTATTACTCCCACTGTTATTTCTTTGTAAATACACTGTTTGAAACTAAAGGCATTACCTTCCTCTAAGAGCTCTGGTCTAAACCCAGGCTCATACAAAGAGTGACAAGCAGAATGGAACAACATCAGCAGGAAGATGCACGACACATAAATGTGAACCCCTCCCCTTTTCATACACTTCAAGCAGCAATTAGAGCATCAGTTTGGATGGACAGCCAACACACTTTCATTTTTGACATTTACTTTGAGAACAGGAACGTGAATGTTCAAGATCAAGATGCTAGAAGTCCAGAGCAGACCTCTGAGAAAATAACTTACGCCGAACTCTCTCCCTTCCCTCCCTAATGCATGGCTAGCACTGGGTCTGCTTAAACTATGCGTGTGAATGGGGAGGAGGGAAAGTGTGGGCCCAAAGCTTATTTAGCTACTCAAGCTGAGCAGTTTTAATTTGTTCTAGCAATTACAAGCAGCAAAACCATTACCACAACTGCAGGATGGAATTATCAAAACCAGCAGATGTCAGACACCTTTATCTTTTTAGAAGTTGGCTTTCTTTCTATAATACAGAGAAAGCAAGTGAAAAAAAAGGAACACATCTGAACTACCCTGAGACCTTCTTAGATGCTAATCCCCTCCCACATAGTCTAGGAGGTCAAATTAATTTTTAAATTATTTTAAGATGTAACGTGATACTGGCAAGGGCAAAAATGCACATACTCCTATTCCGCAAAGAAGCAGACATACTCATAAATTTCATGCAGTGGCGTGGGAGGATGCATTTACAAACAACCCAGACTGCAGATACAAGAAATCTTTTTTCACCAACTTCATTTATATAGATTCGTAGAAAAAAAATCCCTTAAAAATGTGCTTTCCTATTTTCAAAGCTTGTCAAGGCCTAGCAAGCCTGCTAGCCTTACTCACAAGCTATATTTGCAGCTCTGAAGATGAGTCATTGGCTTGCAGTAATGTTTTGTAGTCCATGTCGCTTCCCATACTTCTTCACTCTATCCGCCCTTCTCAGGGATGGTGCTTTAACTTTTCACTTCTTCACCTGCAGTTGTCTCACTTATTCCAAAGGAATTGAGGTGGGGTATGAACATGCAGCAAACAGAGCTAACTTTAGTCATGATAAATTTCATTTATAATTATGTGTACATTTTCATTACAAAATGCTTCACAGCCTTAGAAACTTCAGGTTTCTTTCTGCAGTCTTAATAACAAAGAACTCCTTGCTTTACTAATCAAAAATAAAGGTCTGCGTGTGTCATATATAGCTTCATTTATGTCATTCACCAGGAAGCAGAAAATCAGAATTTAGAAATATGGAAAAGCTGATTGGCTCAGTCTTTCACCAGAAGCCAATACTGAGGCATTGAGGAGATTCCAAACTACCATCCATAAATTACTGTCTGTGAACAAGCTTATAACTGCTCTCAGAAAGACAGGCAAAAAAAGTGGGGAAAACATGAGGACCAGCAGTGAAAGATAAGTGACTAAGCAGAATATTAAGTAAGTGAGGCTGTCTGTAGGAAAATTCAGAGGGGGGGAAGATAAAAAAAATGGTAGTCCCTGCAAAATCAGGAAATTATACGAGGACTACGGAGAAGGCAATAGCTGAAACAGTGGGATTTAAAGAGAAACAGGACATTTTAAAATCCATGTAGATGCTCATTATGGATCTGATCAGTCTGAGAGGCATCTGTGTGTTTTAGTTCTCACCATGTAATTGAGCAGCACAAATTTGGAATCTTCATTCCTTGCAAAAACAATGACCCACTGGTGAACAATTCACAGAAACAACAGAGCCACTCCAACGTGGCTTTGAAGGCACACAGGAGAATTTCTCCTTCCTCATCTTCCTTGCTGCTGGATGCACACCCAAATTAGCAGTCTAGGAGGATACTACGCATGCCTGAAGGGCCAGCACAGAGGACAATGTACTCAGACACCCCAGGCAGAAAATGCTAAATGTCTGCAAAGGCTGAGAAGACTTGTAAGGGGACAGTCAGAGCTCCCAGCTGCCTTTCAGTCAGAACCATCATTATTCAGCTGAAGAGACCTTGCTGGCCACCAATTTTTAAAAAGGAGCAGATGTTTCACAGCCTTACACAAAGGTTTAAAAAAAAGCCAAAACATTTTATCTTTTCATATAAATAATCCATTATTTATGTTTTAAAAAGCGAAGAAGTGTGTGCTATCTACTTTCAAGCCAACATTTTTTTTGTTGTTGTTGTTATTTTCACTACTTCCATTTCATATAAACTCATTAAACTCATTTTTAGGCAGCAAATAATAATGCAAGTCAGAAAGAGAAATGGAAAAGTTCTTATGCTCACGTGCCCTACTGCAACATGCTCTCCAAAAGCATTAGGTCAGCTCTACCACAGCAAAAGAAGGCTAAAAATAACATTTTAGGACATATATTAAGATAAAATGAGGATGAACAATTGCCACTAGATGGCACGACAGCCCTACATCACTTCAGTGGGTTGGGTTTCTGGTGTTTTTTTTTTTATATAAGAGTAATATGTAACATTTGTTTTTCAAATATGGTGTCGGCACATTCTTTCCATGCCTATCCAAGTATATCTGATGATCAAAAAATTGGCAAATGAAGCAAACTACATAACAATTCCTTCAGATGTATGTGCAGTGGAAATAGGTTTTATGGATGCAAAGAAGTAATGCATTCAAAAAAAACTTACATAAGAAGTTATAGTTAGTGGTAAAATTCTTTAACTTCTTTAAAACTATCAAATTTAAAAGTGAACTGTGAATTATCAAACAATCTATTTCCTACATTTCTCAGCTGGCATTTTAGTTACTTATTCAGCCATGCCTTTCAGGTGAGTGAAGTACAAACTCAATGTTGCTTTATGGATGAGTGCCATTAAAACAAAAGAAATGTTCTTTGTATGGATGCAGGCATAGTGAATTTTTGATCAGCCATGTAGCAAAAGAAGTGAAGATAATTGGTGTTTAATTAAATATGCATTTAAATGCTCTTCATTAGTGGAGTGCAAGAATAAGCAATCTGGGTCAGATCTTTAGCAGTGACAGTAATTTCATGAAATGCATTGGATTAGAACCTAGAACTCTGTGCTTCACAGAATCACAGAATCACTGAATGACCACGGTTGGAAGGGACCTCAAGGATCATGAATCTCCAACCTCACTGCCACATGCAGGGCCACCAACCTCCACATTTAATACTAGACCAGGCTGCCCAGGGCCCCATCCAACCTGGTCTTGAACACCTCTAGGGACAGGGCATCCACAGACTCTCTGGGCAGCCTGTTCCAGCACCCCTTCACTCTTTACTATGAGTACAGAACTTCCCCCTGACATCCAACCTAAATCTCCCCTCCCTCAAACTTAAAACCATTTCCCCTTGTCCTGCAGTTATCTACCCTTTCAAAGAATTGATCCCTCTCCTGTTTGGAGGCTCCCGTTAGGTACTGAAATGCTGCAATGAGGTCACCCCGCAGCCTTCTTTTCTTCCAGCTCCCTCAGCCTGTCCTCGTAGGGGAGGTGCTCCAGTCCCCTGATCATCTTTGTGGCTCTCCTCTGGACCCTGTCCAACAGCTCCCTGCCTTTATTGTACTGGGGGCTCCAGACCTGGACACAGTACTCCAGATGGGGCCTCACAAGGGCAGGGTAAAGGGGACAATCACCTTCCTGCATTTACCTGCTTTAGAACTAAACAAGTATCTAAATGGCACATAAAATCACACAGAACTAACACTCTACATGCTGTTTAAAAATTAAAATATTCTTCTGAACACAAGCTCCAAAACTTTCCTGTGGCATTTGTCTCCAGGTTCATGAAAGCTGATTATTTGTAGCAAAGGTACTGCACCTCTACCCAATACAACTTTCAAAATCAACACTTCTGCACTGCGTGGAAATACCTCTTGTGAAAAATGTGGACACCAAAACAGAAAATGTAAATAAGACTGCATATTAAAATCATATTGTCTTTTAATTCTATTACCTAATCCTTCTGGATCACAAGTGGTTTAATTTACTCATTTTAAGCGACAGTTCGTGTAAAAATTTGCTGACGTTATAGTCTTCTCAAATGCCCAGTTCTGAAGGTAAATAATCTTATTTCAGTCCAGTAGAAGTCCTACTAATTCAGTACCAGACAGGACTCTAAGAGAAAAAAGCATGAAAACTGGGTCATATTGATCTCTGTGGACGGCCATATGAAGAAACTCATAGGAGACTAACTCTGATGCTGAAAAATGGCATGGAAAATGTGAAGAATTATTTTACGTTTTTAACATAGTAGCTCACTGTTCTGCTTATACCTTATCTCTAAATTCAGGACATAGTATTGAGAGGAAGATTGGTGAATTGTTGACTCACTTCTGGAACTTGGACTGTAGCTTGAGAATTTCAGACACTTGTGTGGTCATCTAATTATTTAGTATAAGACACTTTTCTATTGCCTAAGCAATTCATAATTTTTTAAAAGGATTTTCTCACAAGATATTCATTCTTACAGATGTAAACACATGAAACACTGCTACCCAGGAAAATGAGGATACCATAAGAGTGATTTGCACTATTATTTTAACACCAAATCTAGCACTCTGACTTCTCATCTGAGGCTCCACATTTAAGAAAGCAACTTACCAGAAGTGTTGACCCTCCTGACATCCCACTCACTGAACTCCATTTAATCTAAATTCCCTTTATTTCAGCCTGATTAAAGTCAACTCCAAAATCTCTTTTGGTTCTCTTAATTTGGATTTCAGTTTTACATC
The DNA here is from genome assembly GCF_987193195.1 of Phasianus colchicus. Lineage (NCBI taxonomy): Eukaryota > Metazoa > Chordata > Aves > Galliformes > Phasianidae > Phasianus > Phasianus colchicus. The sequence goes on along the minus strand of NC_143476.1, from coordinate 33,779,775 downwards.
ACAAAATCGTTCCTTCTGTCCTCCTGTAGCACCACATATTCAGTTTTGATCACAATGAAGCAGCAGGAAATTCAGTACTATAAAATCCCTATTTATTTCCAGAATATCACCTACTTTAGGAGCTAAAGGAAGATGAGGACATCTGGATGAAAAAATACAAACCTATAACATTAAGTGTTACATTAAAATACATGCCTACCAATAGGTGAAATTGAATCACATCCTAGATCCACATAAATCTGTTTTCTCAACTTTCCAAACTTATTTTTGACATTTTAAACCACATAAAAAAAATGAAGTATAGTTGATACTAATAGCTGTACATAACTATACTATCTTTCCTCCACTGTATCACTGTAATGCTTTCAGCACTGTAGTGCTCAACTCTGTCACCTGAATTGAAAATAAAAAAAATGCAAACACAGAAGCACAATGCAGATTCAGTTTCTTCAGAACTCCACTCCATGGTCCAGGCATAAAATTACAAACAGCTGAGTAATGTCAGCAGCAGTGGCTTATACACACACGAAAACCTCACTTTTAGAAAGCAGAGTAGAGTTTTTAGTGGCTTTTCTGTCTGAAAATCACTCTGCTCCCATATTGACCTACTTCCACATGCCATGCCATTGTACTAGATTACTGTCTTCTATAAAAAGATACAGAACTAATGTTAGTGGCCAGCAGTGAAGTAGGTAGTTTCCTGGCTCCTATCATCCCAAATGCCAACTTGTCCAACCTCTCATGGGAAGAACTGGATCAAGAGTATCATTCTGCCTATACCCCAGCCAGCATTTCATGCTGCACGTGGAAATACAGCTCCACTACTGATGATAAATGAATTGACTCGAAGACATCCAGCAAACCTGAGCTAGCCAAGCAGAGCTGGAAGGCAGTAGCTGTGGACAGCTTTAGATTAGGAAAAATAAAATGTTTCCACTAAAGCAATGAAAGGTAACTTTATCTGGATGGTCTTCCTGATATTTTAGACTGCAGAAAGCTGTTGTTTTGCAGTTGTTGTTGTTTTGCAGTGCAAACTCTTAGTGAACTAAATACTGACAGAAGTACCAATCTTCTGCTGTTTCTATGTTCTGATAATCTAAAAAAACCTAAACTGTTCACTTTCACAATCCAGGAGTGAGTTGCAGGTCTGGGCGCAAAATCCTTGACAGAAGATGAGTAGTTCATTGCAAAAGGACTGCAGTTTGCCAGTATTCAGAGACAGATGAACATGTTTTCTGTGATTTTGTTTACTCATATGATCTGTAAGGACAAGTGAAACTGCAGAAGCACATATAGAAATTGATTTTCTGTTTAAAGATACTAGGAAGAAAATATCTATGAAACAGTACAAAGTTTTTACCAGGAGTTTCTTTCACTTGTTTTTTCACCTGCTTTTTACAGCAACAGATGGTGATGTTCCTCCGTTTTTTGAAGTTCATATACGCAGCTGTCTGCCAATATATTTTCTTGTCCTCATATAAATTGACATTGGTTACATTCAGCTCTCGGAGGAACTACAGCCAGATACTAGCTGCTTCTTGACTACACTTCATGCCCACAACACTTGTGGTCTGTCTGTACATATTTGCTTTATACACACCTTAGTGTTTCAGCACACCCTTATGTAACTGACCTCATTTGGGCCTGGCTCCCTTTGTTGGGATTGCTCTCAAGTTAATGCTATTTCTTTATATACAGTCATTAGCAGATGACTACAGTGAAAACGAGAAGTTTCTTGGAAAATGCTTGATTTGTTAACTGGGCCATTCAACAAAGGCAAGTAGATCAGTAACAACTAAGACATGAAAGGACTAGTCTTTAGTATGGCATATTACAAAGACACATGATGACAAAGATTTAGCAGTTCCAGAAAGAGGTGTGCGATGCTATCAGGAGGACCCCAAACTGGACTGTGCAGATCAGCCCTTGGAACATCCCTTGCAGGAGCCATCAGATGTCCTGCTAAATTATTATAGCTCTGATTAATGTCACAAACTGTGTTACCTTGCAAATGGATTTTCCTCTGTTTACTTTTAATCCCAGGCCTTGATAAAAGGCTGCGAGTATCTCAAATAATCATAGAATCATGCAAGCATACAGGTTGGAAAAGACTTTCAAGATCATGGCATCTAAACACTGACCTGACTTAAGGAGTCCTATCACTAAAACATGTCCCTCAGTGCCATTTTGGAGTGAACATACGATACTGACATGAGAAAAAGTTTACCGATACTTAATTTTCTGTCTTTCTTATATCTTAAAAGATCTACAATGGATAGATGCATTTTCATGCTTACCTAATGCAAATCAAAATTCCATGCCCTTCTCCTGCAAAACTTTTTAAACTGTTATTCTCTCCTCTATTTTTCATATATTTGTCACATCTGTGCCTTTTTCTCTTTTTAATTATTTTCTGAGACAGTAAAAGAAAAAACCATTAAGCTTCAGTTCTTTTGACATTATGGCTGGAGTGGGTGATTGAAGTAAGAAAAAGTGAAATATTTAAATAAATATACAAATTAGAAAAAAAAAAAAATCTGTTTAGAAGACTGTACCTAACCAGTTGTTTAATACAGAAAAACCTGAAATAAAACAATTAATCACTTCTGCCAGCTCCTGAGGATTTTGTCACTGGCAACAGTAAAATACTTTATACTTTACTTACACACGCCCTTTCATGCATGTATAGAAAATCACAGTTTTGTTGGTTTTTTTCTTTTACATTGATCAAGAGAACAACAATTTCATGCCACTTTCAGGATCTCTTTAGATAAATATCAACACCACATACACCATTTGTTCTTTCTTTGACTATGGGAAATGGAGCACCATATAAATAATGTTGCATCTCACATGCAGGCTAAAAAAACAAAGTATAATTTGGGCTGCTATCCCCCCAGTTTTCTGTATAGTCACCATGCAGCCAAAATAGCAGGAAGCTGCTAAGTAAAACATCTCTTCTTTTTCTTCACCTGGATGAAAAATGTTTGACTACACATCTCTGGGGAGAAGGCATGATACCCTTGTCTTCACCTAGATTTCAACACCAGCTTTCAGTTGAACATAACATTACTATCACGATTTTCTTCCCACAACACAATGATGGAAATCTGCATTATTCCCTCCCATCATGAGATGAAGTTTGTAAGGTGGAAACCTATGTTATTAATAAGCTTTTTAAGTGGCAGCATGTGCTGCTACAAACCCAAAGCCATAGTTTGCCAGTTAGGAGAGAAACAATTAAACTTTGTTGAGGAGATGCGAGCTGTCCAATATCAGACCACAGCTGTCAGGTTGGCCATGCACCAGAAGCTGCCATTTTGCCCATCATCACATTCTATTCCATTACTGCCCAATGAGTTAAGTGGGTGTTTCAACACATTTATGACAAAATTTACTAGAGGCGACATTCAGTATAAATCCCTGGCTTGTTTGTCAGGCTTTAATGTTGAAATTTTCAATGCAGAGGGATGTTCAGAGAGATATTCCTAATTGTCTGGGTCTAATTCCCATCGAATGTTGAATATCTTCAAATCTGGTCTGTAGGTTTATGGTAGAGCTAAAAGTAGCTGAAAAAATTCTAATGCAATTGTAATACTTTATCATAATAAACTGTCATAAAATAATATTCAAACAATTTCATTCTTCACTCACACATAGGTACCATTTCTTATCCTCGAAATTCTGAAATTAGATATTTTGTACTATTTTAGTAATAGAATACTTGTCAGTCAAAGAGAGCCCTTCCTTTTTACCTATTTACTTTTGTTAAAGAAAAACTCTAAAGTATTGCACCATATATTGAGACACAGTTTAGAAGCAGGACTTTTCTACAGACTTTTAAACCATTATTATGGAGGATTTTCTATCCTAAAATTCCTGTAATTATAATTTTTCTGAATACCTGAAAAAAACCCGGTGGTACAGGACCTACTGGCATGCCATCTCCTGGGGGAATGTTTCCTAGCACTGGACTGGGAGCTGCTGCAGCACTCTGAAAAGAACAAAGGGAAAATAAACCTTTGTCATTGCATGGTAGGCAGTAAACCAAAAGAGAAAAAAGAAGGAAAAAAAACCTGCTGTGACCAAATACAGAAAGTAATTCTCTAAGTACGTTGCTGTCACTGTTTCATTCTGGAGGTAAATTAGAATTGCTTACTGTCTAGCCTTCTTTTATACAAGCATAATGAATTGCTCATAAGACAGGTTCGAGTTGAGAGGAAGGATACTAGAGATTGCACAGATACACATGTATGTATCAAATAGATAGATCTCAATTAACTAAAAAAATGTAAACGCAACTTGCATACTTTGTCATTGTTTTATGTGCATAAACATCTTCACACATGCACAGACATACATGCAGCATAAAGAAACTATTTTATGCATCTTACACGCAATTTCCAAGCATTTTAGAGACAATTTCAGCATACTTTAATACCCTTTCAGAATTATACCAAGCTTCAAAACAGGAATGTGTTACAAAGAGTACAAGAAGGAATGCTCACATTTCTGATACCACTGCCCATAATTTTACGAACCCCCAAAATAAACACCATGACAAATTAAAAGAATTCAGGTTATATTTTTGAAAGAGAAAAGAAAAAAGATATTTTTAAGAAGTGAATCAGAGGATGTAATTAGTTACCTTTGCAAATCCTTCACCTGGAATAAGCAAGTAAAGAATATTGCTTTTGGCAATTTAAAGCAGATTGCCACAAAAAGGCAAGTCAAACTGTTATTGTCATATATTGGAACCTCAATTACTTTTAATTTCTAGCACTCTTCCTACAATACATTTCTGCTAGGCATAAGGCTGAATCACCTATAAAGGCTTACAATCTTTTGTGAAAGTACTCATGCACACACAATGCAATGACAGCCACTCGCAGTTTGCTAATGATCTGCCAATATCTGCCCTACAAAATATGAATGACTTATGTTTATTAACTTATCACTCCATTGCCTGCTCACATTTGATATCCAGAATACGCAGATCTGGAAACCGCATTTCCAAATGTTTGGCACTCTGTCTAGGAAATTAAAGCATAATGGTGGAAAGATCTAAAAACTGGCACAAAGACGAGTTGACCTTTTTAAACCAAGTGGAAAGGAAATATTCAATTAATTGCCAGAGATTTTACACTTTTTAAACTGTGCTTTAGAATCATTTTTCTAACAGTAACATACTTAGCATCCAAGCAGTATGTCCTTTTCAAACAAACATCTATAACATACCTTTAAAGAACCTACTGTAAAAGGTACTGGCATCTAGTTTTATTCACCATATAACACTGTGATGAAGGCTCGTATTTTTGTGAAGATCTGGACAGCAGGATCAGTGCTGAGATCGCAATTGACAAAGTCAGACAGGTGAACTGCAGGTAGCAAATACATTTGAATCACAATACTTTTTTGCTGGAGGCTTCACAGGCCAATCAGACCCATTGATAAAACTGCAGCAAACACAGCTAACTGGGAGCACTGCCTGAAGTTCATAGGACTAGAGCACAATGCTGCCTGAATTCACAGAGATAACTCCTGAAGCAAAATAATGCTACCCTTCTTTGCTTTTGTAAAGCTTCTGTGAATGTCCACTACTTACTTTTAGATTACCTACATTTCCAAAGGAAAGCAGAAGAGACAGCTATTTGTAGTTGTTTATTTTTTATGTACAAAATGACTTGTTTAACCTACGCATCAGATAATCATGTTGATTAAAATCCTGATTAGGTGCAGAAACGGTTTGAGTGAAGTATAGTGATCTTCCTTATTTCTAGATGAAGAATAACATTAGCATCACTGAAGAAAATCAATGATGTTAAAAGCCTGAGCACCTCAAGCCTTCCAAAATAGCCTGCACTGCATTCTCTGTATCCCATTAAAGGGACACAAATAATGATAAGCCTTATTTCAATATCATCCCTTGCCTAGCAATTCCTGACTGTCGCTGTGCAATCTTAGCTGTCAATCTTTATTGGCCATGTGTGAAGCACTGTAACAGGTCCATTGGAGCTGATGCTACAGAATAATGCATTTGAACAGATTATAATCACTGGACAAACACATCTCAACAGTATGAAGTCAGATATACAAAATCCTTTAAGTTGTATACTCTCAGAAAAAGAGCTGAGCAGCACCTCACCTCACATGAACAGTTTTCAGAAGCCTTCCAATCCAAGCTTCACCTCCCTGCTCATATTATTTAAATGATATTATGCATTAATGCAAGATGGATAGTTGCAATGCACAATGGAGAACGGGTCTGAGATGTCCTTCCCTGCTGAGGCCACTGCTAGACTCTGCAGGTTGCAAAATGATGTTCATAAGAGGAGAGAATGACTTCTCACAATGCTCCTATAGGGACACAGGAGTCTGCCCCCACAGCTCTCTGTTTACCACAACTTGAAACTAATTTAAAACAAAGCAAAGCAAATAAAACAAAAAAAAACTGGTAAAAATTCCTTAATAGATAGAAGAAGAAAAAAGGAAATAATGATTATCCCTAAAAATGGGAAAGAAAATAATTAACATCGTATCCGTTAACATTTCTATTAGCCACTAAACCTCCTAACAAGGCTTCATTTAAAAGTTGCCCAAAGGTAACATTTAGTGAGTTATCAATAGTTATTTTTAAATATATACTTATTTTTATTTTTTAACCTTTCTAAGCACTAAGGATACTGGAGGAATCCAGACTCATTCCTCAGTGCACCCTGGGGAACAGCAGGCAGCTCTTCAGCAATGGTACAAGAAGCACAGAACAATTTCTTGTCTTGTTTGGGATGTTCTTCCCCAGCACACTTGACAAAACCTGAAGTATGGTGCTTTGAGTGCTTTAGCTGTATCACATTTTCTATCTTACACCATATGATGAACATTTTAGAAATCTACACCAGGTGGATCAAACCTGCAACAGCTATGCTGTTCTTATTTATATGAAATAAATAAGACATTCTTATTTATTCCATTCTGATCAATTATTCAGTTCTTCTTCCACAGTCCCACAGTCAAATGATGTCTTTATTTTGCATGTTTACAGGTTGTTTATCATTCACACTTCCATTAGTTTGAAATCATAAATATTTGTAATTTGCTTCTTCCACTTTCAAAAAAGATGAAATAGGAACAGAAAACTGGTCTAATGTTTCTGTATTATATTTCATCTCCTTAAAAAATTGAAAATTTTATATGCTCTTGTATTTGTATAATATAATATACTGATTTATGCTATCTTTTCACAGTTATTAATTAAAGTGGTGTACCTGAATGACAGTTATTGCAGACATTCACTGCTATATTCATGCAACCCTGGACAATGTAAGAACACACTATAACACAGAAACAATTTAAACTGTGTCTGGTAGGTAGATTTCAACAGCCATGGTTTAGAATAGTGCTTACTAACAAAGAAATCACAAAGTAAACATAAAAAATGAAGTTACTAAGAAGTGTGTTATATTAATTTACTCATATATTAATTTACTCATATATATCACAAAATGTTTCCACAAGAAGGCAACTTCAAATCTGTTAGAAGTTTAGTGAGGGAGATCAACAGCCACCCAATTACCTCATCATACCAAGCAATCCTCCCCACCAGCCTCTGATCTGCACAGTTAGTTACAGAGCCTCTGTAAAATGGCTCTCAGCCTCCCAGTAATGGGGTACAGTAGGTGGTATCTGGAAGAGCACAACCTACTTACAGCATCTATACACTTCTGCTGTACAGCTTGATGTACTATGAGTATAGCAGTGAAGGCAGCACAGGTTGCACACATTAAAGCAGCATTAAGAATGTATATGTAAAATCTTCCATGTTGGTAAAATTTTGTAGCAAAAATGTGGGGGGGGTGACTCAGAAAGAAAAATTTCTGACCTGCCTCCATGAGTCCTACTATGTGAACAGACCAAGAAGAAAAATTCAGTAGCTGAACTGGCTTCAATTTCTATTATTGCGGTTGCGTGTTCTGTGCACCAATTTTTCAAAGCCAAAATGAGGAAAAGCAACAACAAAAGACAAAAAGACATTATTGTTATACTATCTCTCAGAACTCTTAGGTCTAGGTAGCACTTGCTGAAAACACGGCGTAGGAACTCTTGCTTTTCATTGCAGAGTCTCTTAACAGTTCAGTGATTGAAAAGCTTTTAAATATTCCAAAATTTCATACCTAATTTTGAATGAAAATCAGAAAAAGGCTTCTGGTGTACTTTGTACTACTGCAAGTTAATGACATACTGTAGCTTTCCTTCTTCTTTCTGGATCCAGTTTCAGAGTTAGGTCATGAGAATTTTGACAGATCTTCAGAAATAATAGCACTTATAACAGTTTTTCCGGAATTCACATTTTGCATTCATATATTATGATATTTTCATAGGAAATCCACTGCAGACAAATACAGAGAACTGGTTCTAGTACATAAGATTTTATATTTCAAGTAAACCATAATGTGGGAATGATGTACTTCACTGCTCAAACTAAAGTTTACAAACATAAAAAAAGTGGACGCTTATCTTGGTGTTTAGGACCATTTTGACATTGCAGTAAGTAAAATGATTATAATTTTATTTTAAAATTATTTAATTTTCTAATGTAAATGAATTTAGATAAATGATATTAACATGATTTTTTTGAATACAGTATATATGCAACCAAAATATAGCTGCCAGATAAAAATGTTCTGTCACAGAGAATACAAAACAATAAATTCCTCTAAAATAACACCATTTCAGGCTAATGTTGTTATGCTTACATGACACTAACAAGCAGGTATTTTACACAAGTGAACAGCAAACAGAAACTCTTGTTTCCAAAAAGTGCTGCAGTCTCAAAATGTGACCTGTCACCTGTTTGATACTGCTTTGTGACCACAAAGCCCGGGCACCTCCTTGCTTCTACGTGGGCTGCATGCTTAGCACCCAACACCTCAGCTGCATCTCCTTGAAATTTGTGCAAGTATCTCAACAGAGGCAGGCATGTGCAAGGATTGATGTGAATGATAACACAGGGAAGTGACAGCTGCTGCTGGTATGAAGTTTTAAGCATAGTGATCGCAGCCTACCATGGGCAAGGAAAGCTGAAAATGCCTGATTTTTGGTAGAAATCTCCTTGAAGTTGATGTTTAAAGCCCACACTGCTACTAAGCCTATATAGGACTCTGCTAAGCAGTCAATAGCTCTGAGATGAATAGAGAAGCAAGTTCATACCAAAGTCAAATGCCTTCCCAAATCAGTACTGCTTATTCACCACATCCAATGAGAAAAGAACTGTAAATGAACAGGGCCACGCAAATAAACACGATGGGGCCATCAGGTTTATTGGTGACCAGTCCCTGATGCACCAAAAGAGCAGTGTGAGCAGCAAAATAATCCAAAACCCAACTTTCTCTCTTTGTCACTTTCTCAAACCCTCTTTTTCCCAATATTTTTGCAAGTTAAGCACAGCATTCTGGCTGCCGTCTCACAAGAAATGTGGATATGAACAACATACCCAAAATCTAACTACTCATTACCTACTTACTAGTCATTATCTTAAAGAATGCCTTCTAATTCACAGAATTTCATGCATTCTCCAGCTTTATGAAAACAAACAATTAAGTGAATAGAAACAGACAAGTAAAAAATGCACATTACATTTTACTGAGTATTTTGGATATGTTGTCTTCATAAGAACCCATATAAGATGTTTTGTTTTACACAAAGGACAAAGGATAAGAAATATTTAGTACTACTTATTCAAGGTCATAAATTTAGGGAATGACGGAAATAGAGGTTTTTTTTTTTTCTTGACAGATAAACAATTAGTAGATGCAAGTCATTTGAAAGATCTGCATCGCAAGTCCTGATTAATTGCTGATGTTTTGCTGATACATCTTTGTCTAAAATGTTTAATTTCAGATGATAGCACTAGACTAAGAAGTGTTGCTGTAAAGGATCATAATGCTACTCCTCACAACTTCTATCTCTTTTTTTTTTTTTTCAAATTGAAGCTCCCTACAAATCAATTTAGACTCTGGAACTATTTCTGTTTGCTCCATCTTACACAGTATTATCAGTGAATGGATAATGTACTATATCAATAATTCTACTAATAGCCTATTTATTTTTCTGTTGTCTGAAGGAAAAAAAACACATTTGATCTTTTGGGGGAAAAATATTTGGTTTGCCTCAGTTTACTTTGTCAGACCTTCACTAAAGTGGAGTCCATGGAGAGTACCATCTTCCCAAAAAATAGTTCTTCTCTCCCCACTGGGTAACCTGCCACCCAAACAACCTCTGTATGAGCATGGCATCCCTGTGTCTTAAGTAGGATTACAGTTTGTTTTACTATATCTCGGTGTCAAATCCCGGATTTTCACTCTACTAAGCCGAGATAGTGAAATTCTATTACAGAACTGAAAACTACATACTAGTTTGGAAGTATGCTAAGGATAATAGAAAGAATTTAAGGATATATTTGCCATCAATGATAAAAGCATTTCAAACTCTCGTTCAAAGATAACACAACAATCCTGTCTCTTAGCTACGTCTTCCAGGATTATAATAGTTTCTAGGCAAAGATTCTCTGAAGTATGGTTATAAAGAAAATTTATTTTGAAATAAGAGTTTACTATTTGCTAGAAGTTAATAAAATCATTATTACATGTACAGGTTGAGACATTACAGGTCTTAACAGAATGTTTACTATTTAAAAAATAATATGCATGTTTACATAGTTAAATAGAAGGATTACCAAATTTTTGTAAACTCTCTAAAAACTAACTGAACTCAAATTGAAAAATATATACTTGGCTTTTCTCATTTATTTATAAAGATGCAAACAAATTGAGAGTAATATGTTAAACGGTTTTCAGACAATTTTCTGCTGAAGTAAGGATGTTTGTTTCAGCTTGTGTGCTGTGCCAAGACACGTCACTCAAGCAGGAGATAATGTGAAACAGATTGGAGGAACTGGCTTAACTTTGGGGATGGTGAGGCAGGGAATGCACTCCACTAAATGTATCTGTAGGTATTCAAAGCATTACTTTCACATTTAAAGATGCTGAAATACAAAACTGCATTAATAGTCTTTTTTCCCAAGTGTTTTCTCAAATGACTTTTGGGGTCATAATAATTTGACTGCAGAAAAGAGAAACACTGCTGCATGTTTTTAATGTTCGTGATTGAACATGGCTTGCTCTTGAAGCCATTATTCCAAATAATATTAAGTAAGTGGTAACCAGTCATATGGCATACTCTTCAATCATATCAACGGGTACCTAAGCTAACTTTTATAAATACCCCACCTAGTCTTCCAGTAGTATGATTAGTACTCAGACTATCCCGGTGCTCAATCCATAACATTCTGCACAAAAGTTGGCTGAATGCTGCTGATTTTCCTCTTCCTGCTCCAAACATTTCTCCCCTTTACTCTCTGTTGATGCTCTACAGAAAACTCACAGTTGGTACATTGCAGTAATTAGGCTGGTATGACAGGCCTGTCTCACATCCTACCTTCCTCGAGTAATTAAGCTCTTTGGTACAGTGTCTTTGAATCACTTAATTAATCCAATTCTTAATCCCATTTTCCTTTCCAAAGATTTTCAGACTGCTGTACTATTGTATTCCCATTCTCATGACAATGTCCTCCACACAAGTACTTTCCCATTTTATCAAGAACATCATCATTAGTAACAATTAAAAGTTTCTCGGCATCTCTCTTTTCTGCAAATTATGAAACACAAATAAACAAAGGTGCTGAGAGTTAATATGCGTTATCATATGTTGAAAGTCTGAATTTGGAATAATAAATGCAAAGTAGACAGGTTTGAGGTTATCTTTAGGTCATTTGTGAGTGATTCAGCAATCCCAGCAGTTTGGAACAACACTGTCAGAAAACTAACAAATCCTGCAAATCCCTGCCTACCCAAGGGAAGTTCAGCCGCTGTAGGTAGCTGGCTGAGAAGGAAAGCATACGGAGTGAAAACAAATTGCTATTTCAGGACAAGCTGAAATGCAGAATCTACATCACCATGAAAATACTGTTTTGCTGAAGAAATGATGTGTTTAGGTGTTCTTGTCTGGGCCTTACTGTCATGAAACTACACTTCAATAATCATTACTGAAATACTAACTGTGGATATATCTCTGCCTTTTTCAAGGCCATGTTGTAAATATGGTCTAATTGTAAATTACTTTAGTGAAACAAGAAAAAGCCTGACTTCACAGGTATTTTGACAGCACATTTTCATCGACTGAAATTGACTGAAGAAGGTTTTTAAACATCGCCTCCACTCTTGGTAAAGTTACTGATATGTAGTACAACACATATTTTTTCTAGCCTGAATTTTGTGACTTAAAAATCAGTGGCATTTTTCATATATACAGATGCTAAAAAACAAGTGCTTAATTCCATGACAAGCATGGTATTTTTAAAACAGTGGGAGACTGGAATTTAAAACAAAACCAAAACTGTGCAATATTATTACTTTTTGAAAGAGATTTATTTCTTTGTCTTAAGTGAAGCAGCTCCTAAACTTCTTCACAAGCAGAAACATCAACATAAGGTAAGTATTTTCAAGAAAAAAAAAAATCTGAAAATTAATCATATATGCTCAAATATCTCAATTTAAATGTAACAGAAAATAAAGCTCTAACAAATACTTTCCTGCTGTGCAAGACTAACAAACCTAGTGAGGCTCCCTTTACAGCCAGCACAGATTGTCAGCTGCTCTAAGCCACCCTCTGGAGGTATGCATCTTTTTTCATCAGCTACCAAGGATGTGCAATGAGGCTGGCCTTACAAGACCAAGTTAAACTTTTCTGAAAATCCTCTGTTTTCAAGCATTTTTTCTGTAACTGAAGCATGGTATGCAATGAATGGTGCACAATATTTATAATAAAAGCAAATCCACCTAGTTAAGATTTTTCAGAGAGCTGTTTGTAATGTGGATTTTAAAGAATAGCTAGAATTCTAAATTTTTGAGTCCGAGAAAAGTCTTGTGAAATTGAAAAAAGACCATGATTAATACTAAACTCATTAAAAGCCAGCCTGTAGAATATCTAATTTCTCTCATGTTATCTCAAAATCCACTCTTGGATAAGTGTAAATTTTTAAGCACTAAGTTTTATCACCTCTGAGTGCTAAAACAGAAGTAAGCACAGTGCCTACGAAGATTTAACATTCTCATGATGGTAACTGTTTGCTATTAAGAAGACTGGCTATTAATGTGGCCGGTGTAACAGTCACAGAGAGTCTGACTTGCTACCCTATGATGTACCAGAATTCAAGAGGTTTAATTGCCAGGTTTAAAGAACAGCACAGAGATGGGGCTCAGTTCTCAGCAGACCTGCCTCTGCAAAGCTGTGGCATCAGTATTTGATATACCCAGACTGTATCTCACCATCTGGCATGATGCATGGGTCTCAGACATATATTAAAAAAAAATAATAATACACACACACACAAAAAAAAAACATTAAAAATGCTTGATGAAATTTAAACCCAGTAAGTAGTATTTGGAACTAAAATTTCTCAGGAAAAATAAGATAATCAATCCATTTTTAGCTACTGTCCTCCATAAAGCCTCATTTCATATATACAAAATGTAAGAATGGCACAGCATCACAAGCAAGTAATGTTCTCAGTATGTCCATCCCTGCAGCTGGTTTGCATCCCAGTGGCTTCTTCTAACGCCCAAATAAAAAACACCAGGCAAAACTTCAGTGTCCTTCATATTAAAGACAAATGGGTTGCTAAACAGATTAAAATGTCTGGGAAAGAAATAAGGTGCTAATGTGAGAAAATGAATTGTTATTGAAGGGCACAGCCATGGGATTCCTCAAGATAAGCAGGAACAAAGAGCTGCACTGGTGGGAGCCCTACCTTCAGCGTAAGCAACCCCTGTGGGGCACCTGGAACCTGAGCAGTCCCTTTGGGTTACTTCTCCTCCTTAGGGAACTAATTATTTTACACCCTATGGAGACCAACAATCCATAGCTCGAATAATGAGAACTGGAGACTTTCAAAGTAACTAGCCACTAACGCTCTGAAATGTATATATTTTTTTTAATCTTAATTTTCATGTGGATTCTTAGATTACCCTAAAGATTAGTCATTGTACAGATTCTTAGAATTATGGAATCATTTAAATTGGAAGGATACACAAGATAATCAAGTTCAACCATCACCTAACTCCATAAATCCATCACTAAGCAATGCCTCTATGCACCACATTCACATGTGCCCTTCAGTACTTCAAACAATGGCAGCCCCTCTCTTTCCCTGTTGCAGAAGTGGTGATTGGTTTATTTCTACTTGGTTTACTCTTGCTTGGTTTATTTATGCTTTAAACAACAACAAAAAAACAATGAAACAAAAGCACTGCTGTAACCCTTTCTTCATACTGTCTCACAGACTCAAAACAACAAACAAAACTCAGCCTGCCACTCTCACAACAAAAAGAAAGAAAAAAAACCCACAAAACTGAAACCTGTTCCTTATCCTAAACCACCTAAACTACAACAGTCAGAGGTATTTTCCCTCCCATCCTGTCTACAGCATATCCTCCTATGATTCCATTTCTCGTCATTCTGATAGAGCAAACCTAACAATTTACCAGCTGGGCTGGTTAATTATAGAGAGCTAGCTGTTTCCAAAGTGCTGTGCTACAGGGGCATAACACAAGCTGCAAATTGCTAAAGCAAACCAGCACTCTCGCTGTGCCCCCTACTATCAGGTAAATAGCCTGTATTATGCTGGGGAAGCTAGCAATGGTGGTACAGGCTTTTGATGGGAAATTATACAGCTCTCACTATCTGCTGATAAGATTCACGTCAGTGAAGTATTGGAGAGCTGACATTCTTCTCCTTTGAATCTTAAACTGGGGAAGCTTGACAAAATAAGACTCACTTGCAGAAGACAGCAGCTGAGTGGCCAGATATTAGGTTCACATCCAAGTGATGTTTTGTTAACAGAATGAGGGAAATGCAACATTTATTGGGATTTCCCGAGTGACAGCCAAGACTCGGAACTTTACAGCTTATCTATCCTATCAATTCTTCTTTGCTTCCACTTCTAAGTTTTTAAATCTCTGGAAACTACTCCAGGCTTCCTGTTGCCCAGGAAGCTTGGCTCCTGGCTCATAAACCAGCAGGTGTCTACTGGCAGAGGGTCTCCCTTGGTACTGCTTAGCTCCCAGTGGAGGGACAGTCACATACCAAAGCTGACAAAATCCAGCAGAGTCATGTAATGGGGAATGATTAAATTTTACAGAAGAACTTCATTTTAATGCTTAATACACTCTGTTAGGCTCATTTTTACATAGCAATAGTGGGTGAGGGGAAAAGGACAAAGATTTCCGGTACTATTAAAGCACTTCTTTCACAAATTAATTTGGCAAAGGTAAAGCTGCTAACCTGCACGCCTGAAGACCTTTATTCCCTGTAGCTCATGAGCTACTGTGTTTTAAAATTCCCTGTGAATAGCTCTCCACGGTGACACACTGGACCAATGTATGTTAAATCCATGACATTAGCTAGGGAACTCAAACTGCAAACTGCTGCATTTGCAGTGGGACTCCATTTTTCAATCTGTTTCCCCATTCTCTGTGATTACTAACCTCATATTTTGCTAATCAAAATTACATGCAGTAAAGGCTTTTTTCCTTTTTTTCTAACCACTCAATAAACCACTTCTTTTAAAATGGTCAACAAAAGCACTGCCTTCACTCTCAAAACTGCCTATATTGCAGAGAACAGGAGGAAAAAGCAGCACAGAGTTTGTAAGCACAAATACTGCTGCCATTACTACCTTTTTCTTATTTCCATCAAGCTGCAGTTTCATTCTTTCTCTTGGTGGGCTCATCTTGGTGTTGGTTCTGTGCTGACCTGAGTTAGTGGCATACAGCATGTTAGTGCTCCATTAACTTAATGTAGCAAAATTGAAGATTTCAAGTCAGTGAATGTCTAGCCATAGATAGAATGAAACAACTCGAAATTTCCTGAGTGAAAAGAAGCTCAAAACACAGTAGTAACTGTGTAAGGACAAGAACAGAGTTTAAATACATACAAGATGAATCCTGGACAAAATGGTTCCCTTCTCAGGCTGAGATAGCACTGTTGGAAGTAGGCCGGTCAAACTCATGCCTTAGCACAGCCTGAGTAAGAACATGCCGGTAGAAAGATAGGCATGCATTGGAAGCCTTGAAGCAGAGCTCTGCTCCCCAGGCACAGCCGGCCATCTGCAGGCCACAGGATGCCAGCAGCCCGGCGTGGGGCAGAGGAGCCGCACTGTCTGCCCGCAGCCATGGCGCCGCACCTGGGATGGCCAGGAGGGAGCTTCATGTGGGGTGACTGGATGTCTTCACAGGTCAGTCAAGAGGAAGGAAAGATGGCATGACCTTCTATGTCTAACGGACTGGAAGGGGGCGGCAGACTGTCTGCTTGGTACAGCTCTGATTCACCTTCATCCTAATAAAAAGGGAGTAAATTGCAACACAGAACATCAAGTTCAAAATCCTTCTTAAGTATTGTACTCAAAAGAGGCTTTCAAATACTTGTTTGCCTCAAAAATTTCCTGTAAGCAACATCTTGCTCCAGACAAGAAAATGTTTTCTGCAGGCAACCCTTCCCCCCTACTTCTACATTGTTAGTTTTGGCTGAGGCCACTGTTACAACAGGAAATAAAAATTATAGTGCTCAGGAAGGAAGCTAATGAGTTTCCCCTCCCCCAAATGCCATTAGACACTTCCTGAATACAGGAGAAGCACATTAATATAAAGAACGACAATACACAGTAAGTAACCAGGAGCAGAGCCTGCTGCACGATTAAAACTACACATGGTTTCTGGATGGAGAAGGAGCACTGGATCAGACACTCTAATGCAGCACTATTACAGCATCCGATAATGCATTCCTGACCACCTCATGCATTCTGCTCACAAATGGCTCAGAAGCAGCAATGCTCACATCACTTCCTCTGGGAGAATATTCCAAGCTATGAAACAATGACTTTTAAGGAGTACTTTCCACATGCTCACTTGCAACTTACCCTGTTCATTTGTCTTATTATCTTGAATCTAGGTTTGCCTAACAAAGCCCTGTATCTGGGTTTTTATTTGGTTTATTCTGTATGCTTTGAAAGTTATTTAAAATGAGGAATTTCTCAATCAGGGAAATACCAGAGGTCTGACAAGTAAAATACCTTTAGTGCCAAATGTATAGAGGTTCAGTGACTGTCCCTGTCCTGTCATGAACATGAACTCAGCATTATTCAGCTTTAAAAAATGCAGCAACCCTTTTAGTGTGCAAAATGAAAATATTTGTTTATGTTGAAGAGATTACATTAAGGCTTAACTCAAAATCATCAAGTGTTCCATGCAGTTTAACTGTGCAGCATACTTTGAATGGTGCTTACTTCAAATCAGTTTTACTGTATTTTATTTTTTTTATCAAATTACTGTAAGCAATTCAAGTTGCATTTCTGCAAAACTATAAGCAAATATATTCTCAGGTAAAATTTATAAGGGGAATGCTTAGAAACCTCGCAAGATCAGTCCTACAACCTTCTCCGCAGAGGAACAGATTTTCATTAAAAGTTGGATCAAAGGCACATAAAATACACGAGTTTTTAGCTGGTTTACACAGGTGAATTTTTGGACTTCTTCAGAACAATCACTCGGTAAGATGATGTGTGTGTTCCCAGGATAAGGGCTCCTTGCTGTATGGCACTTCATACCATGTAGAATGACATCTTCGATAGAGTTAGTTATACTGCTGAACCTTGTCCTTTTCCTTTTTTGTCCCCCCAAATTTTTAAGACAGCACCTGCAAAATCAAGTTTTTTCTGCTTTTGATTAATCTATTCTTAATCCTTTTTCTTTGCCCTTGAATAAATAGCTTGTTTTCCTGCCTTCTTCAAGTTTCTTTCCATTTGTCCACTATTTCCTTTTTCACCTTCGGATTTAGTTCACTTTTTGAGATTTCATAAGGTACTAAGAAAAAATTAATCCAAAAGTTTTATTCACCTCTTACTGGGAATAAGAATGGTGAAGAAAAGTGTCCTTAGTGGCACATTGTCTGGGTCATACACCAAGCAGCACTCAGTTGTTATATGTAAAAAAGAGAATAGTAATAAAGAGACAGCAACTACCTGCTACGGCTTCTGTATTTGTATTTTATGACTTCTGTATTTAAACACTGATTTGGAACTACCTTACATGTCATTTAGATCATTTTAATTTCAAACAGCAAATATATAATCTAGAAAACAAAATAATTGTCTAGCTTACAAAATTTTAATTTTCCATGTTCTTTACATAGTGTTACAATACACTGTACTTATATTATAAAATCGGGCCATTTCATAATCACACTAAGACATTCTGGAGTGTGCCTCATTCTGGGATCTCTTAACATTTCACCAGTATCTAAGACACTGGGCTTTTAGTCCTCCAAGGAAATTCAGATACGGCAATATGCCAACATGACACAGTGCCCGCTGAGTCTAAAGATTTAATTACAGGATCTTATTTTTTAAGAAGAAATTACACAAGTCCTCATACCACATTTAAAACAAAAAAATATGTCTGTATTGCCTAAATTCTTTTGCTACACATTCCAGGCAAACATTGTATTTGTGATGCTAATGTGAAACACTCAAAAGGCAAAATAAATAAAATCTTTACTCCCAATTTGTTTACCCTCCCAAACAGTACAGCTGTTATTTTGAAACAGAATTATAAGCCTTTCACTACAGCAATTCTGAAAATATTTAAACAGTGTTTTGAACAACGAAGCAAGTTTACAATACTGGGGAGAATCTCTCCACTGAGCACAGAGAGAAGATGGCCTGAGGCCAACACAGCCGGTCAGTCTGGAGCAGACTTTGCTCACGATGATTCTAAACTAGAGCCTTGCAGACTAGATCACCTTCAGACACTGCAGTGTGAATAGAAAAGATCGCTAAATGACTCCTAGAAAACAAAGCATGTTTGTCTAGAACCTCTAGTGATTCTTACTCTTAAAAAATTAAATGTCAGTAAACTGTTACAATTCAGCACCTGTTAATTCCTCAAAAAACAGCCTACATCATCAAGTAATTACTGTTAAATTTACTTAGGGAATATATTTTCTCCAAAACCGCTTATTTTCTGTTTGCAGCACTCGAATGTTATATACACTAACTTTGTGCATGAGCGTATCTAGTCAAGAATGTATTTTCACACTCTTCAGAAAGCTTGCCATTATTCATTTGCCACAAATCTAACAGTTTAGAAGTTTTTACATAGCAGTCTCTACATTTGTGATTTATGATATCACAGCATATTCTCTTTACATCAGTGTAAACTGTAAATACACAGAATATTTTTCCATAATTTGTATCAGTTGATTTTTTTTTTTATATCTGTGTTGTGAACACAGCAAAAAGAACTAAACATCAACCCAAGTTAGGAGAAGTTATTAATTAACACAGGCATTTTTAAACTGCAATCTTCAGCAGGAGGTGCCTTTCCATTTCTACAGGCAGGTTGACTGCTCTTATCCCAGTTCCCCAGCTTACGCCAAAGGAGCAGTGTCTCCTCTGACAAAGGCTGTCTGTGAGCAAGAGCATGTTCAGGAAAATGGAGCAATTCAAAATTGTAAGAATTTTCTTTCAGTTTAAGTGGCTTCTGGCAAAGAAGAGGTAGCCAAGAAAACTGCAGAGAAAGCAACAGAAGTGTAGTGGAAGCACAAGTTCAGGAAGCCCATCACTGGTAATGATGCTGTTTACCTGGACTTGAGCAAGGCCTTTAACACGGTCCCCCACCACATCCTTATCTCCAAACTGGAGGGATGTGGATTTCATGGACGGACCACTCGATGGGTAAGAAACTGGTTGAAAGGCCACAGACAGAGGGTGGTCATCAATGGCTCTATGTCCAGGTGGAGGCCGGTAACGAGCAGCGTCCCCCAGGGGTCTGTCTTGGGACCGGTGCTCTTTAACATCTTTATCAGTGACATCGATGACGGAATTGAGTGCACCCTCAGCAAGTTTGCTGACGACACCAAGCTGAGTGGTGCAGTTGACACAGTGGAAAGAAGAGATGCCATCCAGAGGGGACCTTGAGAGGCTAGAAAGGTGGGCCCGGGTGAACCTGATGAGGTTCAACACAGCAAAGTGCAGAGTTTTGCACTTGGGCCGGAGGAATCCCAGGCATCCCTACAGACTGGAAGGAGAGGTCCTTGAGAGCAGCCCTGTGGAGAAGGACCTGGGGGTCTTCATAGATGAAAAGCTTAACATGAGCCAGCAGTGTGCTCTTGCAGCTTGGAAGGCAAATGGTATCCTGGGCTCCATCAGAAGAGGGGTGGCCAGCAGGGACAGAGAGGTGATTGTTCCCCTCTACTCTGCTCTTGTGAGGCCCCATCTGGAGTACTGCGTCCAGGTCCAGGACCTGGAGCACCCAGTACAATTAAGACAGGGAGCTGTTGGACAGGGTCCAGAGGAGAGCCACGAAGATGATCAGGGGACTGGAGCACCTCCCCTACGAGGACAGGCTGAGGGAGCTGGGCTTGTTCAGCCTGGAGAAAAGAAGGCTGCGGGGTGACCTCATTGCAGCATTTCAGTACCTAACGGGAGCCTCCAAACAGGAGATGGATCAACTCTTTGAAAGGGTAGATAACTGCAGGATGAGGGGAAATGGTTTTAAGTTCGAGGGAAGATTTAGGTTGGATGTCAGGGGGAAGTTCTTTACAGAGAGAGTGGTGAGGTGCTGGAACAGGCTGCCCAGAGAGGTTGTGGATGCCCTGTCCCTAGAGGTGTTCAAGGCCAGATTGGATGGGGCCCTGGGCAGCCTGGTCTAGTATTAAATGTGGAGGTTGGTGGCCCTGCATGTGGCAGTGGGTTGGAGATTCATGACCCTTGAGGTCCCTTCCAACCCCAGCCATTCTGTGATTCTGTGATGCAAAGGGCAGCAGGACTTCTGGATTCAGGAACAGTGATAGGTACAACAGGTCTAACCAAAAGTGAAAGAAGTGACATGAACTTGTCAGGCTCTTTTATTTATTTACCCATTTATTTGTTTGAGGCTTTTCTTAGAGGACAACGAATTAAAATTAAAAATTGGAAGAGCTATGTGAACTTTCTCTGTGGGTATGACATGTGAAGAAGGCTGAAGGATACTCCATCAGCAAATGGTGGTGGCAGACGTCTGGAAATGAGTCAGATTTAGCTGATATTTTATATGGCACACCTCTTTTCCAAAATACTGTACCCATACTACATTTCTGGAGCTCTGGAAGTCAGCTCAGACATAACATCTAGGGGTTCTTGGTGCATAGAAATTTTCTATTTTAAAGATTAAGACTAATTTCATACTGAAAATTTCATACTGAAATTTTTTCTGCTATATATTAACAAAGTAATGAGCTACTAATTACCTTCACATCCTTATATTACCATACACTTTGCATGCCCTATGTCATGGTTTGTATTGAGAAAATCGTTCCAGTATGCTAAAAAAAATCACAACTACTTCAAAATTCATTTGAATTCAGTAATATTTTTTCTTTTTTGGCCTATTTTACTGACACTGCCACTTAATATCCATATGAAGAGCAACCTTCTTTTCACCTAGAGATCTCGAAAGTGCTGGGCATAGAAATCTGTTTATCTTAAAGGTATTCAAAATCTTTGAAATTAAAATGCAAATATTCAAAGAATGCCTCCCACATCAAGACTAAAGATAGTAATGTTTCATTCCCATTGTATATTTTGAACTCCAGAGTTGGCAGTTTTGGATTTCTGAATTTCTGAGTGCACTGTTTTACTTCAGAAGATGGAAAAGACTGCACAATGATTTCATCAAAGCTCAGAAAATATTTTTAACCCTTATTTAAAATGATTTTCAGCCTACCCTCACACTTCCTGCTCTGCTCAATCGCAGGGGGCAGACCCACAGCTTTTAAAGCACTTCAACAGCTTTATAAAGCATAAACAGAGCATTAAATCATCATTTCAGATTTATGTGATTCAGCAAAATCTTTTGAACCGAGTTTCTAAATCTAAGAGATCTAACACTCCTAAAAAATTGAGTCAAATTGAGCTTAAAAACCTCAGTCAAGACTTTCATTAACGTTGCTGAGACAGAAAACGCTAACATCTAAACCTATTACATTCTATTTTTAAAGGGTTTCAAATATAAATACGAGGTCTGCTCCAAAAGTAATGCCTCTACTTTATTACATTGGTCCATGGCAGAGACTTTCTTGAGACTTGAGAATTTCAAAAACAAATCAAATCAAGCTTGTCTGAGAAATCTCCCTGTAGTTATGTACTTCTAACAACTATAACGTTACCCACATATCATACATCATGTATTCAAATTAATTTTCCAAACCAAAGTTTCTTTGGTGTGGTAACGACAGTGAGAAGTATCTTAATATAAATCAGGAGTCCATGCTTGCAAAAAAGCCAGACCAAGCAGGATATGACTTCTCTAGGGACTGAGGAGGCCTTGTGTATAAACTGTCAACTCCTTCCTCTTCCTCTAGCAGCAGGAAAGGAAGCATTCAGGGTGGGACATTACTTAAACGCCCTGCACAAAAATGTTAGGGATCACAAATATGACAACGCGCTATCCATGCCACACGCAGAAATAAATCCTTTTTATTCAGTAGAGAGAAAAATGAACTGCAAATATTGTATTGCTAAATGACAATTTAGGAGAGAAGTAAAGTAAAAGCACACATCATATAAACATAAATACATACAGCCAAATTTTTTTATTTTTTGTGGTTAAGAAAAAAAAAAAATCCAGACTTCCAACCAAGTTCTTCCCAGCACTCCAGTTACAAAAGTGCATTTATGGCCACCCACAGGACTCACATTTTTGCTAACTAAATTTCACGTAACATGGTTTAAATCAATTTTATTAAGAATTCAATTATATTGGAAAAGGAACTTAAATTATTTCATTGATGGCCTGTAAGTCACTTAGTTACTATGTTACTGAGGTCCCAGGTACTATGCATGCACACCAAAAAACAGCAAAGAATTGAACCTCTGTCAGCCTAAGTTAATGTCTTTTCACTGGTCAGCAAACAATTTTAGAGTATAACACTTAATTTCAGAGCAGTTCATTGTTGTCCTTGAGAAACGTTTTTCATTCAGCAAGTTTAAATGTTCTTCTGGTTCTTACAAATGCTAATCTGCGTATCTTCAGATCTTCACAGGTCTCTAAGCAGTAGTTCTTGCCTGTGGTGGTTTGATAACAGGTTCAGAGAAACTTGCATTCACAACAAGCTCCTGAGTTTCAAGACAGCTTTGAAGTTCACATCTTTTTCAGACATTTGCTTGAAATCTTTGTTCATGGAAAGAATTAAAAGAGTGTATCATGCCTCTTTACACCATCAAATATCCATTCAGTTGGACAGAATGACATCTGTGGCCATTCCTTGCCCCAAGAGCCACAAGCTCTTAAAGGTTCTCTGTAAGATCAATGAGATCACAAAGATCTTCACAAAGTACTAAAAGACACCGCACAACCTACAGGGGCCTCCACAGATTTTTTGACCAAGATGCCTTGAGCAGCCTCACTTGAGAGGCTGCTCAGGACAAACTTCAAGAATCATCATAAAAGATAGAAAAGCGATTGGTTTATCACTGCAAACAGATAGGCTTTCTCATCTTCTGGCAGAATTGGTTATGTAACCTACAATTCAACTCATGGAAGAATAAACATGTTGTTATTTGGTCTACTGGAAGCAGACAGTGCTTAAGACATGCTTAATTTTTACTGTCTTTCATAAAAGTTAGGATGAAAAATGCACAGAAGCAGGACAAGGCAACACAAGTTGCTATCTCAAAATGAGGGCAAAACAGAACAGCAGAGACAAAATTATGGCACTGAATCAAACCTCTACAAAACTCTTAAAACATAGATTTCTTGTTAAGTCTAATTCATCCCTTTGCTCACAACAGAAGTGACTAAAGCAGGATCTTATCCAGACAGGTTCTCAATATTTTAAAGGGTGGAGACTCTCTGATATCTCGAGTGCCTGTTCCAATATTTTACTATAGCCATCGGAAAAAAGCTTCTTTGACAGTTCAAATGAAATTTCTCTTATTTCAATTTGTAGCCATGCATATTAATTCACCTCAACTAGGATGATCTTCTATCAGTTTGTTCTCAATATTCAAGTTAAAATAAACATGCATGAGAATGAAGTAAGCATTCTACAATGAGTCCTACTACGACCAAAAGATATCTCAAATCCATGATGTGGTGTCAATAAAAAAATAAGTCAAACTACTATATACTACACGAATGCCTGACTTCTCACACAGAAAGGAAGTAATGTGGGTCAATGCTAGTAAAAAAAAAAAGAAACTTAAAGTTTTCATTGAGTAGTAGGTAAAATTGAAGTAGAGTTTTGAAACGAAAAGATTTTTCACCAGATTTTGAACAAAAATTTCTATCTGAAATAGGCCAACAAATAAAATGTATGCTTGCTAGCATCAAAATAATTGAAGAAACAAGGCTGTTTGATGAGATTATTTTTATTACTTCCTACAAAGTCTGTTATTTTCAAATTTCTTTTTCCAAAGGAAATTCAATGAAGTTCCACTCACTTCAAAGTATGGAGACTACCAAGGTAAACGGAATAAAGAAAATAAAAAACTGAACATTTTGCTGAACAGGAAGGACCTTTTCAACAGATAAAGCACACAAGTCGTTTTTTCTTCCGGTACATTTTTGCTTAAAACAGAGGAAGAAGACAGTACAGAATTTTTCAATTCTGTTTCAAGTAGCCAGTCAGTTTAGAAGTCATTCATATGTCAACACTCAGCACAAAAGAATGATAGGAATATGACTGTAAAGCAACTACATCTATACGGTAAAAGGGAAAAGGGTTGAGTAAGTGTCTAGAATAAAAAGCCATATTCCACAAGACAGAGTCTAATTTGTTCAGTGTCTTCAGATATTCTCTACTAGATTATCTCAGTGCTAATCACATTGATATAATAATGAAATGACTAGGACTAATTATATACAATTAATTTGTCTACCTCTCAATTCTGACACTGTAACCAGGAGAATATTCAATGTAACCCTGAACCTTCATATCTACTGCTAAAATGTGCCTACTGCTACAGAAGCAAGTTATTAGCTAATGTTCACTGTCTTCATGTTACTTCCAGAAAAATAAAAAGCACAAAAAAGACCACTGGAAGAAGAACAATGGCTTGAGTGGAATAAACAAATAAATAAATAAATGACATCAATTTATAATAAGAACCACACTGACTGAGGTCCTACTTCAAAAACATCACAAAGTGCTACGAGGATGTAAACACAAAAGAAAGAAGCCCGCTAGTGAATAAAAATACTTCTTAGAAAAGCATTGTGGAGGTATAGCTTGAAGGTAAGATGAAACAGAAAATTCTCAACCAATTCCAAAGAGAGAATGTTAGGAAGGGAAGATTTAGGTTGGATGTCAGGGGGAAGTTCTTTACAGAGAGAGTGGTGAGGTGCTGCCCAGAGAGGTTGTGGATGCCCTGTCCCTAGAAGTGTTCAAGGCCAGGTTGGATGGGGCCCTGGGCAGCCTGGTCCAGCATTAAATGGGATGGTTGGTGGCCCTGCATGTGGCAGTGAGGTTGGAGATTCATGATCCTTGAGGTCCCTTCCAACCTTGGCCATTCTGTGATTCT
Source organism: Phasianus colchicus (assembly GCF_987193195.1). Classification (NCBI taxonomy): domain Eukaryota; kingdom Metazoa; phylum Chordata; class Aves; order Galliformes; family Phasianidae; genus Phasianus; species Phasianus colchicus. Next base: position 33,754,106 of record NC_143476.1, on the reverse strand, counting down.
GTGATTACACCATTAGAAGTAATCTTTCTTCAGAATTAAGCTTAATTTAATAGTTTAATTAGAAGACACGCTTAAGTCCTTAATTGATTAGGGATGCATAGAGTGGCATGCATAGGAATTACTAAAAATAGAATTAGAAAAGATTATATTCTTTCAGAGTATTTTAAAAATGGGCTATTATCACTTATTATCTTGATTTCTCAAAGCCTATAGAAGAATGTAAAAGCATGACTCCCAGATAAATAACTAAAATGAAGGCCTTACCTGATTATAGAATGCTAGCTATGAAAAACATCATACAGCTTAGGTGCTTTGCTAATGGCTGTATAGGAACAACTACAAAAATCAATGATAGAATCTGTTAAATATGAAATATGTTTCTTCACTTAAACAAGCATTTTTAAAACCATGTCTACAATTCCCATCTTCCACAATCAAATTAAAAAAGAAAACTGAAATAATATAACCTATAACAACTGAAGAGCCCTCATAATACTGAAGAACACCCAAGCAAAGATTGCTTTCTGCATGAAAGAATCTTGTACTGTGACTCTTTGCAGAGTCACTCACATATGTAAATAGCTTCTGCAGTGCAGGAATAAAAAATCTGCAACAAAACCTAAACTAGATGGAAGTTTTTTCTCTGATATACAGCAAAGAGGATCTCTACCACTGGACCATCATACACCTATTATATTAGATCACTTAAACACACTGTACAGACATATATGAAAATTCCTAATAATCTTTCTTCCTTTGCTCATGTGGAAATCCTATTAGCAACAACAGGAATTTCACATTCATATGGAAAATGTATCAGTTTTTGAGTAGTAATTGGGGAGAATTTCTGAAGTTAGTTACTTTTTGCTTTTGTATCTATGGTATGCTGCATATGAAACAATACATAGATCTCAATAGATAATCAAAGTTTAAAAAAGAAATGTGGGTCATTAGGATTTTTGAAATTAAAAGTACATTATGCCTTATCTGGTATACCTGAAAATGCTTGACTGCGTTGCATCAGAAATGGCTTAAAGGACCACAGAACTGGAAAGTTGAAGATCATTACCTTGTTTGCAAGCTACATAATGCTCAGTGAAAAAAAGTATCGATAGTTTATCAGTTCCCCATGGGAAAAAAGTTTTACACTCTTCGTGTAGAATTCACTTGACATTTTGGGTTTGTCTTTTTTTTTTTTCTTCTCTCCTCTTGAGGAGATGAGTAGTAAGTTATTCTTAAAATCTGGTCATTAGTAAAAGTTTAATTGCACTCCTTTTTTCACAAGTCATTTACTCTTGTAACTAAATAACAGGAAACTAGTGCCAGACCTTTTAAACAGGCATTTACACACAATGTCAGCAGAAGAGTAGGCAAATGAGCAGATGCACAGAAAAAAACAAAAACAAGAAGTAAATCAACACTCTCATCCTTCTTTGCCTTGCAAATAAAATGCATCCCGAGCTGCATTTGCAAAGTCCTTTGTACCTTCAATATTATTTTCCGTCTTAGATTTTAGAAAGGGTCTTTCCTAAAAGAAACAACATCCCACTAACCAGTCAGCTCCTGGTTTTCAATTTTCATCCTCAGTGATGATGCAAGGATTTAACCTCTTGACACAAAATAAGCATTTCCCTTAGATTAGCTATATATACGGCTAAAAACAAAGGCTACTATGGCAATGATTCCAATTAACAGAACTTCTCACAGAAGACACTGTGTTTGCAACCAATTAACATCCTGCAGAGTAACTTACCAAGACTAAAACCTGTAGTTCTCTAGCACAGTTAGTGCTCTTAAAAGAGCCTGAAAGAAAGGCAGCTCTAGTTTCCTCTGCATGCACAGAAGCAAGTCCCCATGGCTATTTAGTCAACCATACATTATAGTACAACTTAGAAAAAAATTGGTCATTCTAATACAGTAGTATCTGTGATGTATGAGACGACTTATATATGACTTTTAAAATGCTCTTCTTCATTCAGTCATCTAAGAAATGCAGACTATCTTGGTGTTTGCTATAATGCTATAGATTTAAGGATGCAAGGTGAGTGCAGGCAGAGATGGTTAACATTTATTTCGCCACTGACACGTCTGTATTCTTTTCTGCATCAAAACCAATGACTGACCTAATCACTGCAGAATAAAATAGCTTCTGCCCATTATTGCTAGACTCAAAAACACATAAGAAAATATTGCCATGGAAACCAATCTATCTCTGCATTTTGCTAGATCCAAATTATTCTAGTATCCATGCTTCCCTCAAATAGTAAAGACAACCTGAAGTCTTTGACACATCACTGCACTGTGTGTATCTGCGATTCAGTACACGTGAAAACAGCTCAATGTTTTTAAAACAAATTACTAAGTAATGTTAGGAAATATTATATTTCACTTACAAGATTTGCTAATGTGTTAAGTTGTAAAATATTGAAACAAATTTGAAGATGAATGGCAAATAGCAGAAGAAGACACAAAACATTACAACATACTTTTTTGAAAAGAATCAGTGCTAACCCCTGGCTCATTTCCCAGTACTTTCAAACTGATAGATTATGCTGATCCATTTCTGGACCTAAAATGCTGTAGATTTACCACAGAGTATTATGTGTTTGCTGCAGCATGGGGCTCAAAATGTTTAGATATAAAAAATACAAACACTGAAAAGCATTAGTAGTGACTGTACTTCTACAGAGAAAGTTCCCTATGAGATGCTCACTCTAAATCTATGTTAGAGCACACTATGCTTACCAACTATATTTTATTAAGACCTCAAGGCACAGCCATGGGATAGACATCTCAGAAGGATCCAGGCCTCTAACAGCTGGGTGCTTACACATGTTCATGCTCGCACACAGAAATAGATTAAAACAACACTCGTTTTCACAGAGATGTCCTGGGGACTAAGGTGTTTGAATTGTGAAAGGTTTCTCACACCTAAAGACTGGATTTGCCTTGGTTGCACTTGTGGCCAAAGTGAAGTCTGAGGGAATTTGGTTGCTTTTCCCATTCCCATTCCCAAAATCACTCAGGAGGCAAACTTATGGAGCCAGCTCAGAAGCAAAAAGAATTTGCTTGTCTGGTCATGCAACAAAGTACCTTCTTGATCCTCCAGTCACAAGAATAGATAGACCCTCTAATTCTGTCTCTGGAAAGCCTGACGTGGACTAACTGCTCACTCACAACAGTATCTACACTGCAAATAATTCTTACAATGTCCTTGGGTTCTTTCAAACACCACCGTCAATGAATGAATTCAAAACTCCATGACTCAAACAAATTTTGTAATTTTATGTCAAAAATAAAGTTTCTCTCAGTGTTTCTTCAAGAAGGACTATGCAGTGAATGATGCTTGTAGTGAGGGTAGTGATTGAATAAACCCAGAGTTAATACAATCAACCCTCTGCAAGTGCAGGCTCGGTAGGAGAGTGCTACCTGCCAACCAAAATAAAACAGCTATGCTCAGTTTCTCATTCTTACTATTTTTCTGTGCTAAATGAAAACATGCCTCTTGGGCAGCACACAATGTACTACTTCAGTTATCCTCACTCTAATATTTGGCACTAAAAGCACCATTGCAAAGCAGAAAGGAAAAAGTCCGAAAGCATTTGAGTTCAGGTAAATCATGGTGAAGCAGAAAAACAAGCTCTTGAAAAGTATTTCAAACCTGATTATTGAATAGATAAAAAGAAGCTTCTAAAAGATTTTAATTACAGACTTTCTAAAGAACATTCAGTGCACCAATGTGTTTATAAAGAACTTGGTGAAAACAGAAAGTGATTGCTTTTTTGAATTCCAACTTATGTAGACACAACCTCAAAAAATATTCCTCCAGAGGACCAGCTCTTTCAGCCTCCACAAAGGAGGAGAAGAGCTATAAAAAACTGCTGCTAAACAGCTAAGAAGGCAAAATAGGAACAGAGACATATGAAGACTCTGAGGTGCAATAAAAAAAAAAAAAAAATCAGCATAGAACATAAAGCAAAGAATATCTGCTGTTCCGTGAAAAAGAAATTAACAAATACTGTTCTGTACTCCACCAGCTCTGGTCTGAAAAATGCACACAAGGGAAACCGTCATACAGTATCAGTTCTTTCTGACCTGCCAATGACCGCATGAGCTAATGACATCAGAAGATTCAAGAAGTACATCTGGCCTTACAGAACTTCACATAGTATGACCACACGTAAAAACCTTACACAGAAACAGTCCAAATACAAGATGGAACTTTTGGAGACATTGTAGGACTAATGGTGGGATCAGGCATTACAGAGGGTGAGTAAAGCAGAAGACTTTGCAGAGCAGCGTACATTCTGTTTGCCTCAGCTTCCTCCAGGGAAAGACAGCTGCCTGGTTCTGAAATGCCTAATAACCATTGTGAAATGTATGAAAGGTCAAGTGGGAAAACTGACATATTTTTATTTTATAAATGCTAATATATTTGAATGTAATTTATCTTGGTGATGTGCTGCATCTGAAGCTTTCCACAGTGGTTCAAACATCTCTTCTACAAATAATGTATGTGACAAAATCAACCTGATGTTCAGAGTAGTTCAGCTTTCACAGTCAGAAGGAATTTTACCAATTTTACAAAAGTAATTGTGAAGAAAAGCTGTGAAGAAACTCAAATTCAGGCCTAAGCCATGAATATTTCACTTGACCTCTCCAGGACAATGTAAGCAATTAGTGCAGAAAGTAACACACTGGTTTTGTTGTCATCTATTTACACAGAAATAAATTATCAAAAGATGGTAACAAATCTGGGGATTAATTTCAACCCTCATTTCAAAGTTTTAAGTATCTAATCTGGCTAGCAGCTCAAGCTTGTAATTATTTTCTCTCTTTCAAAATGATTTTGACGTGGCCCAATGGCATCAATCTGTTTTTACAGCACTGACAGGCCACTCTTTCTTAGTTTCAGGTTCTGGTACTCGGTCTCAAGGCCAGCAAGGGCTAGCAATGTTTTGAAAGTAGTGGCTTCCACTGTGCACAGTCCAGCCAGAAGAATGCAATATGCTGATGAGTGAGGAGAGCACATCATCTTCACCAGCAGCCTTATGGATGCTCCAAAAATTCCTTTTGTCTTGTATGCATTTTTCAGTCTTCTGCTTTCGATTCCACCTTTGTTTTCAGGGTTCTACCTAGCTTGTTTGTGTTGCACTATTTTTTTCACAGGCCATATACTACATCTGCATATTATCCCATGGACAGTAAATGATACAGAAAGTCATTTCACTATTATGCAGTAAGTGGAATAGGAAATTTTCAACTGTAGTTGATTAATACCACATGCTCTCATAAAAATGCCAGGCCATATTTCCTCAAGTTCCTGATAGAATTTTTACACTTTAAGTATAACTTAGAAAAATTAATGCATGGACAATGCAGTGCCACCTGAAGTAAGGCAGAGTTAAAGTTGTTCAGAAATTCACAGAACTGAAATTTAAAGAGACATCTGGAGATTAAATAGTTCAAATCTTGGGCTCACGGTAGAATCAGGTAGAGGATCAAGTCTATGTCCAGATGGCTTTGGGGTATCCTCGTGGATGGACTCTACATCATCTCTGCGAAGCCCCTGCATCACCCTTAAAGTTAGGTCATTACACCTGAACACTTTTGTCCTGAGTATGTTTAGAAATGGTTTCCAGAAATGCAAGGTTTCCCAGAAATGTAAGGCTGACTAGTCTGTAGTTTCATGGATTCTCCTTAATGTTCTGAAAAATAGGATAATTTAATTATTCTTTTTTTTCCTAGCAGCCTGCTTTGAACACTATGACCATTGAAAGATAATCAAAAATGACTTGCAGTAACTGGCAGGCTGCTCTGTACTTGTGGGTACATCCCTTCAGATATCTAATTTCTCTACAAGTTCACTAAGCTGATTCTGCTTCACCAAAGACAAGACTTTCTTGCTCTCCATGGGTCCCAGTATCTTGAGATTCTAAAGGGCAAGTTGCACTGAAGATCAAGGTGTGGAAGACATAGAGTTCCTTGGCCATTTCAATCACCTCTGTGATCAGAGCCCCTGCCCAGTTCAGCAGTTGGCCCGTATTTTCCATTAGATTATTCTGCTGCTCTAGAAAGTTCAGCTGTTACCCTTCACTCCTTAGCTTTCATTTCAGCATTGTAGATGAAGAATCTGATTTGGAAATGGTCATATGACATTTGCTGTTTCACAGTTTGGAAGCAACTAAGAAGCAATAGAAATACTATTTTCCCCTTAACTTCATAGGATGTCTGGTGACAAAGAAAGTAATCTGGAAAGTTCAAGGGGAAACATTTTACCAGTGTAGTACAGTCTTACATACTTATCAGCTTGAAGCTTTATCAAGGTTGAATCATAACCCAAATTGTCCAAATGTTAAAAGCAGCTTACTTTCAAAATGTGTAAGAGCCAAGAGTACTGAACAGTGGTGGGAGACATAAACTAACAAGCGCCAGTGTTAATCTTGCTTAAAGCCTACATCACCTTCCTGGCATATTGCTACTGACATTACCCAGAAGAGGTATGAACAATCTAAAACAGTGCATATTGGTGTTGCAGACTTGTATTGCAAACTACTTCTGTCTCTAAGAAAAGTAAAGCTTCTTGCTGTACAAGTAGAGAACTAAACTATGCAAAACAGCTATGAAAGAAGGCAAATTAAAAAATAGGAGGGGCTTGGGAAGCATGGGTGAGAACTGTATGTATGATAAAACAGAGTAACTACAGAAGGCCAAACAGCGATACCAAAAAACGTTTCCTAAGAGTAAGTTGCAAAACATTTTTCTTTTGCCTGGTCTAATTGTAGATGAAATTTATAAACTAACCCAACAGGGACAGTGGGAAAACCAGCAAAATCTATGGAAGACACAAAGTTAAATTAATTCAAGCTGTTTCCAGTTTCTCTTAATTTCAATAGTGGCTATGAATTTTTAAAAAAAACTTTCCACCGTGGAGTTAAATCTCATTATTTTACATAGATTTTTAAATTAAATCTCATGCCTTCATTCAGCAAATGGAAGGAATAAGTTTAAAAACAAAACCCAGCACCTAAACTTTTTACCACACTTTTTACCACAAGTTTTTCACATGGAATAGTTTTAGATAAAAGAGGATTTCTTTTGTACTTTTGGACAATACGGCCAAATTTTAAAGAGACAATAAATTACAATCTATTACTATTATCGTGAGGCTGTGTAGCATGTTTCAATATCACTTAGGGTTTGTGTCTTCTGTAGTAGAAATTAATAACCCCTGTTCTGTCTAGAAGTGGTTTATTCCAAAGTTACAACACCTAATGAGGCTCAAAAAGAGCTGTAAAATAATTTGATCTGTAAACTTCAGATTTTTAAAAGAAGGACATATTTAGAGAGAAAATAGGATGAAAATAATCTAGATGATTACAAAAAAAACAATAGAACATGTGACAATATGACAATAGAACATGCAAGTGACTTTTTCCTCTGCACACCATGTTCCAGCAATTATCTTTAAAACTGCTGCTTTCAATGGATTAGGCTTATTTCTCTAACAAATGATTACTTAGAAGACATATAATCATGTTTCGAAATAAACAGGGTAGACATAGTTTCCCCCAATAACAATTACAAGACTGCATCAGCAATTTAGTCCCCGCTGATACTTTTAACCACTTAGGGTTTGATGTTCTGATATCCACGACAATTTTGGATCAGAATCAGTGACTCAGTTCAGCACAGTGGCATGATGTATCTGGCATTCCTTTCATAATGCTTCAAAATCATATTAGCCAGGATTAAGGAAAACTGGAAACTCGCAGAAAATACCTTTTTCTCTAACGTGACCTCAGAGTGAACCTAGTCAGACTTTGAGTGGGGAATCAAGCAGGATTTAAGACATTTACTATAGAAGCAGAAACATCTGAGTGCTTCTCAAAAAAACGGAATTATTATGGAGGGCTGAAGAGCATAAGCAGATGACAGTAGATAGGTACACAAATACCTAAGGCACTCTTAATTTGGATTTGTCACTCTGACAACAAATATTACTATATGTGTGTGCATATTTTTGCTTAATCTGAGTGTGATTTATGATGCATATATTTATGCTAATTCATTTGATAATTTCTCAGAGAATCACAAATCATAGGGCTTGGAAGGGACCTCTGGAGATCGAGTCCAATCTCCCATGCTAAAGCAGGTTCCCTGCAGTAGGTTGCAGAGTAAAGCATCCAGGTGGGTTTTGAGTATCTCCAGAGAAGCAGTCTTCACAACCTCTCTAAGCAGCCTGTGCCAGTGCTCTGTCACAATGAAGTTATTTCTCACATGTACATGGAACTCCTTGTCCTCCACTTTGTGCCTGCTGCCCACTTTTCTGTCAGTGGACACCACCAAAAAGAGCCTAGCCCCATCTTCTTGACACCCACACTTCAGATATTTATATGCACTGTTAAGATCCTTGTCCCTAGTCTTCTCCAGGCTGAAGTGTCCCAGGTCTCTAAGCCTTCCCATGTACAGGAGGTGCTCCAGGCTTCCAGCCATCTTTGTGGCCCCCCACTGGACTTCCTCTAGGTGATCCCTGTCTTTCTTGAACTGGGTAGCCCAGAACTGGACACAGTACTCCATATGTGGTCTCACTAGGGCAGAGTAGAGGAGAAGGATGACCTCCCTCGACCTGCTGGCCTCAGTCTTTTTAATACAGCCTGAGATACCACTGGCCTTCTTCCCATAAGGGCATGCTGTTGGCTCATGGCAAACTCACTGTCCACCAGGATATCCAGGTCCTCCTCTGCAGAGCTCCTCTCCAGCAGGTTCCTAACCTGCACTTATTTCTCCAAGACGTATGACTCTGTCTTGTCCTTGTTCAGCCTCATCTGGATAGTCTCTGCCCAACTCTTCAACTTGTCCAATTCTTGCTGAATGGAAGATGTGTCCTGTGTGTCTATAGAAATTTTGTTGTAAAGGACTGTATCAATAATGTTTGTCAATTACATGAAGCCGAAAGGTCTCAACAGAAAAGGTTCAGATATAACATGTAAAGAAACAGATGGAAAGGATATCTTCAAAGGGATTAAACTTAGTAAGTGTAAACTACAGGATACAGTTATTAAAAAATCAAAGTTCCTGTTACTAACCTACAAAAAGAGAAACATATAAAATTCATGATCATGAAAACAATGTAAATATAAAATTGTAAATAATTTTGTTAAGCACAATAAAATACTAATAACAAGCCAAAGAGCACTGGTTAAACCCCATATGAACACTGTGAAAACTCTTGATGACTCCATCTAAACAACATTAAATCAAGCTGGAACAGAATTAGAGAAAAAGTAGTTTTACAAGGCAAAAGTAGGAAGAGCCTAGTGAGGCTTATATACCCATTTATTAACTATGTCTCTTCCCATGAAGTGAATTAGTAATATTGGAGGAACTTAAATTTTAAGATGTAGTATCTCCAGATGGTGTGCGTTCTAAAATATTTACACTGACATTGACATCTTCTGAAGTTATATAACAAAGCACCTGCATACAATTAAAACAAAAATTTATGACTACCTCTCTGTTACCAAAATGTTAAAAACATTAGCAACTTAGATGAGAAGAAATGTAACGATACTGATTTGTTTCAGTTCCCGCATTTTTCAATTTAAGAGAGAAATTCTTACTCCTTTACACGACATGTACCTGAGAAGATGAAAAAAATGTTTAAGGTGCTCATGCCTGTGTTTCCATAGCACCGTATTTCGTAACACTCTCATGCAATCCATTCAAAGACTAGCATAATCAAAATAACTCAAAATAAATTCCTATACGCTTAACTGTAAATACTGCTGTACTACTTCTGACTTTGATGAAGCCATTGGAGTTGCCATAGCTGAAAAACTGCCCCAAAACATCAGCATCAAAAACTAGTTCCAATAGTGCTCAACAGGCAGTGAGAGAGAGAGAGAGAGAGAGAGAAGAAAGAAAGAAAGAAAGAAAGAAAGAAAGAAAGAAAGAAAGAAAGAAAGAAAGAAAGAAAGAAAGAAAGAAAGAAAGAAAGAAAAAAGGAAAGAAAGAAAGAAGGAAAGAAAGAAGACAACTAAGTTAAAGTGATCCTTAAAAATCAACCCCAAACCCTTTTTCTTTCAAGGAAGTACTCGGATTGTTTCTTCATGTATACTCCTCTTTAATATTTAAGACTGAAGTATCTTTAGAGGTGGTCATTTTCACTTCCCTCATTTACAGGAGCACAAAAAAGATCCCGTAATTTTAGGAAAGAAAGTCCACAACAGCAGTATTGCAAGGAGCAGACCCGGGACCACAGGACTGCCAACATGACAACAAGGTCTTTTCACCACATTGACTCCTACAGGAATTGTATGCAAGTATTTTGCCTTGAGAACTACAAGATATATGTAACACACACACACTTTTTCCTACCTAACTCTGAACATTCATGATCTGCATTATAGGCACATACAGAGCTTCGTGACACAGGCCCCTGAACATCTGTTTGCAAGGACCCCAAGTAAAACAGACTTGAACAAAACTGGAGAAAAGGGTAACCTTGACCAGCAAAAAAAAAAAGCATCTACTTTGATGTCACATTTCATCTACTGTGCTATGAGATGAAATCTGGTCTTTAGAACAAATGTTTGTATAGGCATATATTAACTGCATGCATTATGGAGGAAAACTGACTTTCAGAGAAAGGGGATAGCTTGAAGACAGACAGGTTCAAAAATCCAGAGGCTATCCTTGTATTTCAGTATAACTTTACAATATGATTTTCCAAAGTAGGAGGACTGGACTGAAAGTAATGCTTATGATTTCATTAACAGCACAACATTAGAGGTGGATGTTGATGGTATGGCAGTAGAGGTTGAACTTTCCTACCAATTTTCCATTCCATGTTGTCACCATGCAATAGATGGCAGCAGAGGAACAGTCTGACAGAATGGTATCTGACATGGAGCTGCAGAATAAGTAAAGGAAAAAAGCCTTTTTCCATCTGGAAAAAATGGCTCCCACTGACATTCACTGATGCTTGCTGAACGTTTCTGGAGACCAAACAGTGAATGTGAGCACAGTGAGATGGTGGGTGGTGCATTTCAGCAATTTACATTGTGATTATCTGAAAGGTTTGAGTATGAATATTGTCATAAAGGAAAATAAAAGAATTTTCCACTGACTAGAAATCTAACTATTTATTTTCCATAAAGGCGAGTATCAAATATAAACAGAGTATTTTAAAATACAAATGTATCTTAAAATATGAACACTGTCATATAAAAACAAAATGATCAGATACTTCTCTGGTCAGTGAAGAAAAATCTGATGCACATTTTCTTAGGAATAAGTATGACAAGGAATGGTTTCTTTTATAAAATATTATCACAGTCTATTTTTAGAAATGATTAATTATAAGAGGAAACAACAGTAGGCATATATAACTCATCAGCAAAGGGGTTAAATTAAAAATTGTGCCATGGTAGAACAGAAAATTACATTTTTCTACAGTGGTCATTAAAAATGAATCTTATACTAAAATTAGATAACTGTACACTGGTTAAAAAAGCTGTCCACATCTCTTCTTAGCTTAGGTTCTCCATGGAAGGACATCCAGTAGTGTGTACAGCAGCTGACTTGAGCTCTGAGCCTACTCAATCCCTCTAACTGTTAATAATTTAGTAGGTTAAGCCGCCATCACCACCATCAAGCACTGCACATAAAGTTTTTGGAAAGTTAACCGTTTCCTTCACTATTCAAAATCCTGTCAGCCAACAAATATCAAAATTCCTCTATTTTTTTTTTAAATCGCCTATTAGCATCTAATATTACAAAATCCAGTTCACTGTATTACTTCCCATGTGAACTTCACTTCCAGAAAGTACATTATGGAAAAAAAAAAAAAGAGAGAATTAGTTTATGTATTAAATATTAATGATTCAAAAAATATTTCATGTTTTCAATAAGAGTATATCTAAGAAAGTTAGACGGGAGAAAAATTTTATCAGCTGTGTCAGTAATCTTGGATTTGAAAAAGAGAACTCCAGAGAGCACATATTGCTCCCACTAAGAAATACTTCATAGGAATCTTTTGTTCCTCAGAAAAAAATATCAAAAGAAATGACAATGTGTATCTTGAAATTGAAAGAGGCATATTCTTTCATCACGGTTTGTGTTTTTTTTTTTTAATTAAGTATTTTCCCACTTTTAATAACTATTTCCACACTAAAACAAATCCAAATTGACAGCACTCTTGGGGTACAATGACATGTAATTAAACAATGTTTTCCTTCTGCTTCAATAAAGCTGTAGCAATAATTATCATAAACAGAAACTGTATTTTATTTTTAAATAGTGGGCCTCACATTTCTGAACTAAAATGCCAATAACGGGAGTATTGTCAAACAATCCAAATACAATATTTGAATTTTATGTTATTCAATTATTTTGCTGGCTTTAATCAAATATAGTTTTAATGTCATCTCAGTGTACTATTAAAAATTTGTGGTAATTCAAACCTACAGTAATAAATGTTTGAAAACAGGAGTTTTTCACAAATACTAACAAATGTAATAATCACAACCTACCAAACTTAACTGTTATAAAACAAGTGGAATTATGCCACATCTTGAAGTGAGTCCTTCATGCCTTCACAGTATAGAAATCTAATGCACACATTTAGATAACATTATCAGAATGCCTGTTGACCAGATTCAGTTCTTTAGAAAAACTTTAATACTGGATGTACCAACCAAGTGTGCTACCTAGTGGATCACTTAATTTTAAGTGCTGTGCTCTTTAAGACCTTTTAAAAAACTCTCCCCATGACCCAAAAACTAATCATGCAGAGAAGCACTTAAAACACTATCTTAGATGTGTGGTAGAATGACTTCAGCCAAACAAAGATCTTGTGGAGTACTGGATGTCCTGTACACATCCAAGCAATACAGATAGAGGACTTAGAGTGAGGAGAGAGACACCTGGCTGAAAACATAACAAAGAAATGATATAAAGTATAGCCATGAGAGAGGTCTGGTGGCAACCAGGGAGAACAAGGGGAAGGAGAAACAAGACTTCATAGAAATGAGAGGATGAGGAGAGAAGGAGAATGTTTTCTTAAAATCACATTTCATCTATCATAACTGAGAAGTGCTATTTTGAAAAGAGCTGGACTAAGACACAGAGGATCTTTCAAAGTACATGCTGCATGACAAAAAATTACTTTGCTGCGATTCTGAAAAAACAGTGTACAGCCAGAAATTAGTCTCTCCTGCCTACCAATACTGCAGGGGGAAAAAAAAGGAGTTCCTGAAATGGGATGAATCAGGGAGCCCCCCAGGACCCCATTCTATTTCCACAAGAGGACATTACCAAGAGACAAAAGAGCTGAAAGCAGAGACAGAGTAATTTGACCACAGCACTGAACATCATCCTGGTGCTAGACGCATTCCTAGTGCTAGAGATTTGCTTAATCTCTAAAATATCAGATTTAATCATACTTTCTAGTTGTTTGATACCTATCATTCTGATGTTGCTTTAACCCACAGATATGTCTCTCTTTTGACATCTTGCACACAAATTTCCAATGGCAGGGAGCTCTTCAGCTTAAACACACACAGACTTTTTTTTTCCTCATCCAATTCTTGTCTTGACAACTTTTTATTTTTGCTTGCTACAGCTTTTTTGTGTGCGTGTGCGTGTGCATATGTGTGTGTGGAAAAGTAACTGGCTTTAATCAATAAACACTGATCCTTGCACTGCTCCTCCTATGAAACAGCAACATCTTCATCCAAATCCACTGATCACAATTTATGACCAACCTCAGGCCCATCCCACCTTTACTCCCACAGATTTATACTTTTTGAACCCAAAGACCTGATTCTCTTTCCCACCACTAACTACTGAACAGCTAAAGCACTGGCAACCAAAAATAAATCTTCAACTGTTAAAATGTTTAATTTCCATTATAAAACAAACAGCACTGTTTTATGTAACTGCTCCTCTACACCAAAGCACAGGAACAGGACAGTTTTGGAGAAAGCATTTGGAATTATGCTACTTTTGTAATTAGCTCTGTTATTCTCAGTGTCACCTACTTTTAAGTTTCTGCGTCCTTCACTGATGTGACAGTTTTTCTTTCTCATCATGCAGTAGTATTTTTTCTGACACTGAGGTGAGCCCTACTGCACACAGAAGCCAGATGATGCTGTAACACTCATTTTTCATAATGAGGTTACAAAATACTCCATACTGCTTTCCATTCTGTTTATAATGTATGTGTAACCACAGCATATCTTCATCTGCTTTCATACCCAATCTCAAATTGAGGTATATTTTTCAAAGCTAAGGAACAAACGCCGTTCAATCACAGTTTCAGGAACACTGTAAACTGAAACCAAAATAAGCCATCAAAAGCCACTTCAAAAAGGATGCAGTGAAATACAAAGTGCTTGGCCAAAAAAAAGTTGGTCACTTTTGAGCTCTGGATTTATGTGAACAATCAAATAGTGTTTCTCATTGATTGCATGATCTGTCAAGGAAATCTACTTTTCCTTTAATTTGTGCATATCTTAATTATGCATTGATAGACAGTATTAGTACTAGTTTATTTATATATTAAGAAGGATTACATTTTTTAGTGATAAAACTGTGGCATGCCCACCATTAGAGAGCAATACTGAGTACTGGAATTTCCCAAGGATCATTATAAAAGTTCCTCAGTCACTGAACCACACACATTATAAAGCAGACGTTTATGGTACTAAAAATCCACCTGATAACAGAGAGCATTTAAACTGATTCTGCCTGTGGATACAGGCACAGGGAAATCTTTGATCACATGGGATTTACCAGACTTACTGACAAGTGCATAACAAGATCCAATTACTGGAAGTTAAAATTACATTGTTAACACTGAAGAGCATTCAACATTAAATGCTGTTTTCCAGCCAGCATCCTGAGTTGCTCCGCTCCCTTCCTCCTTTTACTGAGCTCTGGGGAGCACTGGATTGCATGCACTGCCCTGAACACACCTGGAACAAGTGAAACTCCATGTTATGGCACCAATCAGAGTCAGGTGTCCTCTCTAAAATGGCCTTTAACAGCAACCTTTCAGAGCCCAGGAGCAAGCAAGAAGTAAGTCTGGCTTATGTATTTTTGCTTTGCTTTCCACTGAAGCAAGCTAGGCTGTTGTGTGACATGGTCCTGAGGAACAGTGCTCCCAGAAAGATATGGAGAGGAGTGCTGGTGCATCTTGTTTACATCCTCAAGATGCACAACTGCACATTAAGGGCCACAAAGAACATGACAGATGGTACAGACAAAGGGTATCTGTCATTATCTTCAGCAGCTCACAACAAGGTTTGTCTGCTGAAACACTCTGCAAATGTCTTATCTAGCCCCTATCCATCAGCTCTGGAAGCACCATGCTCTCCTTATGGACCATATTTTTATGCAGTCTTGACAAATTTTTGGAGCTTGGGTTAAACTTCACAGTCTGACACAGACAGAATGCCAAATCATTCCATTCAGTTTTTCTCTTCTGCTTTTAATTTTATCTTAATCTGTTTCCTGGACCACAGTTATATGTAAACATGTTACATAGAAGTCTCCACCAAACTTGCTACAATGGTCCGAACCCCATATTTCCTTTGTTGTAGTTTACTATGGTAGTTAAGAACTTTCTTAATTTTTAAGCAATAAGCTATCAAATATTCCATAATTTGGCTTTCCTACCCCTCAAAAATTCATTTGTGTACTTTCTGCTTTATTACATCTTAAGAATTGTTTTAGTTTCCTACTTTTGCCCACAGAAAACTGAAAATTTATTTTCACCCTTCTAATTTCTCCTTGAGCACAACTTAGTGAAATTCATGTTCCTTTCTCTTTTGCTCTTCACTAAAATGTTCCAAATTTCCATATTTGTTTGCTGTCTGAAGAGCTTTCACTACACAAGTTAATCACCTTGGCTTATCTCTACTTTCTGTTCAATGGCACACTGACTTCCAACAAACTGTTGGTCTTCTCTCAACTAATACCCAGGCCACGTTTCTAGGTTTTCCTTTCCTTTTTCGCTTTTTTTTTTTTTCTTTCTTTCTTCTTTTTTAACTTTTAACCTCAGGGCCTCTCTGACTAACCATCTCATTTTATTGAAATCACTTCCTCTAAAGTTTAGTCTCTTTCTTTGTTGCTTCTTGGTTCTGTTTCTCCCCCTAGGATATTGAATTTAATTATATTGCAATTATTATTAACTTGGCTGCTAAGCTGTACTGTCTTAAATTAACTTCAGTTTGCTATTTAATATTAAATTGAAAATGTGAGCTCTTGAGGTACCTGTTGTGAAAAAAAGTTCTGTACTGTGTTAAAAAGCTGAAAAATACTGTGCTGTCCAACACGCTGTAGTTATGACTAACTGAAGTCCCACACTATTATAATTTAGACAGATTTTACAGACTCTTCAGCATTCCTTGTTGTAAACTCAGTATCCTTTCCTCAAGTGACATTCGATTATGCAGCATAGTTAGCCTCTTGCAGCAGGGGAAGAAAACCCAAAAACGGGCTTTAAATCCACTAGCTAACAATATCACTATAAAATAATCAGTGAAATCTATTAGAGCTGTCCTACTGATTGTCACACCTTGTTTTTTACTTCCGCACATAAGAGCTTTAAAAATCATATAATCATAGAATCATTTGACTGGAAAGGACCC
The DNA here is from genome assembly GCF_987193195.1 of Phasianus colchicus. NCBI lineage: Eukaryota > Metazoa > Chordata > Aves > Galliformes > Phasianidae > Phasianus > Phasianus colchicus. Next base: position 33,737,448 of record NC_143476.1, on the reverse strand, counting down.
TTAAAGGCCATCTAGTCCAACTCCCCTGCAATGAACAGGGACACATACAACTCCATCAGGTGCTCAGAGCCACATTCAGCATGGCCTTGAATGTCTCCAGGGATGGAACATCCATCACCTCTCTGGGCAACCTGTGCCAGCACCTTACCATGAACGCCTTGTATCCAAACTAAATCTTCCCTCTTTTAGTTTGAAACCATTTCCCTTGTCCTATCCCCATCCAACACTGCTAAAGAATGTGCCCTTTTCTTTCCTGTAGCTCCTCTTTAGACATTTAAAATCGCTAAAAACCTGTATACTCTGGCAATCTCTGCCTCCAGAGAATTCTAAGTATCAGCTTGCCTTAAGGCTTTTTTAATTTGCAGTGAGATCCCATACCTTTTACTACTCATCACTTGCACTCTGATAAAAAAATATTCAGTAAAGACTCAGAATTTGGTTATGGTAGACATTATATAAACAGAAAGCATTCTTACCATAAATAATTCACAGTTTAAATAGAGGTAAGAGATCTAAGGAAAGGACAATTATGATCAGTTTAGAGATGAGGTGCTAAGGTAGAAAACTTTAATGATTTTCATCCATTAAGACTGCTTCAAAGTTGGCCACTTTTCTTAGTCTTACCCAGTTTACGCCCACACAAGTATTTACACATTTAACTACAAAGTCATCCTTTCTTTCTGGATGTAATGGGAGGTAATAAAAAGAAAGTTTAAAGTCCTCCCTCAAACCATGTCCTATAAGCACAGAATAATTTAATGTTTGATGATAACCTTTCACAAAACAGGAACCAAACTGGATTTCCTACATGTGCAAAGTCAGGCATGTTTATATCCTCTGTTAAATGATAATGGTTTGTGCTGTTTTTACTGCATTTCACTCTTATGCTGGGCCTGCTATACAGAACAAGTGAAATGCAAAACAAAATACAATCAGCAGGAAGCACGCAGGTGTGCATGTGGTACCTTAATGCAAGTCATTATCTGTCTTACACCAGTGGTTTGCAGTGATGGGAAGGGAGCTCATTAACATAAGTCAGCATTGAAACCAATGCATAGCAACAGCTCAGTACCTTCCTCTATGGCTTCCACCTTTTTTTTTTTTCACCACTGGAAAAAGTTATTGAAATTCTGACACTCACAACACCTAAAATGACCAGTGACAATATTCACTTCCTTTGTTTATTGTCTGGACTTACTTATATCCTTTGGTTAAATATTTGTTAGATATGTAATAATACCCTGCTGTTCTTTTAGATGTAAAATACAGTCATTGATACTTCCAGCTCCGAATCACTGGTTGCAAAGTGGTGATCAGTAACACAAAGGCACACAACAAAGACAGTGATTTTGAAAACTGGAAACTGTTCTATCGCTTGCCAGTAATACTTTCACAAAAGACTTTATTATAAATTTCTGTGCAATCCAGGTATCCCAGAAGGGATGTGAATCAGCAGTTATGCAACAAGTGAAGATCAACGGGAAGCAACTATTGTAAAATGAACGGCAGGCTGACTTCGCTCATATTTTCAGGTTTTACTGTTTTACTTCACACTGCAAAACTGGTAGTATTAAACACTGCATTTAATTTACATTTGCATATTTATAGTTAATCTATTTGATGTCCTTCTTTCTTTGCTGTAAAAACTTTCATAGATACCAGCTTTTACAAGTATATAAATACAGCAATGTACAGAGACTTCAGTCCTTGTCCAATAGTCACATTAACTGCTTTTTCACTTAACTGAAAAGTCCTACCAATATAATTGAAATGCTGCTTTGCCACTGCTTTTTTTTTTTTTTTTTTTCTGTTGCAGAGCAGTAATTAGAGGAGTAACTCGAAGTGTATTTCCTTCTCCAGTACAGCAAAGAGAAAAGTAGTTTTTGCATAGGTCTTGTCTGGAAAAAGGAAAGAGACATGTTACAAAAAGCTGTAGTAGTAAGAAAATCTGAGGGATGTCTTATTCGAAACACACTGATAATATGCAATTATCTCAGTTCTATAAATTAGTTTATTTAATAAACAGTAAAACATCACTGCTCTGTATATTTATTTTAGACTGCTGGTACTGTTTCACTTGACTATTTCGTTCTATGAAACTGTAAGTCTTAAGATATGCCCACTTCTAAAGAAGAATGGAAAGCACAAAATCTGTTGTTTATTTTTCCTTTATTCCTTAGAAAAAAGAAGTTATTTCTCTACTCCTTCACAGCTTTAGAAAAACAAACCAATAAAAACCCCAAAGCTCAATTTGCTTTAGTATTTACTTCCTAGCTCTCCAACTGAGTATTTAGAAACTGCACACAGCAGTTCTGCTTGGGATTCACACGACAGGGTTGGCACTACTTACAACAGCATCACTGTCTAAATACTGCAGATCCTTTCGCCTCCAGGACACAGAATGGATGACACGTGTACAGAGACTAAGAGAACAGACAATACAAGAACACAGATACATGTCCAACTCTCTCTCCCTTAAGACTGTTTTCCTCTATTTCTTCTGGTTAGTGTAAAATTGCCACTGACAGTGGATACAGAATTTGTTTTTTCCATTTAGTGGTTTTGTTTTAGGCACAACTTTCTGATAGCTCAATCTCTGGGAGAGAATTTACATTCAGATTGTACTATGGTTAATCAAAGAGGTTAAAACTATATTAAAACACTCTTTTTGATTAAATACAAGTTTGGAGTTGTCTATTATTATCGTGTTCTTATTCTACTCAGACAAGATCTTCTAAATCTGCATAGAGAGGGAGGAAAGTTTTTTTTAAATGCTGCTGAGTGGAAAATATTTTCTTGTTTGTTTAGTCTTTTTTTTCCTGTACAGTACATGAGGATGAATATCCAGGGTATTAAAATAACTCAATCATTGTTTTAAAAAACAAACATGTACACCCTAGGGGAATAATCCTTCCTGAATTTATTCCTCAGATCTATCTAGATCCAATTCTGTGAACTCTTTTTCTCCCACAGAAGAGGGAAGGAGAGATGCACATGCTCTTGTTTCTTTATGCTTACGGATTTCTCTCTTATTCTTCCTTGATCTTTAGACTTGATCAAGGAGGAGCATCAGATACAAACTGTAAACCATACTCTTTTGCATCTCCGCTAAGCCACAGAGATTAGTCCCGTTATCAATATGCTATTTGGAAAATGAGGCCAAATCATGCTGATGTTACATTGTGGGTACCTCTTCCTACTGTGACACAGCAAAGTTCTGGACACTGAAGTCTGGTTTTAAGGGAGACGATGCAAGCTGATTGGGAAGGAGATTAAGGGTCGGTGTGCTTCCTCTGTGGCACTGGTATTAGTACAATAGGCAAAGACTCAGAGGATAAAGAGGATAAAATGCCTTCCTCTCGAGTAATACTGCTGAACTGCTTTCTAATCAAGACACTGAGTGCTGTGAGGAATAAACTCAAAGAAGATTGCCACATTTAAATGTAATCAATTTCAGAAGGGCAGCAAATGTATTTACTACTAATCTTTCTATTCTAAAACAGCAATGTCTGTGATAACCAATAGGGTTAACCAACAACAGAAATCAATCTAAAATTAAAGTGGTTTTGCTTAAAAGCTGAAACACCATTCAGCAGTAAATAACTAAGCAGTTCCTAACACAGACAGCAAACTGAGTAACAGCTAAATCTGCTCAAACTCAAAGGTGTCAAGCATGGCAACACTCAAAAGTCATCTTCACTTGGGCTTCTATCATTCTTGCAAATTTTTCCTCATATCTGTCTCAATTCTATCCCCACCATTTGCACTTCTGTTTGATATGTACCTCATTTTCAAAAATACTAGTCACACACTAAGACATTACTGATCACACATCTACTTCTCCATATTTATTATCTGAGAATTTACTATTTTTTCAGATAGTACACTAATATAACAGGGTACCTCTGATGAAAATAATTGATTTAAAATCATCTTACTGGTACAGAGAATTATGCTTCTGTTTACCATCTTTAGGCATACAGCTTTAGTTATTGTCTAGTCTAAGAAGATGTGACATTAAACTAAAAATCTCCCTTAGGATTACCAGGGTTTTTTGTTTGTTTGTTTTCAACTATTACCTTTTAAACGTCCTAAATATGTGCAAATAACATTGCTATGGATATCTGGAAAAAGACCTATCTTCTTTCCTAAATGAATAACAGCATGTACTGTTCTAGTTTAAATACAAAGAGTGATCTTGTTATCTATAATTACCCCCAGAAGTTTTGGCCTTGCTATTACTGTCTGATCATACTCCAGCAATCATCATTCGTTACTCAGTCAGGTTTTCTGTTGTTTATACAACTCTCTTATCCACCTCTGAAATATTCTAATATTTAGGGAAAGAGTTTGGGAAAAGCAAGAAGCTCAGATGTGAAAAATAAATAACTAAAATAGAATTTTGCCGACACATATCTACAGAACAGCCTCAAGGCTGCTATAACATTTCTGGCAAATAAGTCTGACCTCGATACCCTGCAATCAGTAAATACCAAGATACCATAAATGTCTGCACAAGTCATAGGGTATCTAATAACAAATGCTGAAATTGGTTCTGGTGTTACATTTCTCAAATTTCATCTTGTGAAGAAAAGAAGAAAATTATATTTAATAAATTAAACCAGATACACTTCAACAAAAGAAAAGAAAAACTTTGCCAATTTATAGGTACGAAGGAAGGAGAGCAAAAGGAACATTTCTTGTACATTTTTCTATTACCTCAAGCTCTGTCTATGAGAATGGTGAAATGAGCACTTTGCTATTTACTCCGCTTTGGGACACCATGTATCCCTAAGACTCTGAATTCAAACTCTGTCCCTCTCCACTGCATCTTAAAGCCTGAGTGTGGCAGCAGGTTTCTCTGTGAGGCAAATCTTAAGGGCCAGTATGGCATCACCTTGAAAGCATGTGTGGAACAGAGCCTACTTATTTATACTAGAAGTTCTGGAAAAAGTTCGTTCAAGCATTGCATGTCATGTCCTCCCCTATAACATCAAGTTAAGACCAGCATTTTTGCTTGCAATGGTAAATACAAGGAGGATTATGTTGCCCAGATCATATTCTTCTGATGCTACTCTAAGCACGATTGTATCTGAGGAAGTCCAAAATTGGTCTTCCTGACATAAAGACAATTACAAATTCGGATAAATACTAATATTAGTTTTCTGGTTATTTTAACATTTAGAATTGAAATCAGACAGATACAAAGAACCAGGAGAACTGAAGCTAAAGATGAGACAGTATTGACCACCACCAGGCAGCAGACATGCCAAAACAGTACAATTCCCTGATGAATAAAAGTATATACACTTACATTTTAAATGTCTCATTAAAGTGAGCTTTAGCCATGAAACTGAAGGATGGTAACAAGGTATGTCAGAGCATATTCAAATACTGTCTTTGATGCAAAGGAAAAGCACAGGAGTGCTTCATCAGAAGCTCTATGCAGGAATAACAGAATACTGTATTATGGCAAGTTAGGAATACTGGTACAGCAAAACCATGTTTTCCACAGCCAGAAGAAAGCACAGTTCAGCAGTTGGAATACTGATTAAGCACAGAGACAGCAGTTTTAACAGTATATAAAGATCAGAATGGGTACATGTACAGTATCTAAAAAATACAACTCTAAGAACAAAGCTGGCTATGGTTAGATGAGTTAAAAAATAAGACCATCTACTTCACGAAGCTGAGGGCAGAAAGCTTATATCCTCCATCAGTCAAATAAGAGGGCAGAGAAAAAATCCCTTTTCTAATCAAAATGGTCTTTAAAAAGTGCAAGAGAAAACCTAGCATTTTGTTTCCAGTTAAAAAAAAAAATTAAAATAAACATAGCTGATTTTGTGTATGGAAATGAAGTAAGGATGAATATACAGAGAAAGAGCAGTAAGTTGGTGGGAAGGAGAACAAGGCAGCCAGAAGATGAGAAAACTGTCATAGCACACATGGAAACAATATCAAAAATAAGGAGGAGAAAGAACTGAGTGTATAGCCAAGGGAATTAATGGCACTGAAGATAGGACAGGGTGAATTCAATCAAGAGTGGGTCCAGAGCTGCAGTTTACTGCAACGTGACAGGGCAAGTCTGGTTCAGGGCAGGTCTCTCAGACCTTGGGAGGAGGGGTGTTACCAATTTGGGAACAGCACACTGAGCCAGACAATAGGAAAAAGCTGGTGAGACAGCCTGTGGCTCAAGAAAGATGCAACCAAGAGTTTCTGTTTTTGAAGATCAGGGGGACTGAGAAAAAATTAAGTTTGGTATCAGATGGGAATGGCAGTTAAGAACAAGTGAAATGAAGAAACTATATAAGGTATGCAAGAAAAGAGGATCGAAGCACAAGAGCAAGTGAAAGGATTAGAGAAGGAAAACTAGGACTCCTTCCTTTGTATGTAATATCAGAAAACTGAGAAAGGAGAAGATGGAAAGAAAGGCAAAGTTGGAAAGAAAGGCAAACCAAAGAAGGGTATTTACAGTATGTATTAACAAGGTTATTTTCTTCTTTTTCAGAAGTCAGTGAGATCATACATGGAGATGGATAAGAGGAAGAAGTCAAAGACTTTGGCAAGGATTCCAAGCAAGCAAGAAGAGCCAACTGAGATGCTGAGCAGTGGAGACCTGGTTATGTCTGAGGTTAAAGCTGTTGAACTACAAGGATGGCAGAGATGAAAAAAAAGAGAGAGAAATCTGTAGCAAAAGGAAGTTGGGCTGGTCACAGGATTTCCGCTGGAGATACTGTCTGTGCTACATGAGAGCAGGACTGTAGGAAGCGGATGTTGGGAGAACGCCAGGGCTAGCAGTTGGTAGGGAAAAAAGAAGACAGGGTAGTTTACCTAAAAGCTCTGTTCAAATAGATGATTAGAGCAAGACAAACTCAGAAGTCAGTACAAACAGAGGTCAGGACCAGCAGTGTTTGCTCCTTTAGGACAGAATTTGCAGTGACTGTACAAAAGCCTCAGAGGTGTTATTTGACAGGTTTGGTCCTGTTTGCAAGCTGAAGAAAATGGAAATGATTGGTGAGCATGCAGAAAACTGAAACATTATTAGTTGAAGTATTAATTATCACCGGGAAATCTCCTTTTGATTTGGGGAATCCCAGCTTCCCGCTGGCACAGAGCATGTATGTGTAGAACTAGAGGTTTCTGAGGTGTTACTAAATTACTGGTTCCTTGGCATAGAAGTGGTTGGACCCAGTACTCACTGCAGTAAGTTCTCAATGCAACCAGTGATTTCTCAATTTTCAGTTTTACATCCCAGTATGTCAGTGTACAAGAGGCTCCTGCTCACTTAAACCATGGTTGCAGGCTTTAAAATATGCCTCCTCCTCCACTGAATGCTAGGAGTGGTAGTATAATACAAGCTCTGCAACCTGTAGTTGTTTTTTAGCACAAGTACTGGGGCTGAAAGGTATATGCATGACACTGCTTTACCAATTAAGCACAGAAGTCAGAGATCTCCATTTTGAGCTATAGTTTATAATGCTTCCATTCATCAAATGTATTTGCACATTCTATACATCTTGCAAATCTAATGCCAACCTAGCAGTCGGTTCTAAAAATAATAATCATAGAATCACAGAATCATAGAATGGCCTGGGTTGAAAAGGACCGCAATGATCAGCTAGTTTCAAACCCCCTGACACAGGCAGGGTCACCAACACTAGGCCAGGCTGCCCAGAGCCACATCCAACCTGGCCTTGAATGCCTCACATATTCAAGGAAGCAGATAGTAGCAGATAACAGTCTTTCAGCCAAGGAAGGAGTTAAAGCTCATCCAATAAATAAATAAATAGATAGATAGATAAATAAATAAATAAATAGGATTAACAGTTTCAGAGGCATTGGTAATAAAACTAAAAATCAGTTTGGAGAATTACACAACAGCTGTAAAACTGCACGATATTTAAAAAGTTCAAACAAGATATGCTATCCGGAAAAGAAAAAATGAACACATTTTGCAGTTTTGCAGTTTCAGTAGCAGTATGGTTTGTTTATTCAGCAAAAACTTAAGAGAAATGACTATAAAATGCAGTTTTCATTGACATAATTCTTTTTCCAAAATATGTAACATACATGTTTAGGTTATGATTCTGTACAATTGCTTACAATACACACAGAAATAATAATTCAATTTCTGCTACCATAGCAACAACTGCAACATTTGTCAGACTCCATTAAATAAATTTACAATGCACTTCCTGACATGGATTCTAATCAGTAGTAAATAAGGAATCCAATATGCAAATGTTGTATGATCTTTCTCCTGAAATATTTCCTTTGACTTCACCCTGAAATTCTGAAAACTGCGAATAATCTGAAAACACAATAAAACAAGTAATCAAATCACTGTTTCACCATAACTATTTTTCTAAACCAGCAGTTCCTTACAGAATCAGGATACGCGAAGTCTGTTGTGTAACCAGTTTATGGAATCCTTCCATTCATCCAGTGTTCTTCCTACATCAAAAAATTCTCATTTTTAAAAAACAAAGATATTGCTACATGAACATGAATGAACCGAACCATAGCATGATAATATAAACCTCATGATTTACAAGGATTGGTATCCCGGTGCCTATACATACACTCAGCCTCCTTAACAGGAACCCTGATTTACAACAGAGATCGTCTAGAATTCATCTGAGTTCAGACAAACTTACTGCATACTCAAGAGAATTTGAAGTGAAAGAATAACAACGAAAGGGGTTACCAGTGTTAACATGACCTTTGTAGCCAGCCTTTATGGTCTCAGAGCTGAAATTAATTCATAGTGACAAAACCATCACAGCACAGATTACTAGTCCTTTCTGCTCCTGCTATCTTCAGACGTATTTTTAAAGCACGTAACACAAACAAAGGTTTTAAAAATCACTCATTCTAGGCTTAATGGTAATAACCTTAATAATGTTAATTGGGCCGTTTCCAGTTAACATCCTCTGCTCTTTCTACCAGCCCTGTTTTTGAACCAACTGCTAGAGAACAGGAATCTCGTTAATAGCACTCCCCTGCTGGTTCACAAGACTAGAATAGTTAGGATAGTCAAAGTACACTGCAATGCACATACTGTCATTCTATTCTTTGATTTTACCTTTTTTTTTTTTTTTTAAAGATTAACTTATTTTACATCTTAGAAAGCTGGCAAACTAAGAATTAATAGCAAAACAAACTTATCAAGATGATTATTCTTAACTGTTCTATTTATTTTGAAGTTTTTAATTTATAACCTTGTCAACAGTAGCTAACACTAGTTTGGATTGTCTAATGCAAGGAAATGTACCCAGACTGTCACTAAAGAATACTTCAAAGATGACTATAGAGACAAGGAGTCCTGTGGAAGAAGAAGAATTTTCAAGTTGGGCACAGTATTTGAAAAGTACAGAGCTATTTAATAAAAACAAATCTGGAAAAATCCATCTCTGCTACCACGTAACTTTACAAGTGTCCAACTGCCATTACATTCTACTTCTATGAGATCAAGCTGCTACTTATCTAAACTCTCTTCTTTCCAAGAGCATTACTGTTTAGAGGGTGCTTGGACTGCACTTTCTATTACTCCAGCTCCCAAAATCAGGCATCCAAAGTACAATTCCATCAGACAAACATTTGTATTCCAGACTGAGCTCTATGGAAAGTGCAGTGATACGGTACATTTAATAATTATAAAGGTTCTAGAACTACTGCTACAGGATGAGATTACATCTAATATCAGTCTTAAAAGCCACAGCAGAGCCTCCTTTTCAAATCAGTCCTCTGGATACTCTTTTCATACAGTTTTCTTATTGTAATTCAGGCTTAAGGAAACAACGTAAGCAAGGTCAACCTCTTTTTTTGAAATATAATCACATCCCATGTTTCTCTCATGTCATATTTTCTAAACAATCAAGCAGGCTGAGAAAGATATTTAAAACAGTAAGGAAAGCTTAGTTCCTTACACGTGATCTAGGGAACTGACACTTCAACAAAACCTTTCCCCCATACTCTAGTGCAGCAAAAAGAAACTACAGTACCACATTTCTTGCAGGAATATTCTGCATATTATCAGTAAAGGAAGCGAGGATGTAGAGGAGTTTCCTTCTTTCTATTAAGAGAAAAAGGAATCAGCAATTTTCCCTGTGTCTCACTGTTGAAAAGGCTTGGGATTAGATCTCAGACTTGAGGGAGGAGGAAGAAGCTTTCTTCCAAAGTTTAGCCTGAATATTCACGGCAGTTTTATACAGAGGATGCAGTTTTAACTATCCAAGAATTAAGAGCATTCAACTAGCTGCCGGAACTAGGCAGCCTCTGAGAGAACAGCACAACCAAGCAGCAAGAAAGGCCTCTGCTAAAAGGAACACTGAAATTCAAGATGCTGACGGACCAGTGACTTCCCTCTTCGTACTCAGGGAAAGCATCCCAGAAGACAGTGAAAGGAAGGCTTCCTTTTTTCCCGCATTAAGAAGATTCCACTGACCCCCAAGGGATGTCCATCACACAGTGAGGGAAAGCAGTTGGTAAGAGGCAGTTTATTTTTAATTTTGTTTATCTTTCAAGGGAGGAGGGCAGTTACTGGAAATGCAAAAAGTAAATGGTTCTAAATGAGTAAAAGCCAAGTCAGCAGCTGTATCTGACTGAGGAGTGGTCATCCATCAGTTCCCAGTCCTTCATATGTCCTCCATGTAACAACAGGGAAAAAGCAGATGAAGCAAGAAAAGCGAAGCAAGTGGCAACGGAAGACAGAAAAAGTAATTCTTCATAAAATAAAGTTAATGTTAAAACTGTAAGAATAGTGGGAAAATAAACACAATATTACAACCAAACTGTTATGACTGAGTAAAATGCTTTCTGCAGTGACACGAGCCATTCAGAAGATCCCTCTTCAACAGTTGTGATCTTTTAAATAGAAACTCAGGATTCTTCTTTGCAACAGAGAAAACTGGAGAAGGGCCTCTTTCCACACAAATATTAAGGGGAAAAAAAGAAAGAAAGAAAAAAAAAAAGGACTACAATGAAAGGATGGTTTCTATACTGAGAAATAAATAGAAACAGAAAGTGAACCAGAATGGCTGATTTTGTCCCTATTGTTTCCTACGATCCCAATACTGCAAAACACATACGTGAGTTTAATGAAAGCATTCATACATACAGTGCTACTCAACCATGAAATTGGTTGCCAGATTAGGGCCAGAGTCCCTGATCCTGCCGTCAGATCTGTGCAGGCAGATCACAAAATCCCTGTAGATCTGTGATAAAGTCAATGAGGTCGTGCTCCACAGGGATTCAAGAGTCTATCTTTACAAATCTCACTACAAACCTTATTCCTGTAAAACTGATTTATTAACTGTAACATCATACTTCACTATAGGCACATAAAATATTTGCACACTTTTCTCTCACTCTCTTAGAAAAATTACTAAAACTTACCTCATGGATTATATCCCCTTCACTATTTTATAGTTAATAACTTTGTGTATTTCTTAAGCAAAAATTTCAGTTTCAAATTACTTTTATAGAAATCTGAATTGAAAGTCAACCTGGAAAGTATTTTCAAGATTCTCAGTGGTTCAAAACATAGTATTTACCATAACGTTACAAGCTCTGTGTTCTCCTTCCCAAGCCAGAGTAATTGTGGTGGGTCATGCACTTCTTTTGGTGTGAATTATGGGCAGTACTGCAGCGTATATTAGCCTCTGAAGAGTTACTGCTACATCTGTGTTTTGTTACAGGTCTTCTTCCTATCTGGCGCAATTGTAGTTTGTGTACATTAATGCAACAGCACTAGGAAGATGCCTTTTTAAGTTAAGAAGGGGCCACGTTTAAACAGCCTATAATGAGTAAGTGCAAACTTTCATCTTTAAGCCAAACTTAATTTTGATTTCCCTTGATTATGCCAATCTCCATTTTTCTCTTAGTGCACAGGTCTGTATATTGTTTTCCACAATAATATACATGGGAATGAAATGTTTGTAAACCTTGTAATTTTACATATTTTCAGCAGCTAAGTTAACATTTACACTGTTTGGAATGGTATTAATGTGAAGACTCAAAAAAGCCATAATTTCAAAACCTCATTTGTTAAACAGATATCCAAATATAGAGATTTGTGCTTCAGTTCCCTGAACTAAAACATTCAGTATATGCTCAAAAGCCCATGTTACTACAACTGTTTGTAACAGTAAGGCATCAATTTGGTAGAAAATTCAAGTAGACTATTATCTGTTTGCTATGGCTTGTGTTATATAATGTGCATTTCATATTTAGTGTAAGGTTTAGATGTGACAGTTCTAGTCAGCCATGGATATCCACAGTCCCTCAAGAGGCTTCCTCCTCATTACTTCATTTTTCACCACCTCTCACAAGACATTTGTTGTTCAGCTGTTCTTATTAAGAGCTGCATGTCTCCCACAATTTGTGATCTTCAGGACTCATCTTTCATCATATCAGAGAGCAGATGGAAGTTATAATTCTTTGGTTTTTCCAGGCATGTGTTAAGCAAGTCTGAAATGAGTCACTTAGAGATATTAGCAGAGCAGTCAAGCTTCTTACAAAATCTCTGTTTGGCATATTGTGCAGAAGTAAGACTTTCACTTTTACAATTTATGAGGCTAAAGAAGAACATATTCAGGCAAAGTGACTCAAATCTAGCTAAATACCGTTATCAAAAAAATAAAAATACTTTAAATCAGCATATAATTGGATTGTACTTCATTATTCTGTTAAAGACATCTGTATCATGTATGTATCATATGCATATATGCACCTGTGGACACGTGTGCCTAAGTAGAGTTCTTGAAATACCTCCTCGTAATTACCTCCAAGAGAAATTTCCCCAGCTAAATTGGAACCTATAATGCAAAGAATTATAAGAAGACTACCTGAAATTTCTACCCTCATTTACTATAATACACATCAAATAAAATGAAAAAAGAATACTAAGATGGGACAAGGAGCTTACACAGGAAGCTGGGAGGCTGTAGTCCAACATTTGCTCTCTATTGATCAAATGTTTGTTCAATACTTTACTGATGTAAAGCATTATGTACAATCAATGTTAAAAATTAATGCCAGAAGACCTTTAACTCTAAATTCAGAACATTTATTAGTCAATTTAGTATTCCCAGCGTTACTAAGCTACAACTTAACCTTCCTTAATAACTTTCTCGAGTGCTGTAGACACATACGGCTTACATTATGAATTTGAATTTGTTGCATACATTGCAATGAATATGAATGATCCGTATGTCAACAGCAGTGAAGATAAATGATTTTACGTATAAGAATGTATAAAAGTTTGAAACAGGACCTTTCTCAATGCATGCTATGTAAAACTAACAGTGTGTATATTCTCATTCTGAAAAGTAAAACGCATTAAAAACTTGTTTAAAAAGACTGAGTTCACACCAAATTATTAAAATCTACCACAACTTTTGCTATCATAGCACATCAAAAGTAGAAATCTGAATTTAAATAAATTGAGTTCTATTCCAAATACATTATGGGTACTACACAATGTTTTGCAGTAAGATATATTTCACAACATCACTCTAAGAAATGGTTGAAGTTAAGAGCTGTACATGAAGACAACCAAGCAGAGAAAAAATTGCAATATCCTGGGATTTCCATCAAACTGGTCAAAAATGTTCAATAAAGCCTTCATCCAAGCAAAAGCATATGTCACATCTTCAGAAACATCTCTGATTTACGTTAATTATAAAGTAAATGCCAGTATTAGGAGGATAGAAATATAAGCCCATGCAGGAATCTATTATGGACTCAAAACATCTAATAATTTCACAGGGTATCTATCAGCTTTTTAAAGATCACCTTACAAACAATTTTTTACCTACACACTATAAAGATTAAATTACTCTGGAATGCCTGAGCATTCCATCCACCACCTCTCATCTTTTGACGTTCACCTTCTCCCGTATGTTTCATGTTATCCCTTAAACCATCCACTTCTTTCTGAACCTGTTGAATCCCTATTCCCTGTTACATCCAAGCAAAAGAAAACAAAACTTTTTGATAAATTTGACATGGTTTTAAATACAGTGTATACAGGTTTTTTTTAGTATTTCATTATGATTATACATATTTTTTCTCAACAGATCATTCCCTCAAAGTTTTGCCTCATTAGGAAGGCTGTTATTTCCTTTGTTCTCAATGAAAGTGAAGCCTAAAACATTCTTAAGAGAAGAGACACTCAGTTCAACAAGTCCATTGCCTACCTCTGGGAGCAATGAAAGAGGAGCTAAAGTGCCTTCAGGGGAGACCGTGGTTCCTTATACTGTCAGAAGCTTCCACCTAACTCAAACTAATTAACCATTTTACTCTAAATTCTGTGAAAATGAAAACTCCATTCAAAGAGTAAAAGTTGAAATTTTGGGAACGATACACTGTTTTTTCTACTTGAAACAAATGCTTCGGTGCCCATATTAAAAGTGAAACATGGCATATATTTACCTATGGAATTACAAATAGGAAAAAAGCCTACGTGCACTGTAAGAAAATACATTCCTGTATCAGCACTTACAGTTTATATTTATAACTTGGAGTAGTTCAAATCTGAGTAACTATGCTATCCAAGAATGTATGGGAAGCAAGGAAGCAGGAGAACAAGAACAGAATGGGCACACCTTTCTTCATGAAAATGTGAGGAGAATTCTCTCTGGAGTTTTCTTAACATGAACTATTAACATGAACTAAGATGAAAGAAAAAAAATCCCTACTTTCCTGCAAAAAGTATCCAGTGAAAACACCAATTTCTCAAGCTGGCCAATTCCTGAAGAACAAAGGGAAACGGTTTAATAATTTTGCAGATAACAAGCAATTCTACTTTGTGCTACTTGAGATACACCCATAATTATGCAGACCAAATCCTGACACAACTTAATGCAGTATTCCTGTAAACAGTGATGCCTACCCTGCTGGGAGTACGAAGCCTCCTTTTCTTTATTCCTTTCTGAACAATCGCATTAAAAAACATCTATTAAGCAATAAAATTGAACAGTCAAAAGGCTGGAAAAGTAAAGCTTGACTGTGCACAAGTCCACCAACACCATTATTAGAGTCTCAGATCATGAATAGCAACCACTCTCCAAAGCAGTAAATATTATCTTCCAGAAAGAAATTCATCCAATTTTATATTAGTGCTCCTTTACAATTGCTAACTAAAATATAAGAATGCTTCACATTTTTGACATATTTCAGATTTACTGAATTCTGGCTACAGAAGAAATCAAGGACTTACTACCTTGTAAGGCACTTTAACAGACAATCTTATACTGAACATGATTTTTTAATTATTTTATTTTTCCAATAAACAGAGTGATCTGGTTTATTAATCCACTGTGTTTAGACAAGGGATTTCAGAGTAAATGTCAGAAACCTCTTTGGTCTCCTTTTAGCTTTCACACCCAATAGCATTTTACTCTATCTAAGCACTGAGAAGCAAGGTACACCTCTGCAGAATTAAAGAGTAGTAAACAACTCATTCATACTTGAATGTCATGTACACTAAAAGCAAAAAGTATTGTTCTAACAATGACTTTATGGAAAAGAGATGCTCTTCATTTCTATATCAGTTATGAAAAGCACTCTGTGACCACTTAAAAGAAGGTTTTTTTAATTTTAAGAGGTAATCTATGCTCCAGGGTCAAGGGTAGTTACCTACACGCTAAGAAGAATTATATGTCTAAAGAAGATACTCTCGTCTCCAAGGGTGAAATTACAGATACAGTGATGAATAGTAAACGGGTTAAGGGACAAGATTTTGCAGAACTACTCTGTCCAGAACCACTGCTGCAGTAGAACAATCCTTAAACATTACTGGCAAATCAGCCCAAGTAGAAAGTATGCAGTGCAGCACACATACTTTTTTATCAAGGGAAATCACATCTAACCACAAAAGTGTGCTTGAGAATCTCTGCTATTAATGACAACAGCCCGTAGACACATGGAGAACCTTAGAGACAAAGAGAATAAAGCAACAGAAAGTTCACAGGAAGGCCATAAATTGCATAGAGATCTAAAATCTGTCAACTTACTCTCATTTATGGATCTCATGACCCCATGGCAATACAATTTGGCATTTGTCCCATGAATTACACCAAATTCAGCATTTTGTAGATCCTGTCTGCTGCTCCCTCTCTCCTCTCTGCTTGTATTTCTCATCTCACGCCCTCCATAGCTTGAAAGGATAGAAAAGCACCGCTGGTTTTGGTTTTGAGCAGGAGGAGTTACCATAGATTCTCCATGCCTTGTTTCACTGAAACTGATAGCTAGAAGACAGGTCTAGAATCCAGTTTTCAGCAGAAAATCTGGGAGGACCTAAAAACACAAGATGCCTAGTGATGCTGCCTGCAAAATGCCACAGTAACAACAGCTGGAAAAAGAAAGAAAATCAACAGTTAGAGGATTGCTCCATCTCTGACACACATGAGAGTTAGAAAAGGAATTTCTCTGATGGACTGAAGAGATCATGACTGCCAGGACTACCTGGAGAACATAAGAAAATCAGTTGTCAAAAATTATCTTGAAACAGAAAAAACTTGCATGCGTTTAGGTCATCAAAAATCTTCACCTAAAAAGATAGCTCTGTGTGGGTTCCAGAAATTATTATTTTTTTACATATGCATATATATTTCATGAAAATAGAATAAAAACAGGTCTTACTCCAGAATAGTTTTCATTGTGAGAACAAAAGGCCTGAGATTTGTGGTCACGTCCAACTAACATTCAGTGCTGCCTTCAACAATTTTCTCATAGACCTGCTGTGGAAATCTTCAGTACTTAAAAAAGATGTAAAAATATTCATAGTCCTTCAAGTTCTGTATACTACTAATGACATGTTAGAATTTGAGTAACGTTCAAGGCAAGCAAACTCTTCTGAAAGATAGGCACAAAGAAGAGGGAGGAAAGTGGTATTTCTCCTCCTATATTATGTCAGTAAGTGCAAATATCTAATTTGTTTCTGTGAAATACTAACAGACTGATCAGCCATTTCAAGTGTCTAAATACTATTCCAATTAACCTCTAGAAAAAATTATTTATATCACTATGATTTTAGATGGAATAATCTGTATAGAATTAATTATAGCAGTCTTTAATACACCCTACAACTTTCAAGCAAAGCTAAGCTCCGAGTCATACGGCTTCACTATTAAAACATGCTAACAAGTCAGATATGCAATACAAGCTTACAATAGTGTTTTGTAGCTGAGAATTTGTTCTATCAGATAGTTCTTCCACTCTTTGTATTGGTTGTCATTTCCATGGAAATAAGTAGAAGGCATTAGTTTTGAAGCAACTTATGTATATGCAGCACAAGACGATTCCTCTTTACTTAATGAAGACCAGGCAATCTCAAAGGTTGGACATTCATGCTATAGAAGATCTTAACCACTAAGCAAGGAAATCACCTTTCAAGAAAGAATTTCACAAGTACTATCCCTGTACCAGAGATACACAGGTGTGAAAGAATGGCTGAGCCAGCAGAATTGGAGAGCAGCCACTTCTGGTGGTCAGAAGCTCACTGGTGGGGATGATTCTAAAAATCCTTTCTGCTCTGAGGAATTAGATTTACACACCAAGTTTCCTACAAATGGGTGGAAAGAAAGCCAGAACAATATGTACATGGGAACCTGCTTCTCTCAACAGAAGATCTCAGCTCTAATCCAGATAAATGAGATTTTAAAAAGAGAGATAAAGAGTCTCCTTAGGACACTGTTAAGAAAGAAAACCCATTGTACAGTGAAGTGTGAATTTTGGCTCAGAGCTACCAAAGAAATGATTTTTCACAGCACACAGGTTTTCCTCTAGAAAAAGCTATAGATGCCTGAGAAATGTACAAACACACGCACACACACACATATATATAATTTTTTTTTTTTTGCTTGCAATGCTTTATTCCTGCTGAAATGCCTGCAATATTAGAAGACCAGGCAAGCATCAGTTTTCTTTACAGAGTTACCTGTAATGGAAACAAAGTATTTCTAATTCTAAGATATTTTCATTAAACTTCAAGGCAAGAAGGTATGATCCAGCACTTACATGTCATACAACTGTCTTTTCAAATCCAAAATATAAAACTAATGAATTCAGAGCCTTGTTCACTTAGGGAGGAGAAAAAATTCAACTGCAAATCTCAAAAGAAAATAAAAATAGAATTTCTTTTTTATCATATGGAGGAGCTGTGTTTAACCTCAGTATGAGGAGACAAATTCAAAGCCAGAATAGCCCTTTACTTTTCTATTTATATTATTTTTACTAAGATATGCACTGTCAGTACTGCAAGCAGTTACAGTCTTCACCTTGAGTCACTTCACATTCCTGCTGCCAAATGTGATATATCCTTTTCCTTTCACTAGCTTGATAAAAATCCAAGCTGTGGTAGTTGGTATTAATACAATTTAATTTTTCTGAATCAGTGGAAATAGAACTTCTGCAACTGTTCTCTGAAGAATAAGGATGCTACTGTATAGAGTAACATGCACAGATACATAAGGAAGTGAAAAAAACAGTTACCTAAAGAAGTTTTACACAAACAAGAACAGATTCGGTGGCACAGACTGATGGACAAACAGGCTAAGATTCACTCTACTTGAATACAAAGCACTGATATTAAGAGAAAAATTCAGACGCGCTCTTCTTCAGGACAGCGCTGCAGATAGGTTCTCAAAAGGGCACTGCGACTGTTTTCCTCTGGAGTATTACAGATGTACAAAGTCCAGCTGCAGATATTTAATTGCATTAAAACACAAGCAAAGCAGGTGCTAAAACGTTATGGCAAACTAAACAGTAAACCTCATCATTCAAAAAATTTTGTCCGATTATTAGTGGTAGAGGATAATTAAATGGCATCGTTTTTCCTGCAATTGTAGTTGAAATACTGTGAAACTTAAGAAAAGTAACAAAACCTTTCTTGTGCATATTTGCTGTATGAGTTAGTCTCTGTGTTGCAGACTGAATATCAACTATGTTGTTTGAGCCAGCAACATTTCACAATTAGTAAAGCGTCCCCAAACACCTTCCTCCTTCATCAAACATTCTTAAACCTTTCTTCTTTGACAAAAGCAAAGACAGAATACATATTGGGTCAGCTCATTCAGACTAATTAGTGTTAAACAGGATATGTCTAGTGTAAAAAGACCACACCTTCAGCAAGAATGACATTCCCAGGTCAAGTGGAAAAACATACACCTAATAAAAAATTATAAGTTGCTAGTATGAAATACTAAGCAAATCTTCTCTACTTTTTGTACTTGGCCACTAGTTTTCAAATATGACAACAGAGCTATGAATGCTCTTTTCCTCACCCTGCAGTCTCACTGGAGGACTGGTATAACAGCCTGGCTCTCTGACAGTCTGCACTGTCAGTGGAATTTTGACTTCTCTGGACATGGGTCAAGACTTCACAAATCATTAATAAATGTAAAATACACTTAATGGTATTTTATAATTATTTGTTAAGTCTGTTAATATGAATGTACAGTGTGGTCATGAAATATTAAATACATGCAGAATTTCAACAGCATGCACCTAACGCAATGCAGACTGCTTTACAAACAGCACATGACACTAAGGAACACATATGAGTACTTCTAGGTATAAGAAAAGTTTACCTCAGCTGTGAGAAAGCAATGCAACAGCTTGTTTTTCTTGTCACATTAAAGGATTAAGAAAGCTATCAGTAACACCGGGCAAAGTAAACAATAAAATAAACCAAATTTTTTTCTGACATAAGCATTCATCTTCCTCTATGCAGACCGATATGTGTATAAAAGAACAGCATTTTATTTTTCCTTCACCAAACATGACTTTATATGGTAACTTAAACATCACACAGTTCTGTTTCACGTGCACACTCATTTGACTGTTTTCTCAGTATTTTAAAATACTGTAACATCTACCATAATGCAAATGAACTGAGCAGCAAGATGATGTAAATCCAAAATCCAAAGAAGTCTGAATTACTAGAAAGCTGACATCAAGATAAATTTTTTTATTTGACATAATTTTGATTTGGCTACTCAAATTCTTAGTATCAACACTTAGATAAATAGTGAATTTACTGATCAGTGAAATTCTCATGAGTTTAAAGAAGCTTGGACTCCATTCTGTTTCAGATTCCAAGTGCTTTTGAATTTACATTTTCACTGCTAATTATTTCAGAATTATTTCACAACAGGTTTCAAGTTTTTTGCTTTTTTTACACACATTACACTGCAAGTGTGCAATGCCTCCACTGAAGTCAACTGTCATACATTTCCACGAATTAATTCTCTAATGTCATTGCCTGCGGTCATAAGCTATTCTTATGAAACTATTTCTTCCTCAGTGAGGAATTAAACCTTGATTTAACAACAAGGATTCAAAACAACAGCAGAGCTGTTGAAATACTGTATTCTTCCAATGACTGTGTATTGAAAACAGAATAAGTAAAAAACATCATGGAAGTTCTGCTTCCAACAGTTAAATTGTTCTTATTTTGAGGAATGCGCTTTGCTACGTTGATTGACTTTAACGCCTTTGCAAGTGGAAATTGCCCTTATAATTTTGTTCCCTTCTCCCAACACTGCTTTTCAACCATTGATTACTACTGTGAGTGATCAATGCAGCATGGAAAAAACAATGTAGTTATCCAAGCTCCTTTACCAGTCAGCCTCACAATCTGATCCTTAAGGAGAAGGTATTAAAGAGTTATTGGTCTGTAAGTAAAATATATTTAATATATTAACTGTGTTGTTGATGCATTAATAGCAGTCACAGTTAACTACATATAAGGCAAGATCATTAATCATTTGCATGCTAAAAGACGCCAAGCCATATTCAGATTATGATAATAGTAATATAAAATGGTTAATTAGTGGATTTATTTTTTTTCCAAATTTATGTCTGTAAGACCTTGGGATACTGCAGTCTAGTTTCAATTTTGTATATATTCTTCTGCAGAGACTAGATAGTATTCCTAAGACAAACCGTGAAAACTCTAAAGAGTTTTTGTAACCTCTTCAGTACCATGAGGCTCCCAAATCCCTTCCTTGTACCATGCGAATGACCCAAAGGAACAACAGCTCAGCCAGTTTTCTGAGGACTTAGTGAAAATGAAACCAACAGATGGAGAAGAGCTTGCTGGAGACAGAACCCAAATTCCTTGCAATAAAATGTCATAAATCCAATATCCATAGAAGTTTGAACTACTAGAAAGCTGACATCTCTGCTTGCTGGAGACAGAACCCAAATTTCATCCTAAAATACACAGATCCAGATTTCTAGATTGTTCTGTGTACATGATGATAATGGATAAAAAGGAATGTAACTGTTCCAGTGTTAGGGTTCCTAGTTTCTAGAACTATTATTTTTTTGGGGGGCCAGGTCTTCACAGACAAAATACCCCAAACTCTCTACTGTGTTTTAAACTGTGTCTTAAACATACCAAAACTGGCACAGTACTTTACATCCCATGATTCCTCCTGTTCTCGTGGACAGGAAAATTTATGTCTGGTTTCCTCTGTGGTATGTAAGAATGAGAACAATCACACCTGAAGTCAGCACGGTCGTGACAGAAGCCAGGGAGTCAACAGACAGAGTATGGATATGCAGACGGGACTTATCTGTGTTTCCATTTGGCCTGTGCCCTTTTGATTAGCTTGATGTTTCCACGTGGAAGAAACAGAATTATCAGTTCATTCTGAATTAATACACAGGACAGCACTTTGACCTCTGATATGGGTTACAGAGTTTCCAGGTGGCACTAAGTAATCACACAATTAGAACATCTTAATTCTGAAGCACCACCACAAATGTTCCTTGCATGTGACAAACTTGCATTTAAAATGCTGTCATGCAGAAATACTTCTACATCACATTTTCATACGCAGTTAATGAAAGCATGGTAAAGACAGACAAAACTTACATAGTCATGAAAGGCTTTAGCTTCACTTGAATGTTCACATGTTTCTCGTCTTTCTGGAGCTGCACAGTAGAGATCCCAAAATACACTGCAAGTGAAGAAGTTACAGATACAGTGAGAAAATCATTGTGAGAAAATCATTATTCCAGTAGATTTTATAGTGCACATCACACATGCATGTTTATGTGTAGAAACAGATACATCCCTTCCTTACCAACAGCTGAAAGCACTTACCTTTAAGAAAGAATTTAGGTTGGTAAAACATCTCAAAGGAATCAAGTCCTGTTATCTGATTCTCTGAGGCAAAAGTGCTGTATCAATTTAAAACTACTGAAAGTATGAACTAAGAAGCTAATCTAATATTCAGTGTCAAAGGGTATGAAGCTCTGCATTTAACCTTGAACCACTGGTGACGGTTATGATTTACCTCCACAAAGCACTGGAAGGAACAGATACATATAGTAATAACATAAAAAGGCATGAAACTGAGGAGAAAACAGGAGAGTTCTTCCAAAGTCCAATACTATGCCTTCAACAAAAGTTCCTAGAGAAGCACGTGTATGGAGAAGAGCAGGAAATGGATGGGTATCTTCTCTTAGACCTTCTGGTTTACAAGGAATGAAAAGAAATAGTGGTGGCTACAGTCATACTTTGTCCTCTAACTCCCCTTCAAAGAGTTACACATGAATTCGTCCTAACACAGAGTGTCTAGAATGAAAATACGTGTATCCTGGAACAATCATAAGAACACAATTTGTTAAGAGTTTAATATTGTTTATTACTTACCCTAGCATCATAATAGGGAATAGTGGAAAATCTGAAAACTCTGCTGCCGAAAATCAAAATTAAGGATAATTCTCATACCTTCACAGGTACAAGAAAAACAATGTAATAACTAGACTTTCATCACATAGGTAATAAAAACAGAAAGGTCAACGAAGAACCACGTTTTACAGAGCTGCATAAAAAACTTGAGTTTTTGCATTCAAATGGAACTACTTTAAAACTTGTGAATTGTTGTACTCCTGACAGCTGGATATATTCTCCATAATTTTGCATTCTTGTAAACACAGACATATAGGACATATTCAAATCATACAACAATATTTATTAATATAAACACAATGGCTAAATAGCATTGATTACGAGCGCTCTTTTCTTCGTGCAAACTTTACACTTACATATATGTCTCTGCACAATGAATTTTTATATGAGCAGTGATAGACAAGGGGGAATGGTTTCAAACTATTAGAAGATAGATTTAAACTAGATATTAGGAAGAAACTTTTCACTTAGAAGATGGTGAGGCCCTGGCACAGCTGCCCAGAGAAGCTGTGGGTGCCCCATCTCTGGAATTGCTCAGGACCAGTTGGATGGGGCCTGGGAAGCCCCATCTGCTGGGTGGCAACCTGCCCACAGCAGAGATGTTGGAACTGGGTGGGGTTTAAGATTTCCTCCATCCCAAACCATTCCGTGATTCCATAATTGCATGATTCTGTGGTAACGTACATTGAAAACTGCAAATTATTTGTCTACCCATACGCTGAGCTGACAGAAACTATGCAAATGCAGATACTGAAACACCAAACCCATGCTAACACACACTGAGTTTCAAAAAGGCTGCTGGTTTGGGTTCATCTAATTACTTCCATATGCTATACCCATTAATAGAGTGTAGGCAAAAAAAATTAACAAGCTCACTTCTATATGCACAGGCACTGTATGTCTGCGTATGTTAGGTAATATACATATATATTTCTTTCTCAAAGTGTAATTATTTGGGATTTGTATGAGAACCCTTCAAATTCAGTTTGCTGAAAGATGGTGAACAAAGAAGTGCAGGCCACATTGTTTCTGCTGTCTTATTGATTCACTATGTAGCATCTGTTTTCCCATATCTTGTATCTGTGCATTTTCTCTATTTATTTTCTATTCATTCATTCCTTTATAAGAAAATGACCACCTCCACATTCTTTTAACAATGTTCACTTGAGTTTCTTGCCTGCAGCTGCTGGAACTTGCAATTGTTGTATTCCAAAAATCAGAGGAAAAAAAGTTTCACTTACCACCACCAGGAGTGCAAGAATCCTGGGGGCTCCCCCAGTGTGATGTTTTTTTCCCATCTTATCTGAAACAAAACCATAAAAAAACACATGTACACTTTTCTGACTATTGTGACTAAAAAACATTACTTAATAATAAAAAGGAAGAATAAAACATTCTATAGTTATGAAAGGCTTCAGCATCATCAGTCTGGATGGACATATATGTATTTTATTATTTATAGTATTTTAACAGATGACTTTTGTTTTGGAAAACTGTATTTTAGAACGTTTTCATAGTTGTGAAAATAATTTTATTAAGGACATACTTTGATCACTCCACCATTGAAACATGCCTTTCCAAAACATCTTCCAGTTTGCACTAGGAGAAACTTAATGCAGAACTAATGTTACTGATTCAGCAGGTGGCAGTCTTCTCTCCACATTCAAAGCAAGCCAGTGCTTCAGTATCCTCAAGGAGTGCTGTACTGTTAGAGGTAGTGAGACAAATACACCCCAGCTACAACCTGTTCTCCCACCACCCAGTGAAAGTGTAAAACTTGTTTGGCTTACTTTGTCTGCACTGGCAAACGTTCTTGAATAGACACATACTGTCTATGAGTTTTTTCCCACTTATGAAGTCTGGTTTATTCAAAACTGTTTCTGAAGGAAATGCAATTTAGGAATGTTTACACCCTTAACTTCACACTTTTATTGTTAGCAGCCAACTCAGTAGACAACATGCCATGAGAGTATCCAGTCTCTCAGCAATCCTTTACAAATGCTCTACCTTAAATATTATCAACAGTCATTTCATTAACACCACATAGTTTGTCCTAAACTATAACAGTAAATAGTTTGGAATACAGTAAGCCCAGTGTAATTGTTTTAGGAGCTTTGTTGCAAAAAGATTTTACAAATTTTACATAACACTGTACAGAAAAAGCCATACAGTAGACAGCATCTTGTTAAAATAGAGTGGAAACCAGAGCATTACAAACATTCCAAATTCCTACAGTTACAACTACACATAGTACTATTTCCTGTCCAATGCTGTTAAAAAAGAAGGAGAGAGAGAAGGAGAGAGAGAGAGAAGGAGAGAGAGAGAGAAGGAGAGAGAGAGAGAAGGAGAGAGAGAGAGAAGGAGAGAAAGAGAGAAAGAGAGAAAGAGAGAAAGAGAGAGAGAAAGAGAGAGAAGGAGAGAGAGAAAGAGAGAGAAAGAGAGAGAGAGAGAGAAAGGGAGAGAGAAAGGGAGAGAGAGAGAGAGAGAGAAAGAGAGAAAGAGAGAAAGAGAGAGAGAGAGAGAGAGAGAGAGAGAGAGAAAGAGAGAAAGAGAGAGAGAGAGAGAGAAAGGGAGAGAGAAAGGGAGAGAGAAAGGGAGAGAGAAAGGGAGAGAGAAAGGGAGAGAGAAAGGGAGAGAGAAAGGGAGAGAGAAAGGGAGAGAGAAAGGGAGAGAGAAAGGGAGAGAGAAAGAGAAAGCTTAATTAAAACGCTGTTGTTTAAACACAAGCCATTTTCCATCCAACAGACATAAGCATTAAGTAACAAAATAATAATTATTAAAAAAAATCAATCAAATCCCTAAGCAGTCTTACATGAAAGGCGTTTTAAGTTTTACATAAAAACAAACATAAGCTTACTAGAAAAGGTGACATAGTGTCCATACTCCAACGAGCACTGAGATTTTTCTAAATAGAAATAAACTTTGATTCTCAACTCTGACTTGATTACCACTCTGAAGTGTTAAGAAATTCAAACAAGTATGTTCTTTCAGGAGTAAATATACACTTCATACATCTAAAAATGTTCTTTGCACACATATCAAGCAACCTAATATAATTTCAATATGTTACATAAGTAACTCTGGAAGCATTTTCATAGAAACTACCGGAGATATAAGAACACAATAACACCATTTGATATAATAAATTCTCAGCTTCACAACACTATTTTTCAACATGGTCACCACCATCTATTGCTGTGTATCTTTGCCAGCAATTAACAACAGTCGGCATGCCACACTCATAAAAATCTGCAACAGTGGAGGTGGCCCACTGTTTCACAGCTGCTATGACAGCATTGCCAGCATGGCTTCACCAAGGGCAGATCATGCTGTCCATCTGTGATGGAGCGATGGCAATGGTGGACAAAGGAAGGGCAACTGAAATTGTCTACCTGGACTTGTATAAGGCCTTTACCTTATACACCTTATACAATATGCACCATATTCTTATGTTTAAATGAGAGAAACATGGATTTGAAGGCTGGATTATAAGTTGATAAAGAATTGGTTGAATGGTTGTAGCCACAGGGCTCTGGTCAGGGGCTCTACGTCCAGGGGAAGGCCTGTTACAAGTGGGTCTGTTTTGAGACCAATGCTCTTCAACATCTTTATCAAAGACACAGACAGTGCGATTGAGCACACGCTCGGCAAGTCTGCAGACGACACAAAGCTGAGTGGTGCAGTTGACAAAACAGAAGGAAGATATTTCATGGTAAGGGGCGTGGAGAGCTCAAAAAGTGAGCAGATGAGAACATAAAGAGGTTTAACAAGGCCAAATGTATGGTGCTGCACTTGGGCCAAGGCAATCCCAGATATAAGTACAGACTTGGAGAAGAACTCATTGAGATCAGCCCTAGGGAGACAGACTTAGAGATTCTAGTGGATACCAGCAGCGGGCACTCAGCCTGGATGGTCAGCTGTACCATGGGTTGCATCAGAAGAAAGGTGGCCAGCATGGAGAGGGAAGTGATTGTCCCCCTTTGCTCATGTAAGGCTCCATCCAGAGTACTGTGTCCCTCACTACAGGAAGGATGCAGAGCAGCTACAGCGAGTCCAGATGAACTCATGGAAATGGTAAAATGGCTGGAGCATCACATATATGAAGAAAGGTATAAGGAATTGGCCTTGTTTAGCCTAAAGAAGGCTCTGTGGTGACCTCATTATGGCCTTCTACTTGAAGAAAGCTTACAAGCAGGAGGAGGACAAACTGTTCACATAGTCTAATAATCATAGGACAAGCGGGAACGGCTTTAAACTGAAAGAGGGGAAGATTTACATTAGTGTTAGGAAGAAATTTTTTACTCAGAGGGTGGTGAGGTTCTGGAACAGGTTGCCCAGGGAGGCTGCGGATGCCCATCCCTGAGGCATTCAAGGCTAGGTTGGATGGGATCCTGAATACCCATAGTTTTAGTGATCAGCAATTCTGCCACGGCAGGTGGATTGGAACTGGATGGTCTTTAGGGTCCCCTCCAACCTACACCATTCTGTGACTCCATGAAAATGTTGCCCATGCAGTTCAGTCAAGATTGGCAATGTGCTCCATGGTCTTAAAAGTGGTATGGGGTCTCGCATTATCATGTTGCAAGAGAAAAGTTGCCTCTGTCTCTGGTCAGGCTCTGGAAGTTCAAGTCTTCAGCTTAGTCAGCATCATGATGTAGTGGTCAGAGTTGATGATCCCAGGAAATCCAGAAGGATCACCCCTTTTCTATCCCAAGAAACAGTGCACATCACTTTACTGTCTGAGGGCTGCATCCTCTTTTTTCTTCAGTGAGGAATTCACATGTTGCCACTCCATGGACCACTGTTCTTCAGCTCACAGTGGTGACACCAGGCCTCACCATCAGTAATGCTGAGATCCAGGAAACTGTCACTTTCAGCATCATATTCTCAGGATCTCAATAGGTCCAGACAAACTTGCATACGTTGCCCTTTCTGTTCCTGTATGAGCATTCGTAGCACTCACCTTTGAGTTAGTCCAATGTTGGCATCATTGTTTTCAACACACTGAAGCTTATGTTCAGCTCCAAACACAGTTCCCTAGTATTAATCCACCAATTCTTGTGGATGAACTGATAGAGGTGCTCTTCATTCTGTGGTGTGACAGCTGTGCATGGCTGTCCAGAACATGACTTATCTTTCACGTCACTGTTGCCACCCACCAACTCGCTGTGCTCACATCCACTTGTCTCCATAAACACTCAGCAAGCATCGGTGAATGCCAGTGGGTGCCATTTTTTCCACGTGGAGGAATTCAGTAGCGCACATTTGCTTCATACTCACTTCCACGTCAAACGCCATTCTGTCAGACTGTTCCTCTGCTGCCATCTGCTACGTGGCAACAATATGTAAAGGATATTGTTGGAAGGTTCAACCTCTGCTGCCATTCCACTAACATTCACCTCTAATATTGTGAAGCAATATAGGAAACAACAAGAAGCATTACTTTTGGAGTAGCTCTTGTACACAAATACTCAGAACTATTTAAAAATAATTTTGCTGCTTAAAAAATATTATACAGAAACAAAGTCCAGGCATCATAACTTCTATTGATAAAACTGGCAGAACAAACCAGTTGCATGGCTCTTAACCCGACCACCACCACACCACTTAACAGCACTTAGTATAGAAAACGTCCTTTTGAAATTGTGGA
Source organism: Phasianus colchicus (assembly GCF_987193195.1). Taxonomy (NCBI): domain Eukaryota; kingdom Metazoa; phylum Chordata; class Aves; order Galliformes; family Phasianidae; genus Phasianus; species Phasianus colchicus. Next base: position 33,709,087 of record NC_143476.1, on the reverse strand, counting down.
AATCCTGCCTAAACTGCGCCAGAAAAAAATGTTAGTTAAAAATCAAAAGATATAAACAAAGCCAAAGCCACCAACAAAGTTTTATAAACAATTCAAATGAGCTCCTCTGGGGCACAGCCATTTCCCACATGCATTCAGCATGACTTAGAACTTGCTAGGAAGTTTCAGAAGCAACATAATGGAGAGGTGCAACATATAGTTGAGACCAGTTTCTTTTTCCTGAAGTTTCAAAACTCACTGACTTAAGAGTAAAGCTTGTGTTTGCAAAGAAAGCAAACTAAGCAGTATTCATCCTTTTCAAAGCAAGGCTCACTGAAAATACCTTATTCATAAGTCTTATATTTGTCCTTTTTAATAGAACACAACTTATCCTCATAAATGCATTCAAAGGAGGAACCTGATAGGAAGGTGGAAGTTTTGTTTTAATTTCAAAAAAAACACATCTCACATGGCAGGTCTTAATCTATCTGAACAAATAGATAGAAAAGAATTATGAAAAATTATAAAATTAAAACAAGAATACTCCCATTGTCATCTGTATCAATAAACAGCTTGTAACAGCTGGGAAACACCTGTCTTCCTGGTCTAGTCAAGAAAATGAAATTATTCCTTCAGTGCTAGAACTTAACTTCAAGGATAGAAAATGCATATGATAAGAACCTGCTCTTCAAGAAAACACAGCAGTTGCCACACCGAAGAAAAGATTCAGGAGCAGAGCATTTTATTTTGTTTCAAATATTGGCGTACCCAATCTGAATAGCTCTATTCAATCCTCAGGAGCAAATGGCATGGCTTAGCTAGCAGCACAAGTGCCTTGCCGTTTTGCCAGTTGTACGACAATTACACATTTTGGGATGAAATAGCTATTGAGTTACTTCCATCTATTACTTCATGACAAGTTTCCTGAAAGGAAGTTGATATGTAGAGCAAAAGGATTATAGGCGTTTCCAACATTCAAAGATTGAGGAAAAGGCCAGTTGAACAAGTGGTCCTACATTTTGGAGACTACGGCAACGAAGTTTTGAAGGGTGTACTCAACAGGGACCACAACAAAATAGAAAGCATTGTTTGCCTTGTAAGTAAGAATGACTAGCACAGATCTTACTGATCTGTGAACCAGCTCTACAAAATATATACCAGATACAAAGCATTACAAAATTGAAGTCATGCTTAAGACAACTATCTTTAAGTCATATGAGTGATTTTATGAATATCCAATTTAAATTTTCTTCTCTCTTTTTCTTTCCATTAATCTTACTCACTTTACTTGCTAGATCTTGAGGAAAGGGACATTAATCTTTGCCATTTATACTCTTTAATTATCACTGATAGCTGTGCTGCTCAGATAATCATATGTGTTTATTTCTGTTTTGTCCATATACCCCGGGTTAGAGCAACTTTGAACTGAACGAGTTCTAAAGAAATCCATCCAAATTATTCTGGCAGGTGCAGGCTGTCAGAATAGAGAAAGCAGTAAGCCCAAACAGCCATGCTTTTTAAGAAGTGATAAAGCCAATACAAATTTCATCCTATACAACCTGGACATCTCCTACACCTCCTGAAGTGCTCTCCCATCACCTCAAAGCACAACAGGGTAGTTGCTTCCCATCAGCCATGAGTGAGAAAAACCACAGACACATGGAAGATTGCAAGTTTCAAATCACCATAAATTTGTAAGAAGACATTTTTTACACTGCTCAACTGCTGTTTTGTTATTTTCATCCTGTCTTGTAATTTTCCTCCTCTAACAAGAACAGTGACTCACATGGGGTACAGCTGGGCTAAAGCTTTTATATTGTGTTTCCTCCTTTACACAGAATGGGCATCACAATACAAGGTTCTATTTACTCCACAGTACGCTACGTTTTTTTCCCCCCTGCTGCTTTTACCATTTGCCATTTAACTTTGTGTTTAAGGTTACTTTCTCCCAGTCACATTAGTGTACATTTTTCTCAGCCTGAATCTCATTGCATCATTTTAATCCCAAATATTATATTTTCCAGGCTTCTCTGTAACAATGGTAACTGCATTTGGTTCCAACATGTAGCCATTTACAAATATTATTAGCATTGTCTTTGTCTTTACCAGTTCAGTACACTACTAATATATGTCTCTCTCCATTGCAATATACTATATTTTATCTCTTACCAATTTTGGAATAAATTTCGGCATCAGACAGATTTGGAAAGATTTAATGCATTCTCAAATTACATTTGCTCAGACCTAAGAGTTTCTCTATAATCTGAGACTGAATTAGGTTTTAAATGCTAAATTTCAAGATACTGTATTGAATGTTTTCCTGAAATCTAAATGTTACACCAGTTACACTCCTGCCAGCTGCTCATTTTGCGCATAAATGATAAAAACCAAAATGAGCAAAATGAATCTTGAAACAGTGCATTATTTACAAATGACAACTGTTCCAGGAAGTGGAGATATTTCTTGTTTTTCCATTGCTTTACAGAGAAAAAAAACAATTGTCAGAAACAAATTTTTAAAACATAAACTGATACTATAACAATCCTATCCCTTTTGCCTCTCTCTGTTCCATGAATTGTCTATAAATACCAGAAACAGCCCTCCTATACCCACTCTCCCCTCTTCAATCTCCAAAATGTCATCACTAGTGTAGAAATTCTATTAGTTTTGAAGGAGGATCAGTTGAAGCAGCAAATTTTCCTACTACAACATGCTGCCTGGTTTTCTCACTTATGTTCACTATTCAACTATTACCACTATTTTATATGTTCTCATCAAAGACATATTAAAAACAATAATAAACCCCAAAGACCTCAATATATTTGGCATATATTTGGGTACTCTTACATCCCAGAATAAATGTAGAATATTCAAGAAAATTGATTTAATTACATCTTCAAAATATGCATAGCTCTTAAAAAACAAGGAAAAACAGAATCTATTATGTGATGGTGAAAATTGCATCAGTAGTTAAGAGTGCTTAAGAAACAGGACATAAGTGGTTATACACATAATGGCTTCACTACATGAAAAGAAGCTAAGTAGTTAAAAGCATGGTAGGAATATGCAGTGAGATCAGTGTCAAATAACTGCTTGCCATGTATTTAGAAAGGATACATCATTCAGATTGGAGATTCCAACAGTTTCACAAAGGAATACAATGAATGTGCTCTCCATCACCCACATTTATTACAGAAAATAGGTAAATCTTTCTTCAGTGTAGCACCAAATCAGACAACATGGCTAACAAATCACAGCAAAAGAAATTATTCAAAGGCATTCAAAATGACATGGCAAACCCACTTTTCACAAAATCAGAAATCTATGCTAATCAACATAAACAGATATGCAAAATTGTCACTGCTGTTTATTTTAAACCAACACAGATTTAATTTCACTTGCACACATGCTGGAAAGTTATGCAAGGGAAAAAAAGAGACAAAGAAAACATACCTCCGATAAAAATGTCTGGGCTGATTTCTGTGCTCCTACATGGAGCAGATATTCATATACGTACAGTGCTAACCTGAAAAACAAACAAACAAAAAGACAGTATTTAGAGTCGTGTACTTGTTCGCTTCTCTTTTTATGAAGATAGGATCTCAAGAGGTTTGATTCGCATGCTATTTCCTTTCAGAAACTACTATGTACCAAACATGTCAAATCTATTGCCTATAACAGAACTTTTAAACTAGACATGTAGGTCAATCTGAGCTGAGTTGTTTAAATAGAGGTTAATTAAATATTATTAAAACCTTAAATTACTTAGAGTCAACATTTTTAATGATGTTTGGACAGGTGCCCAGTTAACTAACTATTGACCTACTGCTGCTCCGTATTTGCCCACAATACACCACGCTCATTGTAAATACAATATATTCGTACAGCACCGCTACTTCTCCGGGACAACTGGAACGTGTCAGGCTGTTAGCAGGCTTGAACAACACCTCACATTTACTGAAAGAACATGCAAACTTCAGGCTGCAGAAGCAATCCTAGAATCCACATCCCTATTGTAGTACAACCACATATCTACTGTAAGAGAACCACATCTCTCAAGTAAACAGATTTTCAGTTTATTCAAAATTGGGCATCTTTGAACTCTGATGACAACAGCTATGTAAAAAAGATCTCATGGCTAAAGAAGGGCTCAGGTCCCACTGGACCTGACCTTGAGAAGGCCACTCCAAAAACCCAAGAAAAAGGAAAGCAAAAGCAGCAAGGCTTCTGTTAACAGAGGCTAGATTTGAATTAGAAAAGTGAGAAAAGTAACACTTCCTATTCTTCAGCTGACTCTCTGGAGAGTCCCCCGTCTGCCTGTACATTTAAAGTCTTTCAAAATGAAATCCCATTTGAATGTTTGATTTAATAATGATGCTTAAAAATTGTCTATAAAACATTTCAGTCCAAGAGAAGAAAAGGAAGTCATACTGCATTTCTTTCAAAATTGCTAGCTGAACTGTTTTAAAGAAGTACACTCTATTTGCACTTACTTTGTGATACACCACCATTGCTATTTGGAACATTTTGCTATTCAAATCCTGAAATACATAGTTTAACTAAACAAAGCAGAGAGGCAGAGAATATGTACTTTCCTGTTACCGTTCAAAACATTTTGCAATATGAGATAACTGTCATCACGGTACTGACAGAGCAGTAATTATTTCAGTAAACCATAACAAGTGAATTTTTAAAACGTATGAGTGGATGTTTTCATTAGTTATTTATGCTTCAACACATGCAGTACTGCCACCACTTTACTCTCCAACATTGAGGTGGACATGGATGCACTCTTCTGAGTTCAGCACAGAAGATTTCTCATACTCCAGCCCCCCACTCCAAAAAAACAACCACATCTGGCAAAAAAAAGCCACTTTTCCCTGACTTGATTCTTTCCAGTTCAGCTGTCACTCAATTCTTACACATTAAATGGCTGTAGACAAAACCTAAGATCTAAGAAAGATGAAGCAGTCTCTCTACAACAGCTAGGATGACTTGAATCCCGACTAACACTTTAAAGCACCTCATTTGTCTTCTGAGATTCCTCTTTTTGTTCTTATCAAAATATGAAGCCTGCAGTCCAGATAAAAGGATTTGTGTGATCCCATCCTTTCTACACCACAAAAGCAAACCAGAAAGTAGAAAACCCAGGAGTTTATTGCAGAGACAGCACCTTCCTCAGCCTGCCATCTCTGGAAGGCTTTAGCCAGCACTGCACTGGGACAGTCAAACTGATTAATGCTACAGGCCTTAGACTCCCAAACTTGTGTTAAGCATGGCAGTGACAGGAGAGCCAAGTTCAGGGCCTACCACAGACACACATCAACCTGGTGGGTGCATGTCTGATCTAAATGGATCCTTGTCCATCCCCAGCAATCATGCTGTCAGGAAGTCTTCACAGAAGTTAACAGTGTTACAGCTTCATTCAGAAATAAATGCTTTTACCACAGAGATCAAGAGAAAGATACTCATGTTCTACTGCATTAGTTGCAGCAGGAGGATCAATGGAAACTGACACTCTGAGGAAAGGCAACAAAGAAACCAAAAAACGCATCAGAAGGACTAGCAGGGACAGTGACTTTACCCCACAGGAGACACAAGGAGAATATACAAATGGCCAAAAACCAAGTGTGCCAAATTAATGAACTAGTATTACACGTCTCAGCAGAAGACTAAGTAAATAGTAGTGAGGTGGTCTTCAACACCAGAGGACTTGGGTTTGAAGTGGCATTTTAAAAGACAGTCTTCATCCATTAAGCTGATGTGAGAAACAGTGTAAAGACAGCAAGCAGACATATGTTAAATTTTCGCATTTGCATACTTGTTGACATGCTATTAGAAATGTGAGGAAAAAATATTTCTAATCAGTTCATGACAATGCTGAAGTAATTCTTGAAGACGTGCCGCATGCCAGAGCTCCCCCATCCTGCCAAGACAGCTCGATCACACACTCATCTAAGACCTGATGATACATTCATTACATTAAAAAAAAAAAAAAAAAGTTATGTCATTTTGGTGAGCTGTTGTGTTTTTCATGAAGTCAATGCTCTCTAATTTCTTAAGTTATTCATATATTTTACAGGAGAAATATCAACTGCATTTTGAAGTGAAGAACCACCTAAGGGGTCCTAGTCAACTAATTTTCGCAAGAATATCTCCAAGAAATAAACAGTAACCGCTCTAAGTGTGCTGTGCAAATGACTTGCCACATGTCACGGTGAAAATACACAATTAACTTTGGGAAGACTTGCATTCAAGCTTTAAAGCTATATGACCACTAATTAAAATCAGGCAGAAAAATGCCCCCCATTTCAAGCCCAAAGACTACAACACCCAGTTTCCCATAAAAGGCAGTGAAAGCTGCAAGCATCACGAAGATGTTCACCTGGTCTATCTTTGGCACTTGGGTGCTCTGAGTCACACTCCCTCCACCGCCCCAGCAAGCCTTCCTGACGCTTTGTGGGCTACTCATCTGGCTCTTCGGACAAACAGGTGTTGGCTGCCTACAGAAAATACTGCAAGCAGCAAGTACATTCTACCTACACACCCATGTTTTTTGTTTCTGTGTGGTAAACACCTGAACAACTCACAAAAAAAGAGAAATCCGAATCTTCGGTGAAATTTCAATGACAACATCTATTCAGATCCACTGGTGTGGAGGGTGAACCAAAGGTCTGAAGTTATTATCAAAAAGTCTTAGGAAAGAATGCAGGTGAAATGCTATTATCTTGTTTAACTCTACAAGAAGATGCGTATCAATACAGTTTCTGTCTCTCAGTCTAAGACTGAAGTTCAAGCACCCAGTTTGGTGTACTGCTATTTCTAAGGAGACAAATAAAAGGATGAAAGCCATGTTTTTCTGTCACATTTAAAAGCTGAGCTTAGAAGAGCAAGGAACTGCAATAATTTAGCTTCTACTTTCTCTTGTAAGATGTCCAATAAACCTGCCAGAAGTAGGCAACTATTACACACAGCTTCATGCAGTTGAGAAAAAGTATAGTTACTTTTTTTTCACTGTTTAATTCGCCACATGTCATATCTAAAATATATGTATTTTAACTGAGAGTACAGTTCTGTATAACCATTATCCATAAAGTTATAAAATCAATGTGGTAGAGCAAAAGCCTGCAGCTCCCCAGATTTGGCAGTATGTCAAAGCATGGTTTGAGTACTGTGCCTCTTCTAACTCCTACGGCAAGCTTACTCTGCATTAAGCAACTGGTGCTCCTTTTTCACCAAGTCTGCAGTAGTGAACTAGTGCACGCTGCAGAAATGTCCTTCTGCCAGCAGCAGCCATTATGCTGTCAATATCTGATGCTGGACGTAAACAGCAAAGTAGAACTATCAATCACTGGAATGTTCTAGGTCTGAGTACCACAAAACAAATCTTGCATTACTTTTAAACTTGTTACATGTGGAAAGTTCTATCATAACACTCTAAAAACTGAAAAAAAAAAAGAAAAAAAAAAAAAAGAACTGTAATTAAAACCAATGAAAATTAGTAAATCAATACCCATAATTTTTTGTTTGTGTGAAGAAGGATGAGGCAATTGAGTAACATTTAAAACCATTTCCATTGAGGAGATTCTAAAAGCTTCTCTTTGTTTCAAGAGATTTGCAGTATTCCAGAATCGCTACTCTGACCTATAGAGGGGCTTCCCAGCTTTTTCTCTTCTTTTTGTTTCAAATCCAGAGTGTCCTTGGAATTTCTCTGATGACAAAATACAGACCTCAGTCTCTGAAATTACAGACAGCAGCACTAAATCTGTATTTTAAATATAACAATTAAAAACATCTCTAATTTGACGCTTCTTGAGCAAACTTGCTTGAATCTATCACTTTAGTAGCATTAAAGCTCTTTCTGGGAAGTTGTCATTGTTAGTTGAAACTGACCAAAAGCAAGAAGTAATAAATTTTGAGCAGATTTGCATGCCGTGGCCAAACAACCCCTTTTCCATTACTTAATCACACATTTACACACACACACATACGTATATATTCTTCTAACATATTTACATGTCATAATATGATCTATATATCATTTTTACATATTTTTCTGCAGCACCAAGCCAGAGCTATGCCCAAGAACACACGTGCTTTTCCATTTGCTTGGGCAGGTAGGTCAATTAAAGTGTCAATGTTGCAGAGAGGTACCTCAGTGCACACCTTCGTGCATCAGCCCTCCTGGGCGTGCCGTTCCACCTACGCGTGATTTATGCTGTTTGTTTAGCTTGAGGCTCGCAGGCTGCTCTTTCAAAAGTCTCTAGCCATGCCAGTCCGCAGTTTCTCTCCAGCTCAAAAACTACGTTGGTGCCAGTGTTGCCTATCCTATCTACGACATGATCGGTTTTCTTAGAAGCACACACATACTAAGCAAAACACAAACACTGGTCTAAGGAAATAGCATTTCCCAAAGGTGATATCAAATGTTTGTTTAAGTATGTGCCCCCTCTTTTTCTGGGAGTTCTTACCACAGCCCTGCAAACACACGCAGCATAAAGGTGTGTATACTTGACAGTATTCATATCCACTCATTTCTCCTTCTCTCTGTATACAGCAGGAAGAGTTCTCCCAGCACATATCCACTCGGGCTTGCACTCAGTGCCTTACCAAACAGGGGCCTCATGCCTTCCATCAGGTTGCTGTCACTTTTGGAATAAGATGATGCTTCCCTGCTTATTCTGGTTGTACAGAAGGAAAGACTTCTACCACGGCTCTGGGAAGATGCTCTCAATTCTAGTCACCCTTCTACCTGCTACTTGAAGATACTCCGAAAACATGCTCACTAATGCCAGGCACACCCTCCTTGATTTATATACTGCTTCAAGTGTTAAAAGCAGTTGTAGCTTACTAAGTGCCTTTTTATTCAAGAGGTATTAGAAACAATGCCGTTGTGTTTGTTTTTTTTTTTTTCAGTTTACTCATGCACTCAGAACTCACAGATTTTGCAGGATAATTTCATGTCTTACTACTGAATCCCCCGTAGATATCAAGAGCATTAACTGTTTCCAGCAACATGCTAACTTATGTGCCACTATCCAACTAAATATTGAATTGATAACTGGTATCTGTCGATTTTCTTTCTTTCTTTCTTTTAAGAAATTACATTCTGTGGTGGCATCTGCAGTCTCTCCCAAAAGCATGCATTGCATGGTTTTACATATTCTCATCTCTTAAGGATCTCTTGGTTTGTGCCAAAATGTCACATTGCATGGTGCTCTGCATTTTTCTTTTGTTTGACTCTGGCTGAGTTTGGAATCCATTTTAATCTCAGGTCCATGTTTGTAGAGATTACAACAGATTCAAAACATCCAAAAAAATAACAACAACAAAAAATCCACAAGCCCAGAGAAGTTGAGGATGCCCCAACCCTGGAGGCAGGCTTGATGCGTTCCTGGGCAGTCTGATCTAGTGGACGGCAACCCTGCCCACAGCATGGGGGTTGGAACTAGACAACCTTTGAGATCCCTTCCAACACAAGCCACTCTATGATTCAATGATACTGCAGTACTGTTAAATCTTCTGAAGATTTCATGTGGAATGGGATAATTTCCACTTCCACTGATTCACAAATTCCCAATGCTTCATAAGAACATAGATTTTCTTGGTGACCTGTAAGGTTTCAAATCAAAAGCTTTGTTTTTTTTTCAACTTATATTCTGCACACATACTCCTCAAACAGCTTTTCTGTTGGATTTCAGTTTCCCATAAGCAAGGCTTATGCACTTGAAACTGTCAACTTTTTTCTAGCCTGGCTGGTATAACAAAATAATATGCTTCTCTTCTGGCCCACTTCTCTTTGTCTGGTAGATATACAGCATTATTCCCACAGTATAGCTATACGAAAATCGTTAAACATCTCTAATGCATCAACAGCTGCAATCATCACAGATAAGCTTTTACTTTCATTTCCAAATGGCAGGTGCAAATGAAGAGTGAAACATGCTGAAATTGACTTTGTATTTTCAGTTTCTTATACAGTTTCCCAGTGTTCCATTCTTTCAGTTTGCTCATTATTCAGTATGCTCAAATGTTACCTTTTTTTTGTTTTTCCTTAAACAAATTAAGTGTTTCTGCAGCCTCCTTTCCCACCTTCTTGCCTCCCCAACCTGATGTCACTGATCTAGAAAGCTCCAACACTCAGACACATCATTTCTAAGGCCACATTACAAAGGGTCCTCCACTCTTGTGCAGGTTGAAGGATCTGCACCCTCTCCCTTCAGTCTCATGGGTCAGCCTTTCTTCTTTTATTCACATTCCAGTTAAATCATACCACCTGTTCAGCTTAACTATAAAATATGGGAAATGACAGCTAAAAACGTTAAGTGACAAAACACATTTTAAAATGTAACCTGGGAGAATTCAACACCGTCGTAAATACATGAGGTTCCCCACTCCCAATTCCCAGTAATAAAGGTGCTAACCATGGTCTTCCCTGCTGCTTTTAAATGGGTTAGTAACGGGTTTCTACATGCTATTTTTTTCCCATGGTATGTAATTTACTATACTTAAGAGTTTATAGCAATGCATCCTGCCCTGGCAATAAGCAAAGCTAACAGCATGGAAATGTCCTAAGGAGAGTCACTGACAGAGAGTAAAGCATCAGCACAGCCCTTAAAAATCTAGAGTTTAAAGCTATACATTTGCCATAGGATGTGGCCAGGTGGTACCTGGCCTTGAACTACTTGTTAAGAATGACAAAAGGTTGCTTTAAAAGGCTGCTATCCTCATCCATCGAGGCTGATACTGATCATGGTAGCACAAAAACTTTGCTTCACTGCTCACCTGTTGCACAGAATAGAAAACTTAATGGGCAGAATGTGCCCATGCCTTACATATTTTAACATCATGCATGAGGAAAAGTTGAGTTTGTATTTATACACCAGCAGAAAAACAGCAACTGGCTTCTCATTAATCCATCAGTGCTGTGCGCAGGCTGCTGAGAACATCACTGCTGAAGCACTGCTTGCCAAAAGCAAGGACTCAGGCTTTTACCAGTTGCTTTCCCAGCCTTTCTCAGGAAATAGAGGGTTGATATCAGTATGTTAAATATGGTGAGCAGGTCCTCAACATCATATTACTAAGCCCCCTCCTGAAAGCTGGAGCTGAGACAGCAGGAAGTTTTATCTCAAGTGAAGAGAAGAAGGGAAAGGTAAGGACTCTAGGCAGTAAGACATCTATAGGACTCACAGTTCTATCTCCTTTTTAAGGATCATAGCAAAGGCTAGGCAAAAAATTGTGGGTTTTTTTTATTAGAGCATATAATGGCTGAACCCACACAAGTCACTAGCAAGCAGCATACTTCTTAAATAGCATGTAAAGTTGCTATTAATTAGTTAAGCAAAGATTACATTGGTTTTCCGCAAATAAACCTAGATGGCAGATTACCTCAATGGTAAGTTAAAGTAATGGGCATTAGCCCATTAGAATGAAACAGCTGGCTTCAAGGAACCACAGGCAAACATGAAACAGAGAAAGGGGTAGGGTGAAAAAGATGAAGAGACTAGCATGAAGGAGTTACCTCATGAATCTTGAAGGAACCAGCTGGGATGAGAAAACTGAGAACGAATTTCCCCCCATCTATCTAAAAAGTAACAGTAGAGAGTAGTAAGTATGAACAGTTACAAAATGACAGCTTCTTGAGAAAGGAGGTCTGAAAGCATCAGAGTACAGCTAGGAGACCTCAGACGCCAGGCAAATTCAGAGAACTGGTGGAAGGAGTGTCCTCAAAAACAGATAACCTGAAGAGAAAGTACAATACAATCATAAGGTGATTCAGGCTTTATTAAAAAAACTCAGTGTCAAATAGCATTGGAAGAAAGACAGGAATTACTTCTTCATCAACAATTCCCTAGTGATCCAAGAAAAAGAAAATAAAGGCATGCATTAAGGAACAATACAAACATGTAGTGACAGAAGTAGAAAGGCAAAAGTGCAAAATGAGTTTCAGTTACCAAGGACGTTATGATGGCAGCAAGAACAAGCCTCACAACACCAGCAAATGGATTTCTAGTACTAAACGAAAAACAAAAAGTGCAAAGAAAAGAGAGTGTAGAGAAGTTTTTAGGTCTCTGTGACTGCTTCTTTTCTACTTCTAGAAAGCAACAAAAGAAAGCTGAACTACTTGAAACAACAACAGAAAGGCTCATAAAAGACAAAATAAGAGGCAAAAGAACATTATAGTAAGATAGTGGTGTTACAGGCAAGAGGACTGGACAATTCTCTCACCCATGCTCAGACAGGAAACAAAACATGTTCTGAACACAGAAGAGCTAGGGAAAGTTCCTGTCTAAAGGAAGAGGGGCGCCCAGTGGCAGCGCTGGCTGCGCAAACAGGGTGCTTGAGCCAAAGCAGCTCCACAGCCTCCTCAGTGCTACATCACTTCTGGTAGGCTTACCATCATCAGGGGCTGTCACTGACCTGCAAAAGATAGGGCCCGTACTTCTGAGCACCAGTGCTTGCATGAGAGAAAAACTAAGCTTTTTCTAAAGCCCTTAACCCTCATCCCCCAGTTCAGAATTGCTTTATTTGTTTGAGGAGCTGCATCGCTTCTTTTGAATGCTTTGGATGCCAGAGCTGCAGATGACACAACAACTATGACACTGACTTTCATGGAGTTATTTACTTCTTCCTATGTCAGTTTATCTGCATAGGCCAGGAGCACTGCATGTCTGCTTAATGGCTTATGGGGTGGTGCTGGCTCAGTCAGCACCTGCCTGTCGAGGCCGCTTAAAGAAGCAGTCTTCCAGGGTGTGCTGTGAGCTTTCAGCACTCTACACTTGGGGTCCAGTGAGATGACCCATCTGACTGAATCACAAAGTTTCCCTTTCAAAACAGTGAGCTGCTATGCTGATCACCGGGACTGGACCCTTGGCTTCCAAGTCTGCTCCCCACGCTAGGCAAGAAGTCCTGCATTGGAAGAACTGGAGGCATTTCTCTAAAAGAGAAAAGCAAAACAGTAGCCAATCACAACCAAAAGCATATCAACAGAAGCTCTCAGGATGCATAAATCAATCCTCCAAAGCCTCATGCACAGTTTTTCTCCTTGAATCACTGCCATACCCATCTGTGGGTCAGTTGCAGACAGTTAGGTACTGCCAGACACACTACCCGTCTGTCACAGGGCTGCCAACCCTGCTACACCTGTCTGCTGAGTTCTCACACATCTGGATAACCTGCTACAAGGTTTCCAGCATTTGCCTGCAGTTTCTTCTGCTGGCTGATGTAAACATGCTGAATAGGCAGCTGGAGGTGTTCTCCTGCTGCTCCCCAAACTGGACTGAAGCCAAGAAGGATTATACAAGACCCCCAGCTTACTCAACATCTCCACTCAGCCACTACAGCAGATAAGCTCAAGCACCCAGCTGCAGGCTAGGGCTCACGCATGATGGGTTTGCTGAACGTCAACTCCTCTGTCAACATGCTCAGGGAAACTGCTAACCAAAACACACATATTTTGAAATTTGCAGATAATCCACTTGGACTTTAAAGGGGAATTTACTGGAAATACTTTCTTTTGAAATGTAGGTCATTAAAAAATACTAGTTTCAATTTCTTACCAAAAATTTTTATAGGAAGATGCTTTCCAAACAGAAAGAACTTTATCCACAGAAAGAAAATACTTGAAAATCAGACTAAGTGTTGCACCAAAGAAAACCAAAACAAAACAGCAACAATAAAATCCTGCACTTGTGAAGTTATCCAAAAAACGCTGGACAAGCAGTCTAGAAAATTTTAATGCTGAGTCTCTAAATTGCTGATGCTTGTTAGTCTTGAAAGGGAAGAAACCAGATGCTAGACAATAGGAGTGAAAGTATCTGATTCCACACTCATGGCTGACATTAGGTTACAAAAGAATGATAAAGTGCTGTATTTTCTTGGAATTAAGAGAAAATAAGTAACCTATTTCTCAGACAAATTCTGCAATTCTGCCTGACCACTTCTTGTTTCTAAACTCAAATTTAAAGGATAAAGGCATTAAAAAATTACAGTCCTGTCTGCACAGGACACACTTCAGGCTGATTATTTTACTCTCATAAACTATGAATACATTTCTGTACAAAACAGTCAATTCAGAAAAAGTTATCTTACATTCCACTCTTCTGTGTGCCCAGGTCCCCAAATTATATTTTCTCAGTTTTGTAAGTAGGCATTACCAGAGCTACTAGAATCAGAATTGTCTTTTGATGGCATAAACCAGTTCAGTTTTCAAGTTAACACTGCTGACTTCTCATAAGTAGGAACGTCAGGAAAGACAACACGTAAGCCAGTTTTGCCAATATTTAGCTGAAATGCAGTGCAGCAGCATGTACCCAAAGCAGGATACTGAGCAGTCAAATGACAGATTTCAACAGGCGAAGATGCCAGAGCATGGCACTGGTTCCAGAAAAGGGAAACAAAAAACCAAAAAACATGAAAAAAAAAAAAAGAAAAAAAAAAGGAAGAGAAACATCAAAACCATATGGGGTTCTTGGAAATGAAACAATTCATGTTTCCAGAAGTCATCACTGAGGCTTACGCTCGCAGGCTGATGCACCTCAATGCTGCTATACCTAATTAATAAAGCTGGATGGATGTGGGGGCAAATCTTGAAGTCACTGGTGCTCATTGGGGGCTACAAACTCACGCCATTTACAGCACAGCAAAGCAGTACTTATTACTGTTTTCTTACTATGAGGAAAAAATAGTGAAGATAAGATATCCTAGTGAATCCAAGGTTTACAATTAAAAAATGCTGATGACTATTTTGCAAAAACTTTGGGCTTGCGAGATTTTCAGAACACATTTACCAAAATACAATCAGTAGCATTTCACCTAAACATCCTCTGTAATAATAGTGCAAAATAAATTTGACAATCAAAATGCACTTAGAAATGCTTTACTGAATGTAAATACTACTTTGCCTTGCTCAAGTTCAGACTACTAAGGAGTATTTTTAATTTCTTCTCAGTGACATTTTAAAGAATTTTGACCAAACTACTTGCAAGCATAGGAAAGATGATTAAAAAGACTTACACAACTTTCATGTTTTTCATTTGACAGTGAAATACAAATATTGATATTCAGCAAATATTTGCATTTGAGAGGCTGTTTACACACTATTTGAAACAGACTTGAGTTATTTATATGACATTAAATAGATCTGATGTCAAACCACAAAGCTGCATACACACACACTGCAATGGTTATGCTGCTACTCCATCCTTCATTCATTTCCTCATCATTTCTTCAATCTATCCATTCGTTACCAGGAAAAAAAAACCCACATATAATCTTGATTTACTCTGGAAACTCTTAAGAGCACTTTCCAACATAAGCAGTAGTCTGCTCAGCATGTGAGAACTACAGATATCAGAGAGTAAGAACTCTGCCTTGCTCAGTTTTATCCTAAACAAGACTCATACCTGCCAAGCCAAGGGAAAAGAATCATTTTTTATGAATATTTTTCCCAGGCTACTAATCTTATCAGAAGCAAACAAATCAAAGAATCAAACAAAAAAAAAGCAGGCAAGGAAAAAAGGTTTAAAGACTTATCCAAATATATTTTGCTTGCTGCCTCAAGTATCAGCTGGTTAAAAAAGGGAAGACTGTTCTTTCAATTAAACTATGTATTTCTCTTTACTAGTTTACATAAATAAATTAGGGAGACTATGCTTTTGTGTTTTCTGCACAGAATTATCCAGAAAGGCTGAATACAGAATTTCTCAAATGCAACTACTTTAGTTTAACAATGCATGATAATGAAATGATCAGAAAATGATACGTTTTTGTTATTTAAAAATTTTAAATGATAAATTGAAATTATTCTTTCATTTTTTTTTCCAAAATTAACGTTAACGAAAGTTTCTAAATTACTGCAAAGCTATGTCAAGAAAATCATATTAAACTTGTAATTAATATCATTAAAATGAAAAGAAAGATAACACTTGTGTTTCATTAGCAAACTCTCTTCTCTCTGTATTAAACGTTTCTTTGAAACAAAATGCGAGACAAAATATCTTTCAGTCCTCACAAAAATCAGTTTAAATAGGTAGGCTTGCAAATCCTGTGGGTTTTGGGAAGTTTTTTTTTCTTGTGATAGAATGATAGTCAAGTCATTGCTATCAAAGAGGCTGTTTGTGAAAGTCTTTATTGTTCGGAAAATTCTACAAGTCACACCCAAAGCCAGATATTCAGTCCTGTTTTCATACATCCCTTCCACTGCACATGAGGTATTATTCCATTATGCCCTAGAAGCAGGGGACCCAATGTGTTTAGAGATTTCCCTGTGCAATAAGCTATCATCACCAACCTGTCTCAACTCCCAGACCAACAACCACTTGGTTCTGACTAGGGCATCAAGGCTTCACTTTCACTGAGCGACAAACAGAAGGGTTAATATCAGAAGAGAAACTGTAAGTATGTAAAACTTTCTCTATAGAGCTATCCCAGTAACAAAAGAAGGGCGGTAAACGCAACAGAGGAGACAACAGTGGGATAGCACCAGGTTATGCTATCTCCTCTTCTGTTCAACAGTAGCCGTTTCCTTTCCAAAGAAACACAGATACAGGCCTTCCCAAAAGGCTGAAGTTTCTTAATCTGCATCAGGGTTAGAACAGACAGGCCAGCAGATGAACTCTGCTTGAAATGAATGACAGCAAGCAGTTACCGTTAAAGCAAACACGATGGGGTCACCTCCCCCATGACCAAAACAAAAAGCTTCATGATGTCTCCTCATTCTCACTGGGTGTGATGTGAAGCAGATCTCCAGAAGTTTCCCTCCTCAAAAGGGAAAATTAAAAACATGTTCACAAGACAGAGCACAAATATATACACAACTCTTGCATTATAACCACGAATTAAAAAAAACCCTTCCTGTTTAAACACAAATTAATTCATGTTAGTAATACTTCTTTTTTTTTTTTTCCTTTTCATTTTCTAAATGAGATTTGACTAAATATTGCACTCAAGTTACAAAACACTGTTTTAAATTACTGATGCTCAACTCGATCCTGCAGGTATTTAGAAAGCAAAACACTTCTTTTTCCAAATTTCCTCTTATTGGTATGTTACAAAGAGACAGCTTGTCAGCACAGCACCAGGCTTTCACAGCCCTGGATTTTGCTGTCACCTTGAAAACCTTCCGCTGCCTCATTCCCTTCCCAGCAGGGTTTCACTGGAAGGCTACAGCCAAGGGATGATATTATACATTAAGGTATTTATAAATGTGCATGACGTACTACATTTTTAATGCATGTTTTAACAAATGGTCATTTCTTATGGACTTTAGTGCAACAGTTAGACAAAATGCTGCCTCCAACACCTTCTACTGGTGTGCTTACTGCCATATATAATACACTCTATTCATGCCTGTAACCTATTTAATAACGGACATTAATTATTTACTTGCTCTCTATAAACAATTTATAAATGTACCCTAACCATTAAGTGTGACTACTATGGCTTTACAGAGATGCTTATTTCCACAACAAAACATTCTGCAGTATTTTAACTGTTGCATTAAGAAGTAAGCCCTGCTTACAAAAAACTTAATACACTAAAGAACGTAACTGTAATACACATTTTGTGATATAAAACCCTAATGAAATAGCACAGCAATTCCTTTATCTCTGAGTTCAGCAGTATGCAATGGAGTTTACAAAAATGTATGTGAGTTGGTTAAGATTCCACTGTAAATGAAACTAGAATCCTGCTTAGGTACAATAAAATGTTATCCCTCTGTCACGCAGCTATCAGATAAATTCAGTTTTCCACTTAGGACATCTAACTACCAATTTTGAGAGCAAACGAGATGCTACAGAGATAGGCAGTCACACCAACGAACTGAAGGTGAATTTTAGCACCAATTTCTCAGCAGCAGCTAGCCCATGTGCTAAGTTCTTCTGAAAATCCCACTCTCCAGTTGCATGATCTGCACAAGCTACTCCAGGTACGCACCTATGATGACAGGTTGATAGAACTCACGTGCATCTTCTTCACATCCACACTGAGCTAATAACACCAGTGCTTCTTGCACCAGCACTTAAGGGCTCCTCAGTGACCCTCCAGGCAATGGCCCTGCACATTTAGAATCATCATTCTTCACCTCAGGTGTGGGTTGAGGTGGTATCAGAACTACACTAGTTTCTCAGACCAGCCCAGCCAAAGCTCCCCAAAATCTCCTTGACTGACAGTATGAAAGTCTTAGGAATAATATGCATTTCATTACTGCCTAATTTGGGAAGAAAAAAAGAGAATTAAATGTAGATGCTGAAATTGGTACTGTATATTATCACTCCTGCAAGGTAGTTAACGTGCTACATATTCTGCCATCAGTAATTCATATACTATGTGCAAGGTGCTCTGCTGAATCCTGGCGCAGCACTGGCCAGCCCTTACTACTAACATTTTTCTTCTCATGTAAGAACTACATGAAACTTAAAACAAATACATACTGTGTAGCAAAAAAAAAAATGTAAGACAAATTCCTTAACAACAAAACAAATACTTTCGTTAAGTTCTCAAATCTGTTGTCTGCACCCCACTTCCCTGGGATTCTTTTCCAGCTCAGTGAGTGACTAATCAACCACAGCTTTGCAACAGTGCCTAAACTTGTGGTTTTGGCCTTTTTGTTTTGTTAAACTCAGAATTTTCCTTACAACAAAAAAATCTTGAGTCACATTAGGACATCTAACATGAGGATGTTAAGACGTTAACTTCTAACATGGGAATCACTGGTGAGTAGGCTTGCAGAGCGCTTTGCCTATCTTGGATAACACGATCTGCCAGAGAACACAGCAACAAACTACAGGCAAATGCCAAAAATTCCCTACCACCACCCTGGTATCAGAAAGAATACAGCACAGCCTCTTAACTCCTTGTTCCCAGCAGTCTGGATTCATTCAGGAAAAATACATAGCACCAGGGGAAAATAAAATACAAAACAAAGGCCCAGAGCATAAAATTAATTCATGGAGCTCAAAATTACTCATCTATTTTATGTCAATTAGAAACTATAAATCACATCCAAGGCTGCTCTTTGTGCATGTGAAAAATGCCTGTCTTAAATAATAAAATGTCCTTTTCAGATCTAAATTACGTCTTCTATACCATCTCACAACACAAAAGCAGGGAACAGTGAGGGAAAAAAAGAGTTCTTGTGCATATGAAGTTCACGTGAAAGCTGACAAAGGAGTGACTACATAATCTGAATAAAGGAGAAAAGAAGTCTAAATTTCATAAGGAAGACAGACCACCACCTGTAAGGTGTTTTTCTGTTTGCTTTTTTTTTTTTTTTTAATGTGTGTGGGGGGGTTCTGTTGTTGCTGTTTGTTTTTTAAAGCACTGTTTTGTTAGATATGTGAGGAAAAAAGAAAAGCAAGCAAACACAGAAGGCAACACACACGTGTAAAAGAGGAAAGAGCAAAAGGTGGACGACAGAGAGAAATAACCAGAGCGATACATAACATTACATAGCATCATATTTTGGCCAAGAGAGAGTGAGCCAGACATGGACAGAGGTACCACATGAAGGTTCAGACAGTTAAAGCAGCAGAGAGGAAAATAGCACAAATGTTCTGACAGCATCGGGTGCAATCAGGAGTTGGGCTGCAAGCAGATGTCTGCCAGTTCCCCAGCCATCTCCACTGACCACACATTGTGTGAACTGGACTCTTGTGTGACTGAAAATGGAAGTTCTGCCACCCTCAGCAACAAAACGTCAAGGTTTGAACCTTGTGCAGCTTCAAACCTTACACGCGTGAAGAACGTTCAGTTTGCAGGAACAGACAAAAGTCTAGCCCAAAGTATAAACCCAGAACCTCCAGAACAAGGGATCTTCAATATCCACTGATGACATCTCCTGGTGTGCTGCTATCAAAGCAAATTAGGAGCTAATTCAGTTGCCACTCCACGCAGAGCATACAGCCTATCTTATCTGTACATGTAATCTCATCTTTCTGCTGCTTGGCCAATGAGACAATTCTGTGTGGAATCTGGACCTGCTAGAAAAGTCCATGGTACAATAGCAGGGTGCAGATCAGTCCCTGAAGATGCAGAGCACTGAGTAGCTATGAAGGCATCCTTAAGCTGTAAAATGACACATGGGGAAAAAATGTATGTATTGGCATAACAACTAAACAAGCACAACTGAGATAAAGATCTGTCAAGTCCAGTGTGAGACAGACAATCTGTGCAAGATCAGCATGGTTAAAGGCTGCTCATTGTTTTATAATGTGTTCTCTCTGCTGTGCCTCTGACCTAAATAAGAATGTCCTTGCTTTTTATACAATGGTTACTCAGTGGTTCCTTGCTGCTCTGTCTTGAGGAGAACTCAAGCCTTGCTGTGATAACCACAGTAAAATGTGAAGGGGTTGCAACCTAAATTCCAGGAATTCAGCCATCTTCCACCACAAAGAAACCAACAAAGTCCAAGATCAAAATGAAATGCCCTTGAAAAAAAATGCAAGGCGCAACAAAAGGTACTAAGCCTGAAATTACATCAGTCAAGAATTTGCAATAGACAGAGATGCAATTGGAAACACAATTGATCTTTACAGTGTTCTCTGTTACACTATTTAGTCTCTCGTTATCACAAGAAATGTGGAGGAGGGGAAGGGGGAAGAAGAGTAGTTGGAGAAAAGTCAGCAAAGTAAGCCCTGCTAGAAGCCTGTGGCCCCATTGAGCCTACATTTATAAAACATTTCTAATGAGAACCTTGCAATTTCAGTAACCCTCAGAACAGGAAGATAATCCTTAATAAAAACTTTTTTCCAAAGCAGCCTACTATGGCCATCAGTCATTAGAACTGTCAAGTCCCATGTGATGACTGGGACTTGGTGGTGATCAGTCTAACCAGGCCTTTGCACTTTCTGTGCATCTGCTTTCCACTAGATCTCTCACCACGTCCTCTGCTGAATCACAATCATGGTTCTAAGTAACCAGATTTGTTGTAGCCAGCAAAGGAAAAAAAAAGGAACTCCTTGCAACCCTACAGCATACACCCCATCTGTGTACAGACAATAACAGCCCTGTTGGTGCTGAGGAAGACAATCCTGGCTCACAGGCTTCTTGTATTGTGTTTTGGAGAAGGGGTAAAATCTGTGTGCACTAGGTGGTGGGTGCAAGGCACCAGCCAGACACCATTTTTTCCTCTGCAGGAGGAACTCACAGGCAGCTCACAGATACCAGGGCAATCTTCCCCACCAGTGTTTACAGAACAGAGGGCAGCCCCTTAAGACCAGAGTCCATTTCTTGTGGCAGAAGGAGGATTTTGTGGCACATGTTGTTTCATTATTTATGCACCTCAGTGCTGAGATCTACAAAGGTCATGGGACCTGCCCATAGGGCTGTCTCCTACTGATACTGTAGGTGGCTTGCTCTTAGTATTCCTGCCACATTACAGCTCTTAGACAAGCTAGACATTTCCTTATGACTATATGGGAATGCTGCTGCAGTCTGCATTCAGGCTGCAAACTGAAATTTATATTTAGTTTAATTTACTTTTCAACACTTTAAAATTGTATGCAAAAATAAACATCTTCACCTGCAGTTCTTTGCTTCATTTGGAGGACCAATTAGTAAAACAGAAAGAGGTACTAGGAAAGAGTTTTCTGTTTTAGTAATCTTATACTACTGACTTAAAAAAGAAAAAAAAGAAAAAAGGTTATTGCTTGATCATAAAAATCTCACATCACATTCAATGGTCAGGCAACATTTGCTTCTCTTTTATGAGTTTTGCCATGCCTGTACAGTGACAATTTCAATAATCCACTGAAATATGAGTGCACTTTGAAATTTTCTGGAATCAAAATACAAGAGGTCACAATGATTTGTTTTTATATCCCTCCTTATAGCTATTTCAATAATGTTGTCTAAGGGAATGCAAAAGTAAAGGTTGTCTAGAGACTGAAATTTCTCATGATTCATCTCAGCAGAATGACCTTTCCTGCTGTTTCAAAACTGTTCTTTTTCCACTCAACAGACTAGGAAATAACTTTCTCTGTACACAGTGAAGAAATAAAAGAGTACGTTACCACTCACAGTGTCAAGATATGCAAGTCTTACCCCCTAAAAGCTGGACAGACAGTTCTACAGAATTATTGTTTTGGAAAGTTATCAGTCTCTCAAGATTTGATATCTTTGCATTATTCAAAATGTTTTGGGTGTGCCTAATACACCCGTCAAATGCCTAGACGATCTATAGTTTTGTTCTGATCTGAACGTGGTACGAATGACACCATGCTGAAGCGGTGTCACAACCCTCAAATGAAACTAAAACAAATAAGAATATCTTGAACTCTGTGATTAGTTTTGTGATTTCAATCCCAAATTTAAGCATTCAGTACAATACCCTTAAGTGAGTAACAGGTTCCCTTAATGCTCCTATCGCAAGTATTCATGCTTTTTCAAGTATTATTTGTAAAAACAACTTTTCAGAGCCAACTGGCAGCTCTTCAGGCTGTTGCTTTTCTCTTTCACAACCATTTTAACACATTTGCAGATAAGAAAGGAAGATAAGCCTCCCTGAAGGGCTTTTTACATTTCATTCAAGGTGAACAATGCAAACTTTCTTATGTATACGCGTTAACTTTACAACAGCAGGACTATATTCAAGCCTGTAAACTGAAACTGAAGATTAACAAGGGATATTTGGTAACAAAGGCTTTACCAAGCACCCTGATGGCCCAGAGCTCAGCTCAGTCCGACCTACCCGGTACCGAAAGGATGATTATCGCCTATTTATCCTACAAGGGCTAATGAGTCACAGTAATGTTGGTGCGGGACTGTGTATCTAATACGCGCACACCCACGTACACACACACACACACACACACACACACACGAAATCTCTCTGCCACTTTTCCTAGTGGTCGAGTTGCTACAATGCTCTCCTGTGCTGCGCAGGAAAGCACAGCTTCATTCCTGCTCTAGTTATTTCACTCCCCAGGGCTTCTATGAATACAACAAATGAAATCACATGGACCGTGATATTGTCAGATCTCATAAGCAAAGCAAGATTTGGCCTGGTCATTACTAGAGCAGCAGATTTCAAATATACGCTTGAAGCAACTTACACACTTTTTGTACACCAGTCACTCACTACAGCTTCTAACATCTTCCTTCCCTCCAAATACCTGACTGAACTGCTTCTCAGACTGAAGGACAGACAAAAAAAACAGCTGTACAAATGGCAGAGATAAGGAGCCAGCTGCTCAGTTTAAAACAAATTGCACAGGAAGCTCGGTCACCAATATAAAATAAAGTTATTCAGGATAGGATATACAAATAAAAAAAACAAGGAACTGTCCAGTAAGATGGTAACAGCGCAATCATATTAACCTGTTACAAAACAATTAAGAGTAATGAAATTTTGACTGTTCTCACTGTAAGTGTTAAGCTGCTCAAGAACTGTGTTTAGTTCATCTGGTGGCCCCACTGAAAAGCCCCAGCACAGACACACAGCATCCCTAAAGGCTGCAGCCTGCTTGCCCTACAACCTCTTGGCAGTGTCAGTCACCTCGGTGCACATGGACTGGTGATACGAAACAACAGCAGCTTCCTAAAATTATTTTTAGAAGGTGGAATGGAGACACCTCTCTCTACAAAGAAGCACAAAAAGCAGCTCATAGCTAACAGCGAAACATGGTAACTCTATCTTTAAGAGGCCTCATGGCTTACAGCAGTAGAATGGCAAGTTT
The DNA here is from genome assembly GCF_987193195.1 of Phasianus colchicus. Lineage (NCBI taxonomy): Eukaryota > Metazoa > Chordata > Aves > Galliformes > Phasianidae > Phasianus > Phasianus colchicus. Next base: position 33,685,430 of record NC_143476.1, on the reverse strand, counting down.
CCAAGAAGGTTACAATTATCAACAAAAATTCTCCCTGGTGCTTAAGAAGTACACACAGAAACAATTTTCTAAGAGCTTTGAGAAAACTGGGGCACACATACTAAACTGGGTCCTCGAAGCTAAACAGACACGTCTAGATAGGGAGCGGTGACTGCCCAACCTCAGGAAGCAGCTAAGAAGGCAGCATTAGGCAAATTTAAAAACAAATCAGAAAAGGAAGAAAAAAAAAAAAATACAGAACGCCACTACTCTTTCAGATGGCATATTTAAGAATTCAGCTTTGCAAATGCTACTGGAAGGCTCAAGCTCCCAAAAGGAATAGTTGGGTGATGAAGAGCTACTGCATTCTGCCAATACATACTTGTATCCAGCTGGTCCCAATTAATAGGATACATCCTGGTGGTTGTTGGCAGCCTTCAGGCAGCTCTGATTTATGCCACAGACCAGACTGGCAACCAGAGGACAAAGACGCTGCATAGATGGCACAAAGTCATTTCCCTCACTCTGCAGAACTGCATCAATAGCTAAGTGGATATGAGTAAAGCAACATGATAATACCACGCTGCATAATAAAACATCTCTGAGGTGACAACGGGAAGATTTATACACAAAAGCAAATGATACTTATTTAAAACAGGGTAATTTCTACCAGCCCCTGCAGTCCTACAGAGACACTGCACTAGCACTTAGTGGCATCAGTATGTTTCACTGTGGCAAATATTTGTATAGCCAGTAAGCTATGCAATAACATTCTCAAGAGCAGTTTTTGAAGAATAATTTGTCTAAAAAGATACTGGTCCAGTGATATAAACAGTTAACATTCAAAGAGATTTTGTTTTCAGTGCAGAAAATCAGATCTACCAAAGCTTTTCCCCTTTCCTCTGAAACTCTGTTAGGACAAGAGAAAATAATTGATGACAGTAGGATCTGTAACGTCATGGTTAAACAAGTTAAAGCGCTTCTTAAATGCAGAAGATCAATATTAAAATATTTTTAGAATTTTCTTTCAAAGTAACATTCATATAAATTTCATGGAAGGGTAAGTTTATCCAGAAACTTGGAAATGCTGTGTATACAAGATGTCAGCAGGTTCAATATTTGGAATATTAAAGGACTAGATCAGACCATATGCCAGACAATCAATACAGCACTAACATGAGCAGTAAGACAGAGGATTCTGCTATTCAAAAGGACCTTGGAAAAAAGGAACAAGGAGAACATCAAAGAGTCAAAATGTGAGTTTGCACTTTATAATTTTTATGCTTTTTTTAGTCTATTTACTTCTTAGGCTATTTAAGCAGAATATTAATTATATATATATATATATAAATTTAATACTAAAGACAACCTCTATAGATAAGGAGTAACGGTCTATGACAACACTGTCACAGAAACATCAGTCACAGAATGGAGTAATGAGGATAATTCAAATACTTAAGAGCTAAGCTCAGACTTCCCCAAAATTCTGAAGTGTTCAGATTCCTACGAATAAGAACAGTCAATTTAGTAAACATGCTCATTATTATATTAACTAACAAGAGCCATTTTTTCTCCCCAGTTAATATATATCAAGGAGAAAACATGTATAGAGGCTCAAATAGCTAAATATCTCAGGCTAAAAATACCAAGAACTCTCTCAGCTGGAAGTTGTTAGCAGAGCCCTGATAAAAATAAGGAACCAGGACAGCATAAATTCTTTCTCCTCCCTGAAGAAAATGAGTTACATTTGGGAGGAAAGTATTCAAAACATAATAAAAGAGGTGACTCACTCCTATCAGCATACTGTACACACTGGAGCACAGGGTGGGGTGGGGGAACAGGGATGCAAACCCAAGCATGGCCTCCTGATGGGAGGAAAGAAGCAGCTCTTGGCTCCTTGCACCACAGAAACATGCTATTCCTGCCCATGGCATAGACATGGAACAATTACTACAGCCTTGCAATGCTCACAGTAGTCCCACCCTGCAGCACTTGAAAGGTAAATGGCACGACTGAGTTAAGTCACTGCTCCTAGAGCCTGCTGCCACTCAGATGGGATGCCCTCCTTGAGGAGCTGGAGGCCCTTCCATTGGTGCTGATCCAAAACCAATCCCTTATCCAATAAGATTTCTGGGCCCTCTGTTCCTTACCAATTTTCCAAGCTTATGGCAACGCTGTAAAATGCCATTAAAAAAAAAAAAAAAAAGCCAGATCAGCCAGCTGTGTTTTGGTTTGCAGGGCACATTTTCAGGTTTTTTTTTTTGTCTTTGTGAGTAGGGTATTGAAAAGAATGAAATCCACGTCTGTTCAGCAGCTTTTTACACTCAGTTGATTCACATCAACTATAAGATAGAGACAGCAGCCATGATATTTTAGGACAGTTAACGCAGACCTGAGATCTGAGATTCAGTGATACGTGTTTTAGATGGAAAAGGCTTAAAATGCTAGAGAAACAGCATACAGAGAAATCATCCTGATAAAGCCTATCACATACTGTATTAATATTTCACAATTACATAACAGTGCATCATATTGAGTCCTACCACAGCTGAGACACTTGAACAGGTTTGTATTTTTCAGAACCATCTCATGCATCTCCTTCCATGCACCATCCAACAGAAGTGCAGGATGCTTTCAGCTGTATAAGTCCTTAGTAGGTTCTCAATGACATGAAGCATTTCAGTTTGGAAACGAAAACGAATACCAGTACAAGCCTGCTGGCCTCTTAGCAGATTCCATAGCCAAACAATACTTACACTAATAATAACCAAAAAACCAGCTGAAATTTACTTAATTTTACAAACTGCACAACATTACAAAACAAAGATAACAGTAATTCTACCACTAGAAAATACTTTATTTCACCACTTCAGTCAGCAGCGTTCTTGGGCCCTAAGTAATAAATATAGAATAATAAGAGGCAAATTATCCATGGGTTGGAAAATGACAGTTTCATGAGTTTTGAAACTTCAGTGTAAAGAAAAAGGAAAAAAACTACAATGTAATGACATCTCATTATATCTGGACCAAGGGATTCCAGAAGTGATAAATCACCACAAATGCCATAGTCTTTTCTATCACTGTATAGAAGCCATGTCTGGCTCCTATGCACTGGATGGAAAAACAGGCAGAAGAAATGCTGGGAAGTTCCCAAAGCTAACCAGCAAGTAGAAGGAAAAAGAAATGGGGTGTCCAAGCAGCCAGGCACATCTCCAGATAACTCAGAAATCTGCCATACTTGTATCTTCAGTCCTATGGTACAAAGAGGGCTCAGACACCACCATGACGTTTAGGGCAGTTTAAGCATTATTTCAGAATGCTGAACGCCCAGCCAGTACTCATCAAATACTTACGTTTAACTAAAGTAGCCGCTGCTCCCTTATGAGCATTGGTTCCATTTCATTCACAAAACTCCACATTAATCTGCTCTCTCCCTCCCTGACAAAATCATACACCGCTCACAAACAGCTGTGGTAAGCAAGGTGAACTGCTGACACATCAACACACTGTTTCCACAATCCATGCATTCATATGCGGATTAGGAGATGATAACGGGCAAGGAAACAAGCCCAGCACCTAGCACTACAGCAACTGGTTCATGTTTAAGATGCAAGAGATGCCATCCAGAGGGACCCTTGACAGGCTTGAGAGGTGGGCCAATGACAACCTCATGAAGTTCAGCACAGCCATGAGCAAGGTCCTGCACCCGGTTGGGACAATCTCAAGCACAAATACAGGCTGAGCACAGAATGGCTTGAGAGCAGCTCTGAAGAGAACGATTTGTGTGTGCCGGTTGATAAAAGACTCAACATGAGCCAGCAATGTGCACTTGCAGCCCCAAAGACCAACAGTATCCTGGGTTGCAACAAGAGAGGTGTAACCAGCATGTTAAGGGAGGTATTCTGCCCCTCTACTCTGCTCTCGTGAGACCCTGCCTGGCGTGCTGCATCCAGTTCTGGAGCCCAAACACAAAAAGGACATGGAGCTGCTGGAGCAGATCCAGAGGAAAGCCAGGAAGATGATCAAAGGGCTGAAGCACCTCCCCCACATGGACAGCCTGAGAGAATTGGAGCGCTTCAGCCTGGAGAAGAGAAGGCTTGGGGGTAGAGAAAGACCTTATAGTGACCCACCAGTACCTGAAACGGGCCTACAGAAAAGCTGGGGAGGGACTTTCTATAAGAGCACATAGCAACAGGATGAGGAAAAATGGCTTTAAAGGGGAAGATTTAAAGTCAGATTTAGACTAGATACTAAGAAGAAATTCTTTACAGTGGTGAGACACTGGAACAGGTTGCCCAGAGGGACTGTGGATGCCCCCTCCCTAGAAGCATTCACAGCCAGGCTGGATGGGGCTTTGAAAACCTGGTCTAAAGGGAGGAGTCCCTGACTATAGCAAGGGGGTTGGAACTACATGATCTTAAAGGTCTCTTCCAACCCAAACCACGCTATGATTCTGTGACTCTGTAAGGCTGTACTGTATCTCTATGTAGCGTCATTCGCTAAACCAAACTGACACAGCAGGAGGGTGGGGGGGGAACCAAGCAAACAAAAGAGAAATCTTCAGGGCACAAATGCTTCTTCAGGTCACCTGGGCTGCCGGAAGGGAAGAAAAAACTCTTATCTTTTTTGGATAAGCTTGTGTCAATTGCCAGGGGCTATCCAGGGAAACACACTGAGAAAGGCTTTTTGGAGGAATCAGATGAAGCTTGTTTCACTGGATAAGCATCAGGGGAGTTGTACATTCCTAGTCAGAAAAAATTACATATACAGACAGCTTTTGTTGTCTTCAGACGCTTTCTTTCAAATTGCTTTAGGTCTGAACAAATGCTTTGCTTTAAAAAGTTTGGTTGTTGGCTGCTCCTGTCATGGCTCCCTAAGAGAACTAAATCACAGGAGTTGAACATAAAGTCAGCCTTGGTGTGGTAATTGCAGTTATTACACAACAGACATACCCAAGCTGTAGGTAGGAATAGTAATTTTAATGATTTCATACAAAGAGGCATGACAGGAGAATGAGGATACAACTGAATAAGCTAAGAAGTGGATGAAGAGTGCAGTCAGCCTATGAACTCTGACAATGCCTATATTAATTTTATTCCATATTTGAATTAAAAAAAAATTTTTTAAATTAAATCAACCTGTTCCTATGACTCAATGAATGCAGGTTTTGTACAGTTAACTGTTCTAAGGAGAAAGAAGATCTGAACTCTGCCTTCCAAGCTTGTGCATAAACACATCAACCAAAAATGGAAACCTAGTACACTCGACTCTCAACTGTAAAAATGCAACAGTCATCTTTCTTCATATGCATTAATTCTTTTAATATGCCACTGTACTGGTAAAACAGAATTCAAGGAGAGTCATGGCCACAGTCACAGAAATGGTTTCAAGCTCAGCTGGCTTGAAACCTTCTGGACACCAATAGGGAGTCACAAAAGCAAAATGAACATGACATTTCTATTTGATGCTATAGAACACACAGGAAATCCTTAGCCAAATTATATCACTGGTCTCTCCAATTTAGTTTCTTGTTTTCATTTCCAGCCCTTCTGGAATGCTTCAAAATAAGGTATTAGAAACCTGAAGCAAGTATAACACTGTTACAGGTGTTACAGGTTAGGTTTCCTTTTACTTCACTTATTTTTTCACTTCACTTGGAATTGCTGAGAATTTCTATGTCTTCACCTCAATAAACACAAAATCATTCTCAGAATCTAAGTTCTTCTCCATAACAATATGCTACGCCAGAGAGCTCTTCTCTTTAAATGGACATTGTGTGTTGATTGTATTGTAGTAGGCGTGGCGAGGAGACGGTGTGTGACGGGGTCAGGTTCCCTATGCTCAGGGCTTGCCAGGTGCTGTCCCACAATAGGACAGTGTGAATGCAAGGGGTGTAGACAAAGCGGGACAAGAATATTTAAGTGCCTGCTACATTTTAATAAACGCCATTTTGCTTCACCTATACTTGGGGTCTGTGTGAGCATTTGGCCCCGACCTGGTATGGGGTCGGTTTCGCTGGTAAAGCAGCACCTTATGGGGTGGAAAACGAGTGTTGCAGAGAGAACGGCAACATTGTATACATTGTGTAAAAGACACATTAAACACAAACTAACACCAAAATAAATTTTCAGTGTTTCCACTGTGTTTTAACTCTTGTATTCACAAAGTTCACCTTGTCCCACCTTCTCTTTTCCTTTGCTCACACTATCTTTTAATCACCACGACTGAGTCCAGGCCAGAGTGGTGCATCACATAGCTAGTAAAATGACATGACAGAAGTAACACTGCATGATGAGAAAATAAGCACAATTTCAGCATGTGCATAAACAAATCCGATTTGTTTCAGAACATGTCCAATTACCGGAGCTGAGCATTTCATGCACTTTAGAAGTGAAAATAAGGGCTCCTATAGGCGTACTTTCTTCACTGCTGGGTGACTGTGAACCAAAGCTACGTATGCAGCAGCTTGGATTTTTCATTAAGAAAAAATTATTTTCAGCTTTGGATGAGGTGTATTTCAACTGACTGAGCTCCTAAGGGCCAAGATGGTATATGAGACTAACCAATGCACTGCCATGACTCTCCTATAGTCACAGAATCATTGAAGCTGCAAAAACAAACCATCAAAGATCATCAAGGCTAACCACCACTATCAGGTTCCCATCATTAAACCATGCCCTTAAGGACTACGTATCTCTTGACTACCTCCAGGGCTGGGGACTCCACCAGTCTCTGGGGAGCCTGTTCCAATGTCTGATTACTCACTCTAAGATATAATTCTTCCTAACATCCAATCTAAACTTCTCCTACATAACCCGAGTTGTTGATATGGTCTGCAGTTTTCAACAGGTGTTTGTGAAAAGCCTAGAACAGAGAGAAGGCATCCTGAAAATCTGCTATGTGCATGGTTGTATGATTTCAAATGCATTTGTTTAGCTCACAATCTGAATATTAAAACAAGTGTCCTTTTTCAACTTTCTAAAGTATTTTACAAGAGCTTTACTAGATAGTAGTATGAGTGAAACACTGATCAATCCGAATCTATGGCGCTGCAAGGTAACAATAAATACAGCTTTATGACATTTTTCATTATTCTATGAGTTTTTTTAATAGATACATAATCACACACAGAATTGGAAACTAACACCAGGCAGCTCCAAACTGTTTTATTTTCCCTAATTTTGAATAATTAACTACAGACTCACAGAGCTGTTTGGAGAATATTGGGAAAGATTTAAAAGCAGCTTTCAGAATGACTAGAATGTGACTAGACTAGTATTCCAGTCTGATTTTTTATTAATTAGCTATTAAAAATGTTCTGTGAATGTGCTCCTCATTCACTTTTATAGGTTCCCCAACCATAACTCAAGAAACTGTTTGAGCTGCATCTTCAAAGAGAGTTTTCTTCAGGCTTTGCCACATTATATTCTCATCTTATTTCTAAGAAGATTTTAAAATACACATAACTATGTTTATAGTTACACAGCTCAACAGATATTAGTCTCATAAGAGTAAACACCTCTTTTATAAAAACTTAGATATAAAGATAGCAAAATTAAAAGTGACAGTGAATTTCAGTACCCGCAACAGAAGTCAAAAACACCAATGTGTACCTTTCAGATGTGCTTGTCAAGCATTACTGTAACTAGAGGCATATTTTCACATTTCTCAAGTGTTTTATTTTCTTTTTTATCTTCTGATCTGAAGCTTTCCTTTATCTTTGTGAGCCTTGTATTTTTCACATATTGTCCTGTGCACAAGCACTAAGTGTTTATTGTTGATCACATACTTTTCCTGCTTCAACTCAGAAAACCAACTTCCATTTGTATTATTTTACAACATACATACAACGCACAGGAAAAACAAACGTAATTCCCCAGGACAGGAAATATGCCTTTAAGTTTGTAAAACATCCTCTCCATATACAGCACTCTATAAATATTTCATCAATGCTGTCATCACCCCAGAAGTTTTCTGATCTGCAGGATGGGGCTGAGAAAAGCGGAGACTGTGAATGCAGGAGACACCAGCTGCTGCGCCGCAGGTTAACCAGTTTTAAGAACCACTCTCCGAAGGTGCAATAAATTCAGACAATTTTTCACTATATTACTGAAAGGCCTTGACTTGTAATTCACATTTCAAGGCAGATTAAACAATATACATTGATTCAGGAGAGTTTTAATAATAAACAATTAAAGGAGACAAAGAGTTCAAGAGGCTGTTGATGGTAGCCATAACCTTCACTTCTCAGGCAGTTTCAGATTCAGCAGGGTGCTTCATTATTCCTGACACATCTGATGAAATTTCATTAACGCACCCACACTCCCTACCTAACAAATAGCTTTTTACCAACACCCCACCATCACCTTGCTTCAAAAGATGATACAAGCAGAAATAAGCAGAGCCATTCACAGCAAACCCCTCCTCTTTAGCAGTTGTGGGAGAGGAATGGCAAATGAAATGCTAAGAAGGAAAGCAAATGACTTTTTTTTTTTTTTTTAAATCAAATCTCAATGTTGTAATTACAAATATTTGATAAAGCACTACAACTTTTTTGCATGAGCAACAGATAGAATCCTTACTTTCAGTCTCATAAATCAGTGAATATTTATGACACAATCATACAGCCTGTCAGCCAAATGATCCATTTTGTTCTGAAACTGTCAAGAACAACATATTTATTAAGGAATTATAGTTCAGTTTCTCAACTCAAATATTTTCTTCAGAAAGTGCAGACTTCTCCAATGAAAGCCTGCAATATGCCAACATGACAGCACAGGCGAGTTCAAGTTGCCACTGATTTTACTGTAATTTAACCAACAAAACAGCCTCCAAGACTAACTGCCAGTTTTTATGAACATTAAGGTGGTTTATCACAGAAAACAAACAGTACAGATGATACCTATTTTCTTCAAACTACCAACAGACACACTTAATCCCAACAGTATTAATGGAACAGTATTAATTTTCCAGTCTTGCTAGATGAATTTAGAAGCACATCTCCTAACAGCAAGACATTTTCAGTATCAATATAAAATTATACATATATATATGGAAGCTTATAGAGGTATCTATAGAATTATACTCAATTGCTTTTATTGCAAATAAAAAGGAAGTGAATATAAAGCATGGGACACTCTAAATTACAGTGTGACTCTAATTTACTGCATTAATTGCTTGAAATTCTCTCCCTGATTGAAATTCACTCTGCCTTTCAAAGACCGTCCTTTCTTTAGGGATAGCAGAAAGGAAAGAAACAAAATAACATTCACTTCAAGGAGCGTCCAATTCAAAAAACATGAAACTGCAGTACTGCCAGGCTCCCCTGGCTGCAGGGACAGTCCCAGGACTCAGGATAGCCCAGTAACAAATCGAGCTGTGTACACCACTGAGATTAGGTGAAGTCTGCCTGAACCTTTTCTTCCTTTGTCCCCATCCGGCACCCCTTTTTCTGGGTTCTTCACAGCTTGTTTTCCTGCCTGAACCACAGGGAACCCAGAGCTTGAGAAGAACAACATGCCCTGAACTCCCTGAGTGGCCTCACCCAACACACAGGCCTCAAGCACTGATACAATGCACCCGTGGAGCAAGGCCCCAAACCTGGATGTCTTAGATCACCACCACTAAAATGACAGTGAGATTTTAACCACTGTTAGGCTATTGTTGCAATAGCCTAAAAAAAAAAAAAAGAGGATCTGAGCTTATTTACTATTTCAGATTGAACTCTAATTCACATCACCACCGCTGTACAGAAAAGCAAGGCGACTGGAAATGAGCTGCCCAGCTTCTCTGTCCCACTGTCAAGAGCACTCATATGATGAGCAGAAGTCATGATTTTGGCCTGTTTGTACATATTGCATTCATTCTATTGAGGGGAAAAAAAAAAAAAGAAAAAAAGAAACATAAACCTTAAAATGCCACAGCACGTATTAAAACCTCACACGCACACACAAAAAAACATTAGGAAATTTAATGCAGACATCACTCTTGCTATCGTAGAAGACACTTGCAGAAACAAATTCAAGAACACCTTCCAAATACAAAGATAAGAGCAAGCCAACATAATTTGTCCAGGGAAAGAACCAGATAGCTCAATTTTGTTTATTTAAAAGGGTGGTTGAATAGAGAGTAAAAAGGAACTGTTATTAAGCTATCCCCTTGTTAGGATGTAAGAGTTCTGACACTTGGCCTATCACGACATTGACACAAGCAAAGGAAACCATCATAAAATTAAAAAATGGCATACAGCTGCTTAGAAAAAATAATAATAATTGAAGAGCCATTATAAGTATGTTTCTAAAATGAGAGGACATTTCAAGAAAGCTCTTGCTGTCCTCAACAACTTCCATTAAAAGACCTTCATTAATGAGTTGTATGTAGAAATACAACAGTGTAGATCCTAAGTTGGGAAAGATCGTGAGCCCTTACAAGGCAACAAAAAGAGTAAGGAAAGTTAATAAGAGAAAATTCAATACACACAAATGTAAAGTACTATGCTCAGGAATAAGAAATCAAATGCACAAATATGAAATGGAGAATAATTGGCAAGGCAGCAGTATTATAAAAAGAACCTGGAGGGCATGTGGACTGCAAAATGGATTATTTAAAAAAGAAAGAAAAAAACAGGCAAGCATTCTAGGCAGTATTAGTGACAATGTTTTATATATAAAACCAAGCAGTATGTATTATATTAAAGAAGAGATAATTATTTTACTCTGTTCAGTTCTATCCTTTGGTCTGAACACTATGTTTGTAAGACAGAAAAAAGCCAAAAAGAGTCCCCTGGCAAGAATAACTGAAGGTTTGGAGTAAAAGAAGACTCACCACAAAAAAAATAGAATTTTATTTTACACCAAGACAAAGACTTAATGGAAGTAAGCAAGAAAAAACATATGACGTCATGCTCTTATTACTGCCACCTTTCAACTTCTTAGACAGTCATGGTTTACGTTCTCACCTTTCTGAAATTTTAAGAGAAATATCCCAAAGCTTAAAGAAATCAAGATTTCTGAATGAACTTGTTTTCTGTTATTCTGAGGAAGACCTCTCTTAGTAGATAAAGTAACAGTGAATCTGACCATTATTTACCTTTAGCAACCTGAACTTAAGAGGTCTGTGCCTCATCTGGGCAGACACCAGAGAAGAAACTTCAGCTCCAATGTAACCTCCTTTCTGTTCTTTTACACATCCAGGGAACAGGAGCCAAGCAGCCCCAGCCACAAGCTCCACTGCTGAGAAACCCTCAGTCTGCAGCTACAGGATGTTCATGGAGAAGACCTACCCACCCAGACTTGTTCTTCAGGACTGTGTCCTTTTCTACACCTGCTATGTGCATGGAAGGATCACCATTAAGTGTCTCTCCCCAAATGCAATGCTATCCTGAATCATACGATCATATATTTTTAGCCTCAAACAGACAGCAGGCTCCAGGATGTGGTATAATGTCAGGCTGATGCAGGAGGACAGTCTGTGAGTCTGCAACTGCATCTTCCTGCAGTAACCTCACAGCATAATCCATCACTGACATTATTCTCCCTTGGGTGGGCCAGGAGATTGTTCTGTATTGCAGGACAGATATTTAAAACAAACTTCACACAATGAGAAGAATAATTTTCTGTTCCTCACCTTCTGGATACTCACCTCATAAAATGACATATCTCAGCCCTACATTTACTGGTAGCAGTAAGTGTACTGTGGAAACTGTATATATGTAATAGTGGCTTATGTAATGCTCTGAGATAAAAATTCAGATCAAACAAAAATTAAAACTAAAATAATAATCTAATAATAATAGCATGCTAGATGTCTCATATTGAGCAGCCAATAATCAGTGAGTACTTCTGCCTTTCACCTTTCTTTGTCCTACTGCCATTGCTAAAACCACATATCTTCTTGGGCTTTTGGGACTTAGATCCCATGGCACTGGGCACCAAAGAAGCTACATATTCTTCCTCCAGGAATACTGGAGTAATGTGAAGTGGGAAGTCAAACCATAAGGCATGTATCGAACAACAACAAAACAGTAAATAATCAAATGGTTATTCATTAAAAAAACAATGCTCTATTTTGCACAATAAAAATTCAGAGTTCTTCCAGATAAAAATTAGTAAATCGGTGAACATCCAAATGAGGACAAAGTGTAAACTGTGGTTAGCATGCAGCCATATTTCCCAACTTATGAGAAAGTTACTGGGAAGGCAAATGAACATTCAAAACTTAGATAAGCAGACAGTCTGTTTTCTGCTTTGGAAGACAAGTTTGGTCTTTCTGCGCCGATGTTTCCTCACATGGCAACATGTACAAGCCTCAGGTTTCAATACCAGCACACACCTTTGCCACTTCAGCTAATTCAGTATTTCACAGCTGTTTGTAGGCTTCATCTCCAAGACAGGCATTTCACCACCAGCTTCCCAGCCAATTGCTGGCAGCAGAGGAATGGCAATCCTTCAGTACCCAAACTCAATAAAACCCTTCCACTTCCTGACCTTCTCCAAGACACCCTGTTCCAGCTCTGCTCCCAGCTCTGGTTTCTTGATCCAAACCTCTGACCCCCAACTCTAGCCCCACAGACGTTCTTAACCCTTCTGCCTGCCCTCCTTCACGTTCCACCTTCTCACCGTGCTCCAATTCCAGCACGCTGCACCCACCCAACCCTTCACACCAATGCTGCTTTTCTGCATCTCTGACCAACGCACCCAGCTCTGGGTGGAAGTCTGCTCCTGGCCTCAGGGTGACTGCAGACCCTGGTTTGCTCACTCAAACCCATTCACAGGTCATGTCCGCCAGCACTCTCAACACAAAGTATGCAGAGATTTTGGACAGCAAGCCCTAGGCACATGCAAATTGCTTTCTGAAAGGCTGCATCCTGGCTAAATTCAGGTGCTTTGTCATGCAAACAGAAAAAGGCACATCCCTGGAATAAAATCCGACATCCATTCTCAACCAAATCTGTCAGTCAAAGAAGAGAGATGCAACTGCTTTTCCACCATAAAAGTTGTGAGAGCTTTGGAACGCTAGAAAATACATCTTTTCTTTGTCTGACTTTGAAAACCCGCCAAAGCATTTCAGCTGAAACTTTACAAACACCCAAATTAAACAAAGCAGCACAAAGCTTATATACGCCACAGTAAATTTTCCAACCAAACAGGTAAAGTTTGGTGAAGTAATAAAAATCTTGTTTGACAACTTCAATACTTGCGAAGCTAGCCATATTCCTATAATTTCAGCACAATGAATTATTAATATATGCTGGTTTCCGTTAATTACTGTCTCCTCCAGGAAGATTTAATTACATCTTAGCCAAGCCCATACCACGCTCGCTGCAGCCCAGGGTATATCCGCGGCACCCAGCAGCTCTGAGTGGCCTCCAGCAGTCCCTGCTCTTCAGCAGCAGAAGTTTGTGTGGTGACAGAGCCCAAAAAGGTGCAACTGTACACCTCACAGTGTCAAAAAAGAGTTAAGGAAAAGCATGGGGGGAGGGAGGAAAAACACAAAACAAAACTGTAGGAAGACGAAACAAACAGAGGAATCATTGTAGAAATTGTATTTTTTACCCTTGGTTCAAGACCAGTAAAGTACTTTTATAAGCAAACAAGGAGTTGGGAGCATATTTCAGCAAACCACTATAGTGATGTACATTTCTATGGGCAAGTCTAGCTACTGCTCTGTCAGTTACACCTACAGTGCAAAGCCAATTGCTCTTAGAGGGTCTGAAGTGCAGCATACGCATCTTTTGGATTGCTTTCATACACTCTCCAAAATACCTGTATGCAGTATAAAAGAACATCCAAAACACAGTGATCAACCGCAAGTACTGAGAAACAGTTACTCCTTCCAGAACCTTCTCCTCTGCGCCCTTCCTGATTAAAAAACGTATTCTTCTGAAGCAGACTGCCAGCCCTGCAAACTTCTTGTTGTCAAACACAGCTGTGATACATTTCCCAAAAGTTAAACATGATGGATGAAATCAGCGTGCAAACATCAAATCTGAATTTTGTAAAGGAGTGTAGGCTAAAGTACCAATTTTGTTTTTCAACAGAAGAAAAAAGAGAGAGCCCTCCACCGCCTGAAACCTGAAAAACCAGCTCACTGTTTCTCAGGAAGGAGCAGAAAATTTATCTCAGGTGACAATTAATTTCATTCTGTATCTTACTTCTTATGTCGCTTATGAGCACTGTAGTAGAGATGGATAACATCACTAATTTATTACTGCAAAGTCATGCAATGCTTATCTTTCCAAATTTGAAGAAAAAGGAAAAAGAAAAATCAAAAGAAATATATCCAAAACCACACATATCTTCTGAAGCCCCAGGAAATCTCAGTTTTTCTAAACAGTGATAGAATGAAATGACAGAATCATTGGTCAGTTGTCCCCTGTTTATGGAGTACCCCATTGGCACTAACAGAAACGTGACATAAATTGTGTAAATTTCACTCTGCTTTCCTGCTGGGGAAGAGATTTAAATCCATGCAGGCAACCATACTACTCATAAATGAGCCATTCAGGCACACCAACCAACACAGACTTGTGGGAAACAACAAGGTGAAACCTTTTTCCTTCCAAGAAGCAGCAAGCATGATGGAAAAGAGAAAAATGCCCATCTTCCCTCACACAACCAACTGGTGAAATCAAACTGGGAAGATATTTGCATCAGCAAAGCAAGGACACTGTGACAGCAGAAACCAAGTGGTCCCACTTTCTTGAGGTTTTCTGCCATGCCAAACCGAAGAGCATTCAACCACTGATCCCAGTAGTTGCTCCCGTGCTGTTATTTTGATCATGCGTTTTTTGATATTTAAAGGAAATCCCAACTGATAGTCACCTGGTAAAATTGGAACAAGATCTGCACATATGCTGAGCCCCAACAAAGCAAAGGCATCTTGGGGAGAAAAAGAAAAAACAAAAAGATGGAGGACCAGTGAAAGAAAGATTGAAAGACCAGAGCAACACAAAACCACTAATTCTTTCAGAATTTCAGTTTGCTTATGGCACAATTTTTGTTGTTGTTGTTGTTTTTTCTATTTGTATTTTCTAACTTTTAGCATTATGTATAGGTGAACAGCTCTATTTCCGAATCCCTGTTTAAATACTGTTGAAAAGGATGCATGACAAGACACACAAAGCTGTGCGGTCCTACCCTTCTTCCTCCAAGACGAGAAGTTTAGAAACTTGAGCCATTCAGTTAAATGATAGGGAGTCCAAGTTCCTTAAATCTGAACTAATCCAATTTTACAGAAAAGGAAAAATGCATTTGCCACGAAGAGATAACAAAGGATGCTATAAAGAAATTTAGCCTTTTTTCTCCCACAGCATACACGAAGACCTGCCTGTCCCTGGCCAAGTCTGGACAGTGGAAGACGTGATGCTGGAACACAACTGTCCTGCCCAGTATGTGGTAGGGGCAGCCCAGACCCAAACCAAAGCACAGCTGTTCAAGTATAGGAGAAAGAGGAGAGAAAACACGCTTTCTCAGTTCATCTTCTCTGCTCTTCACAGGCATCATGCCTTCATTGTACTGGTTTTCGAGCAGCACTGCACATCTCAGATACAGAACCTGGTATTATTTCTCTGGGAATGAATCTGTCCAAACTTCACATTTGTTGTTAAGCCATATAATACAGGTAATTTACCCCAAAGTTTGGTGGGAGGGGCAAAGAGAAAGACCAGAGAATGAATGTTGATTTGGAACTGATAATTTGCCAGGGGGTACTATAAATGACTTGCAAAACTTGTTCACTTTATTTAATAGAGATGACATAACCTCAAACGAGATAAATATTAAAGGCATCACACAGTGAGTTACCGCATTAGAAACATATTTGGTGCTGAATCAGTCTGTAAAATATAAGGTATATCACATCTTTGAACGACACACACAGCTTCCACATTGGTAAAATGCTCCTCAGGAGCCTCTCTGTATGCTCACACGTCCTCACGAGGAACACATGTGCTCTGCACACCCAGAGCCCATTGCGCTTACTCTGCAAGTGCATTCAGATATGCCACTGGCCGCTCAATTTGGCTACTTAAACCTCAAGGAGACAAAACTAAGTTGCATGTTTGGTTCTAAAAACTTTGAAAATTCAAATTAAACACAGTTATAATCCTATTCTTCTTGACTAAGCGACTGCGTAATACATCAGACATACATGTTTTCTCTAGTTTCCAAACGGACCAAACCTTACGAAGAAGTCAGGGCTGCGTTCTCACAGAGACCTCTAATCTGATGGCAACTTTTCAGCGCAGAGCAAGAACTCGTGCATCACCTCGAGAGCAACACTGCACAACCGTGGAACAGTGTCACAAGGAAAAATTATTGAACCCCCGAGAAAAGTACGAGGACCGCAACGATAGAATCTGCTCTGCCAGGGGATAAGTTGAAAGGATGGGATAGAAGGAATAAATCTAGAGGGTAACGGTGTTGTCGGGGAAAAAGAATCCTCAGAGGAAGCCTGGGAGTTGAAGGGGCACTTCTGAGATCCTGGCCGAGCCCGTCGCTACGCCGTTGCCCCCCAGGGCTCCCGGCCCGGCCGTGCCCGTGCCCTGGCAGCAGCCCATCCCGGCTCCGCAGCGCGCATCCCGTCCGCGCGCAGCCAGCGCCGTGAGGGAGCCGGCGTCCGCAAATCGAACAGCACCATCTAGCAGGGCCCCGCAACTTTGCCGAGCAGGGCAGACACTTCTCAGCAAAACGGCGGCTCGGCAGCCCTGCCTGCAAAAGTAGCGCGCCTTTTCGCACCGCACGCGACGTTACGATGGCTGGAATACGGAAGACAGACCGGCCGCAGAGGGAGCAGAGGGGCCGAAGGCGCCGCGAACTTCCCGCGCCGGGCTCGGAGCGGAGCGCCGCGGCTCTGCCCCACCGCGCGGGGTGCGCCGCCCCCGCGGTACCCCGACCCGCGCCCGCGGGGCGCTCCGCAAGTCCCCGGCGGAGACCGGCTGCTCCGCACCGCGCCGCCCGCAGCCGCCGCCGGAGCGCTCCGCCGGCACACCGCCGGCAGCCACCAGTTGCTCGGCCCCGCCGTGCCCCGCCGTCCCCGCGGCTACGGAGGGGCCGCGCGGCCCGGGCGCGGACGCCGGCTCGGCGAGGGGCCGCCGCGACGCGAAAACTTTCGGAGGCGGCTCGGCGCGCGCCTCCCCGGGGCTCGGCGGCGCGGCGCTCTCGGCCCGGCGCGGCGCGGTCCCGGCCCGAAGTTGGGAGCCGGGCGCCGCCGGAGCTCCGCGCCCCGCGGCCGCCGCGCTTTGTTCCCAACTCGTCCCCGCGCCGCGCCGCGCCGCGCCGCCCGCTCCCGGCTCCGGCCCCGCCGAGCGGCGCCCGGGGCGCCGCGCCCCCCGCGGGGCAGCGCGGGTCCCGCTCCGACCGCTCCCCGGCGCCGCGCGGCCCCGCGGCCCGAGCGCGGCCGCCCCCGGCGAAAAGTTGTTGGGCGCGGGGCCGGGGGCGGCGGCGGGGCCGTACTCACTTCTCCCGGGCCTGGCTGTCGGACGGGACGCTGCTGTTGCTCTTGCCTTTGCCGTACATGCCTGCGGAGAGCTCCGACTGTCACGCACCTGTCAACCCATCACAGCCTCCCCGGGAACAGCCCCGTCGCCATGGCGACGCCGCCACACACACAGCCCATTGGCCGGCCGGGCCCGAGGCCACGCCCCCCCGCGCCGTGACGGGCAGGCGGGAGCCGGGCGGGCTGCTCCCTCCTCCCCCCCCCCGCCGCCCCCCCCCGGCCCCTTCTCCTCCCTCCTCCTCCTCCCCCCCTCCCCGCTCGCGCTCTCCCTTCCCCGGCGCAAGGGGGAATTAGAAACGGTTCTAGAAGGATTTTAAACAACTGGCTGTTCCGAGCGCACGCCACCCGCCCGCCGCCGCTGCCGCCGAGGGGGGAGCGCGGCGGCGAGCGGCAAAACGCGGAGCGGACCGCAG
This sequence comes from Phasianus colchicus, assembly GCF_987193195.1. NCBI lineage: Eukaryota > Metazoa > Chordata > Aves > Galliformes > Phasianidae > Phasianus > Phasianus colchicus. Next base: position 33,667,542 of record NC_143476.1, on the reverse strand, counting down.
CCGGCGGCCGGGCCGCTCCCTGCACGGAGCCTGCCCGCGGCCGCGGAGCCGGGTCGCCCCCAGCCACGACGCCCCGCCGCCCCGCCGCCCCGAGGGGCTCGGGCGCTGTGCCCCCGGCCGGGCCCCGGCCGCCCCTGGCGGTGCCGGGGAGCCGAGGTCGGGCTGCAGCCCCGCAACGCGGCCGTAGGCGGCGGGGGGCCGTGGGGCGGCGGGGAGCGCCTCCTGAGGAGAACGCTGTCCTCGGGGAGACGGAGGGGGAGCGCGCGGTGGTGTGAGGGAAGTCGAGGAAATGCGCTGGGGGCTTGAAGGCCGTGCCACCGAGACGTGGTGGGGGAGAGCCGGGGTCACGCATCGCTCTGCTCTCCTCTCGCGCCCCGCTCTCCGAAGCACGGCCCCACGGCTGCCGTCCTTTGGTACCCGCTCACCTTTACTAACGCACGGCTGACCCAAACCCACCCCGTCGTGCCGCCCGAAGGCTCTCGGTGCGCCGTGCCCGGCGCTGCCAGCGCTCTCCGGCCGGGCCCCGCCGTGCCAAACCACCAGACAGCACCTGGGGCGGGAAGTTGTGCGCGGCACAGACCGCCGGCATCTGTTTATCATTGTGAGAGCCGCGGCAAAGCGTCCTCTGGATCCTGAGCTGCAAGAGCAAAGGAAACGGTCGGGGAGGTGAAATTGTTTTGGGGGGGATTAGGAGAGCATTAATGAGCGACTGGAACAAATTAGCGATGGAGCGGTAGAGACAACAGGAAGGAGCAGAACGCCAAGGCGTCCTGCACGCCGGTGGCTGCACGCAGACCGTTCCCCACTGTTGACTCCACTGGGGTGGGATTTGTGCTTTTGCAACTCGCTGCAGTAAATCACCGGATTAAAGCGAGCTGCAACAAAGGCCACTGTATGCCAAAGTTGTCTGCCCGCCCCGGGCTTTTGCCCCGCGATGTTTTTCAGGCAGGTCAGCGGGGTGGAGTGGTGCAGGTGAGTCTGCTGGATGGTGCCAGCATCAGCCCAGGCCTCCGCACAGCCACCACTCCTGCCCCCGTCCAGGTCACGCCACCTGCGGTGGGGGAAGAGCTGTCCACAGAGCTCTGGTGGGAATAGGAAGGAAGCGGGCAACTGGAGAGAATGAGCATTAAGGGAGAGGTGGGAAGGGTGAGGGAGGCCGACACAGGAAGAGAAGGAGGTGTAAATGGCCATGGGGGAGAAGAGAAAAAGGAAGCTAAGCACAAGAACAATGCACAGTGAATGTGGGTGATGAAAAAGGCAAAGGACTGTGGAGAGAGAATCTGAGAATGGCATGTAAATGAAGAGCCAACCAAAAGGATGCGTTTTGCCTGCATTCATACCGAATAATACTTACATGTCTTGTAGCATGGAGTTCACATGAAGGCGAGCCATGTGACTGATTGTATTCAGCGTGAATACAGGGAGCGGAAAATGGCACAAAGAAAGAAAGGCAGAGAAAGAATCAGGACAGAGAACAAAGAAGGACCTGGGTTGTGGGTAAAATATAAAAAATAACGGTAGTCTGAGGGAGGAAAATAGTGAACATGGACACGTTCAGGCAAATGCACGCAAGATAGGTAACACTTATTTCGGTTCAGATGGCCGCAGTCCTGAGTACAATTTTCATCTGAACATTTGCTTACCCACGTGGAACAGCCGTTGCCGTCCCATCAGAGACGTTGGCTATCTGCTGTCCAAGGCTTCATACTGCCGTGGTATCAGCACAGCTCTCACATGGAGCTGGTAACAACAGTGAAGTGGTTCCTGGCTCTTCTCTGTGTCTTCCTCTTTTCCCTCTTGATTTATTTTCTGCAAAATCTCCTCTCTGGCTTGCCTCAGTAGTTTTGATTGATTTGTTTGTGGCTTGAATGGCGGGGGGCTATTTTGAGAAGATGGCTATGTCAGTGGTGTGTCGCTCTTGCAGGGGGAAAAGTTGCTATGTGGAAAAGAACTACATTGAGGTGTTTCCTAAAAATAAGATGAGATTGCTCCAGTGTCCTTCGGATATGCATTCCATCCATGAGAAGATTTTCACAGCTGAAAATGCTTTGTTCCCATTTTTCATTTGCGTTCTTATGATTTATTTGGTTCTGAAGGACTGCAGATGCCTTGGATGTTCCTAGATTGAATTATGGTTTGGTGGGCAAATTGGAGCAGGGTGAACTCCTAGAGGGCAGCATTGGATGTCCAGAATTGAGCAGGGTGAGTCTGCTCCCAGGGGCAGTGTTAGAGCTCCTTCTGTGCACGTGTATGACCCTAGACTACCATTAACATTCGGGTGATGACTTTGTAATTTTGCTTAGAGATCCTTCAGTGAGATATAGACATAATGCCAGTATTTATTCATTTATTATGTGTATGAAAAACAGAGGGCAAACTGGAGTTTTATCATAGGACTTTGCTGTAGATCTGCCAAGGTAACATTACAACTGCCTCTGCAGAAATGCTATCGGAGTGTAGTATCCCTTGGAACAACTCAAACAAAGCACTATAGTGTGGATACAAGAGTTTGCCTAGCAAACAGGTAGAGTAACACAAAAACATCCTATGGTCTTGTGAAGTTTTATGTATCATTTGTCCTGTTTTAAAGTCTTTCTGCACATGTAGTATCTGTATCTGTGCCCATGCTCAGATCATTTCAAGCACAAACACGGCACTTAATAGCAGCAATTGTATCTCATGAGGCCAGGATTGTAATTAATGAGATTTGAGGCACATATACTGAAACAAATTTAAGTTTCTGATATCAGAAAGGAAGATCCAGTGTTTTTTTAAAAGGGGGATGAAGGGGTGGCTGTACTTTAAAGCTTCTCAGTCCAACACTGGAAAGGAATTCACAATGTATTTTTAGAGTGTTATAAAAATCTCTTACATAATGCTGATTAATTCTTAGGTTTTAGGGAAGAGCACTGAGCTTTGTGTGTAAGAGTGTTGACCAGCTAAGCCACTGAAAAGGGCTGGTTTGGGCTGGATTTTTCTTGGACTGCTTAGGTACAGAATGCTGCAATTATTCAATTATTACAAGATTTTGCTTTTGTTTGGGCGTGTATGAATATTTCTCTGGAAACTGCATCTTATTCTTGGAAGTCTTTATCATTTTAAAACATATGCTATGTTATATCACCCTGTCGGAGATATGGGATAGCTACAAACTGTTGGTGTGGGTTTTTGTTCCTCTCTTTTGCTGCAGCTAGTTACATTATGGATTAACATTAAGAATGTCTGCAGTGAAACATTACTCCTGTGGCTGTATAAGACTTACTTAAACAATGTAACTTGTATTACAGAATCATGATTTTCCTCATATACTTGCAGTAATATATGCAATTAATATACAGTTCTGCCCATTCTGTTGATTTTCAAAATCATCAATCTAACTGGCAGCTTTCAGACAGCTTTTAACAAAGGCCTATTCAGGAAATTAAGCCAGTAAATGCTACTCCCGTCTTTTAATTGTAGTTATATATAGTTATTGCTGTGTGTAGCTGGAAAGATTTTTTGGACAAGATATCATGGGAAAGAGAAGCTTTTGTTTGGTCTTTTTCAACAGATATGTGACCGAGGCAGCTTTGAAGCTGTTCCCAAGAATCCTTCTTCCTTCTGTAGGATGTCTTATCTTTCTGTGGAGTTTCTGACTATGGACCTCATTATGCAGTCTTTCATTCTTGTGCCATACAGTTGGGTAAGAATTGCTCAGGTGAGTGAGATGAGTCCTACATCTTTATTAGAGAATGAAGATAGTTGGAATGCATGGTTCAGAAGTGTTAAACAAAAGCTTTGTTTTTTTCTATCTTCCAGCTGGGAGGGAATAAAAGGAAATAAAAGTAATTATGGCTCGGCAGCAGGGAGAAGAATATAAAGAGAATGCTCACGAATGGCTCTTTAATAACCTGTTTGTCACCCAGGTCACCTGCCAACAAGGGCTCTCTCTGTACCCATGATGCCATTTACAGGTGTTTCAGCCCTTCTGCTAGAAGGAGTCTCCACTGCCACAGAGAGTTAATCCTGCTCTGCAGTGTTTAGTTGCTGGAATTCTTTCATGTTAAAGGACACTCTTCCTGGGAGACACAGAGCAGCTCACTGAAGGAAACTGGGGGCATCTTGCAGCAAAGAGCCACGGGATGGGGAGAGGCAGTGCTGTATGCTGAAAGCAGCTGGAAGAATTTGCTGGCTGCTACAATTACTCCTGTAACACAGGCTGTAGTTGCTTGCTCACTCTCATTCTCCCATGAAACCTAAGTTATGGCCCTGCCTCCTCCTTGCTCTTTTTTTTTTTTTTTTTTTTTTTTTTTCCAGGGAACTGCAGTTTCTGTCTTTGGAGAGGAATCAAAAATTCCTTCCAGCCTCCTGCTACACGGTTCACCCATGAAAGGGCCAGGTACAATCTGAGTGCATTTAGCTTAGAAATAAAACTTGGCAAAAATAAAGCTGTCATTAGTTTATTGCTCTCAGTGACAATGATATGGTTGCTCACAGGTGTAAATAAGTACATTACTTCCCAGTTTGTGTGCAAGTGCAATTCAGAGTATCAGGAATTACCTGCAAAGGGCTCTGTGACATACAATCTGAGTTCATACATTAGAAAAAGGCATGATTTGTAAGTACTGTTTCCCTCCATATCACTCTTTCTCTTGGATTCTCTGGTGTCTTATGTGGTTTCACATCTCCCTGATGTTATTTCCACAGGAGGGGCTTTCCCAGCATCTCCTGCTCACTCTCACACGCAGGTACATGATGTTGTCTGATGCTGATGAAGGCTCGAACTCTCAATGCCTGTCATGTAGAGTGGCTCAGTTATGGTCTCTCTTTTCTCCTTGGCAACATATTTTCACTTAACTGAATTACTACTTTTTTGGCTGCTAAATTTGATTGTTACTTAGTAATGTCTTAAAATGATAACTGTCTTACATGTAAGCACATACAGCATGTGGGATTGCCCTCATTTCTTTCAGTGGTATGGCTGAAACTGGTTGTTTTAATCTATCAGACTGAAACTACATATTATCAAACAAACCAGTCTGTAAAGAAATAGTGTGTAGCCTCAGTTACTAATCATTTGAAGGACAGCTGAAAGACGCCATTGATGGTTCAGTGATGTGCCACATCAGGAATATGAGCATATGTGCTGCCTGGGCCCAAAACTAGAAGAAAAACAGCATGAAATCTGGAGGATGCAGGTCCTTCATTGGGTAAACGTAAGCCCATTTTGGGGCTGGGCCCTACACAGTGCTCCACATGGACAGATCCATTTCTGTGTGATGTGGGGGCAAGGATTCGTAAGGTCTTTACTGCTACGGTACCTTGGCTCCCACTTCTAGGACTTAGTGCTATGTTTAAAAAAACAAAAAGTACATAAAACCAACAAACAACAACAACAAAACAACAACAAAGCCAGAAATGGCATTAGAAGAATCAAAACTGCTTTTAGCCAAATCAAAATTGCATTTATTTTGAGGGTCTCTACACTCAGTAGAATGTTACAAAAAAGGATGAACCCAGTATGGAATTGCTGAAAATTCCAGAGTTGGTTTGACATACACACTGCTGTTGGCTTCAGCAGACTCGTTTAATCTGTTTCTTTGGGCTTCAGAACGAGTCAAAATGCAATGCTGTTAGCCTGTATCAATGAGGCTTTAAGCTGGGAGTTGCACAAGTGTATCAGCAGAAAAGCATTTGGCTTTAGCTAGCAATTAATCATAACTAGGACAAGTAACCTCTCCAGAACTCTCAGGTTTTTGTATCTATTAACTGCAGTTCATTAATATATATATATATTTATATTCCAAAGTATGCAGTAGCAAAGTGGAGATCTGGAGAAATAAATGGCTCAAACTATCACACTGTGACAGCTTTGGCCAAACCTTTACTCAGTTTTCTAAAACAAATATAGGTGATGTTCTGTTGTCAGAATATCTCTTCTCATTAGATGTTCATTCTTGAATAAAATGGTTCATTCTATTTTTCCATGTATTTACTGGGCATCTAACAGTGAATTCAGTGTCATCCCTGTGGTATGCCATATCAGCCATGCACATCAATACATTCAAGTTTTATGGAATGTTTATGGTTTGTTGGTTTTTTTTCGTGTGTATATCCCAAGAAAGATGGAAATCACGTCAGACTTTGTTATGGGCTTAAAATTTGAAGGAGGTAATTTCTCTGGATCTCAAAAATCATAGGAAATAGTCATTGTCTGCAGTCTTTCTCTTCTTTTCAAGAAGTACGAGATGTGCAAGAAGACTCCAACAGCTGAGAATTATTTCATTTGCTTTCCACACCAACATTTGAACATTTTCTTCTTTTACTTTTTATGAACTATTCATGTCCAGTTAGAAATGGATACATTGAAAACAGCTAAAATTTCGCCCCATTTTGGACCTGGGGCCCAAGAAGAAGCTGATGATGATTGAAAACAGTGGCACATACCAAATCAAAGCTACATCTGATCTGACTGATCATTTAACAGCTGCCCAATAACGCTGTTAAAAGTAAGAAAGAAAACCACACGTTATTCATACATTCATATTTATATATGTTTTGCTTCTCTTCACCTTCCAAGAGATCATGGATTCAGAACTGAACAACAGCATTTGGGGTATATAATCCACAGAATGTACCCAAAAATCCAACAGAATCACAAGAAGAATTGATCACTACTAACTAGTGTATCGAATCATGAAAAAAGATGTTGTTTAACTCTCTGTATTCATTAAACTAAAAGTACATGGAACTTTTTTGGTTTGCCAGTTTAAGGTAAAATGCACTGTAAAGCTCACTTTGTTGATGTCTTTGGCTTTTCATAGGTAATTGAGAGATATGAAGAATAATGACAAACTGATGCCCTGTTACAACTGTGCTTTACAAGCACAATTACACCAGAGGAACCAAATTACAACCTATTCATTCTGATCTCCAGGTACAGAACGATAAAGCATGGTTATAATGGGGTATGGACAATGCCAGAGCACTGAGGATGCACTAGCTTGGAAGGGGAAACCATTTAACTCTAAATACCTTCTGTGATAAAAGTACAGAGGGATTGTGAGGATAATGTGCACTTTCAGTTCATCTTCAATTGAATATTTTGAATAGGTAAACAGGTAAAAGGCAACTGTGCTCTGTAATGTTAACACACGAAAATTGTTTTAGATGTTTGTTTTGGTTTTGTGCAGCAGATTTTTGTTTTGTGAGACAGAGCCTTTTATAGAAACCAGACTATTCTTATATTCTTTGGCATTTCCATTTATAAAAGCTACTCATGTTTACACACACACACACACACACACACACACACACACACACGATGTTGTTCATCATATATTGTTCATCTGGTAAGGAAGAAATAAAAAAAGAAATTGATACCAGTCTGCATATGTGTTCAAAAGCTTAGTGAATTCTTCAAGCTCTGCTGTGGATCATATTTCATTAAACTGCAATAAAAAAATCCTTTTTTACCTTGTCTTTGTGTGTTCTGAGGTGGGTTTGTAAGGTTTGAATTAGTAGGTAATCACCAAGAAGTCTCCTTTCATGAGGCTGCAGCTGGGAAATGGACAGTTTAATATTAATCGAAAGAACAAACTTTCCAAGTCCTTTCTCTTCTCTTTCCTCTCTGAACTTCTGCTTCATCATTTTCTTCTCCAGAGACCCTGTCCTAAAGTCATCTCTGTAGAAATCCAGGAACCATAAAGCAAGAGTAGAGCCTAGTTCTTCAAAATCCTGTTTATTGACTTCAGTGAGAACAGTAACATCTGAATATTCAGGATGGAAAGATCCTATTCAATGATGTATCTGTTATTACTTATTCAGCTAAGAAACAAATATTAAATGAACCTGCAGGCTTATGAAATGTTGTGCCATCACCATGCCAATGGGAGGTATAGAAATGATCCCTTTGGTCTCTCAGAGAGGAAAAACATTAAATGCTTAAAGAAAACAATTAAGCACAAGTGATTGAACTTTGTTAGAAATAAATAGTAGCATGGTTGTTAAAATGTGTTATGTATCTGCACCTATGCTGTCTGTACAGCAAGAATATCTTTAAAGGTGACACTGACTTCCATCATTTAATGACATGTCTGGGACGATGTCTGAGTATCACACCTTCTGCTGCTGTTTGCCTCTAAATCCATTCTGGCTTTGCTTTCAAGCATGTTGAACAAGATTGTGAAGCTAATTGCAAAGTTTAACTTGTAGCATTTTTGTAGATTAAAGGACATTTATTCATACACTTCATCATTTAACTCATCTACTAGAACGAGAGAGGACAGTCCCAAACCAGGGTCACCAGGGAATGATACGTCTAAGACAAGCATTAATTTAACTCTTTTTGCTCTCTGCACACAAAGGGATCTGAGAGCCTGTTGGGTCATGATAGAAATCATGGGTCTGGGCTGAACAGAGAGCTCCAAAAGGATTTTCTTTTCTTCTTTTCTGGATATAAATAGCACATTTGAATAAAACCTTTTGTTGTTTAATTCTCTGCTCTTCTCTTGAGTTACCTTTTACATATCTGGTGGGGATATTTAGGGTGCTGGACTAAAGAACTCCGCTGACTCTTGTGAGATTTGTTCATGTGGGCAGATAAGTTATTGTGTCTGAATCCCCCAGGTGTCTTTCTGCCCAGTGAAGGACAGCACTGTGGGTCTGAGAGGAGAATCAAGTCCTTCCTGAGCAACTGGTACTGGGAAGATCACAAGCGAAGTCCTGAATAAGAGAACAGAGATGCCCTGGTGGTTTCATTAGGAGCTGTGACTCCTCCAATCTGTTTCACCTGTTGAGGTGTTCACATCTGATGGTCTGGCTGACCTCGGCTTCCTAGGTTATACAGCTAAGAAGCCTGAAATTTAAAGTGAATTGTGTTATTTAAAATACCTCTCTTTTGTTGTTATTTTTTTATACCCAATGTTAAAATTTACAGCTCATCTTCATGATGTTTACCTGACTTCTTGGAGCAAGAGTCCTCTACTGATTCAAAAGCAAGCTTGAGAAGCAGCGGTGGTTTAATTTCTTCAGTTTCCCCATTTTTTTCAATTTTCCTGATTATTTTAAATTTTCCTCTCTCAAAAAGAAAAATAAAAGAAAAAGAAATATATATATATATACACACACACACACACACACAAAGAAAAAACAACAAACCACCCTTTTCTTCCAATAGAGCTGGACACTACTCCCTCCAGAGTTTATACTACCCTGAAATTCAGACAGCATCAGCTCCTGCCTACAGTATCCCATGCTGTAAGTTTTAGTAAGAGATAAGGAGGTGCATTTTTTATAAGATCGTGAATAATGTAGAAGAGTGTGGGGTAGGAAAAGAGCTCTTGAGGAGATCCTTCTTGGCCTGGAAGGGCATCATGTCTGATTAATACAACTTACTTACTCCAAACGTTGGTAACAAACAGAGGTGTGGAGGGGCATGTATATGAAAGAGGAGGACTTTTTAATCTCACAAGCTGGCCTCAGGGGTTTTGGTTCAGAAACAGACAGAAGTTATATAGAATTCCCAGAATACAGCTGGTGCACCCATAACAGCATTGGCTATAATAGGATTTTTTACTGTGCTAGGAATGAAATATCGGGCTCTCATTGTTATCTTCCCTTGTGCAGCTGTAAAGAATTTATTTGTGAGTTTTACAATATCCAGAGGTGGTTCCTTTGTACCCTTTTTCAATAAAGTTGAAATGCCAAAAGTTTTTCAGTTTCTTATTACTCTCTTTGCCCGGTAGAAAACCCTTGTAGCAGTCCTGAGGCTGGCATATCTGCCCTATCCAGAATGATTTCTGAAAGAGGCTGTTGTAATTTCCTTGCATAGCTCATTGTCCTAATGCCATTTTTAGTTAACCCAATACTGAGTCTTTTCCATCTTGATTTCTACAAGCTCATGCCAGATGGGTGAGCCATTTATTGATGGTTCATAAGTGCTTCTTTATTTTATCTATCCTTAAGAAGACTCAGATTTTAGAAATTCTCTGTGTGATGTACTGAAATTTCTTGTAACCCTGAGTATCTTCACCTTACAATAGAAAAAAAATCTCATTGTGAAAGGGGGAGAACATGTTTCACTAGAAAAATATATGTAATTGTCCTGAATGTCAACAAATCAGGGAGCCCTTTTATTCCCATGTGCAAGCTTTCTCCCAGTTCTTATCTCTGTGAGACTGCAGTTCCTTGCAGAGTTTGGCCCTGATTTCTCATTGCCCGAAGTTGAAGCAGGAGTAGGCACTTGGCTGTATTTCCCAAATACTCCATTTTCCATCATCAGTTGGTGACTGCTCATGCAAATTGTTCTGGATTTGACACTACTGTTTGAATGTATTTAACAGTGACAAAAATATTCCTTTTTAAAAAAGCTGTCAGTATGAAAGGTAACTTTAATGTTAATGGCAATGAAAAATTAATCTAGCTAAGAAATACACAACCAGGAGAGCCCTTTTTAGATTATATTTATCTTCTTCCCTCCATACTGATTTTTAAAATCAATTTTAAGAAATCTTTTTTTTTTTTCCCCCACTTTCTTCCACTATTTTTATGAATTCCCTTTCACCTCCACAGGTGCTTGTAATGTCCAGGGAAACTATGCATTTTAAATTCAGGTGTAGCAACTCTGTTATGCAGTCATGGAACCTGAAAGGACCGTGGTGTAGAACAAGGCACTACTGCTAAGATTTAAGGAGATAACACACTAAGTTTTGGAAAGACATGAAGGAAACTTTGAAGAGAACCTTTCCCTTAACCCTTTCAGTGAATGTGCCATGCATGTCTCTCTCCAGTAGCTATTACTCAGCAATCTCCTTCTTGTTCAATAAATACTTGGACAGATGGAAGTCAAAACAGTAGGGGACTGATAAACTATTTCAATTTGTAAGTACTAGCATCCAATAGGAGCATTACCACTGATTTCCATGATTACGGCAGTATCTGGCTCCTAATACAAATACAAATGTCGTAATTTGTTTTCCATCCTCTCTGATGTCAGTGTAAACAGTCTTTTGGAAGAATTTGTATATTTCTCTGCAGGAGGATGAAGCCTAACTCAGCAGCATTGTGTTAGTTTATGGGGAGTTTAAGCAGAATCTGATGAGTGTAGTGGCATTGTCCAAGCTATCTGAAGCACAGAACATATCTTAGATAATGAAAAGCTGAAGTTTAAAATATGTTTTATGTTCACTGATTATGTTAGAAACCAGATATGTTGAGATTTGAGTGAAAAAAGACCAGGACAAAGCAAAACACACAGGAAAAGTCAACACATTTCTTACAATTCACTTAGTCTTCTAAACATATTTATAAATTTCTTGATATTATTTGTATGTTAAGATTTCTGAGAAAAGTCAATCTGTGATACTCAAAGAAGGCAAGATTCAGTCCACTCTCTTCTATCTTTTTAAAAATAATCTGATGCATCATTCCCTGAATATTTCTTTGCTTGTGCCTTTCAACTTGAATCTGAACTCAGAAAAATATATTTCCTAAGCAAGTCTTGCATTCATACTCAAGCTAGCAAAAGCATTTGCTCACTGCTTACAAACTATCCGTATCTTCTGAGGGAGGTCATTTTTCAAGTGCCTTTCGTCTGAAATATTTCAGGAGTTCAGTTTTCAGAAGCAGGCAGATAAATACAGTTGGTGTTGCATGTACTTGTTGCCTGTTTGTGCCTTGTTGTTGGATGTGGTGTTGGCATTCAGGGGCAAGCTTACCTCCTGACAAAGAATGCTCCAGCACACTGTGGGCCATGCAGTGTTTCTGTTCTTGCCTATAGGCCTGGCTGTTAATTTTGAAGTCCAGTCACTGTGTCCACAGCTAACAGCATTGTTTACCACAAAAGATTCAGCAAAAAGCTACTGCAAAAAAAATTGCTCAGTGGTCAGTCATGTTTCTTGAAATTAATTTTCAGACTGAGTAGCTGCCTGCTGTGAGGACGTATCTGGTAGACTGTCTCTCCTGACTGCCAGAAGTTGCCTAGGACCTTTTCGTACACAAGCAACACATTTTAAAATATGCACTTGCTTAGGCACATTATTATTCTAAATGTCTTGAAGTTATGTTCTCGCTCTTTGTCACCATAGAAATGGTTATACAATTACTTCCCAGTTTTTCCAAAGAAGGACTGTCTACGTGTCTGGGTGCAGATACAAAGGTTCTCCAAGGCATTGAAGAATTGATCACAAATAAGAGACCATCTCATCACACACAGCACCGAGTAGGGAAGGAGCAGTCATAAACCACAGTGGATCAAACAGGGCACTTTGCCCCTTGGACAGATGTAGTGGCAAGCTAAGGTGCCAAGCAGCTGTGCAGTATCATGATTTAGCCAGTGTTTAAGGAAGAGATACTTAACAATTTAATCAATGAGACTGATTTACTTTGTTGTTCTTTTTTTTTTTTTTCCCTGTAAAAGTGCACCTGATTCATTCTCAAGGTAACCCTTATCATACACAGTGTATTCATTCCCTTTATTTCTTTTTCTGGTTCAGTTTATGTTTCTGTCCCACTATTGTATTTATCTGTGTTGTGTCTATAGAAATAATCTTTCTCGTATGCTGGCTTTAGTGTCCAAGTTTACTGAAAGTCCCATGAATCTCCTCCTCTGAGCAGTGCAAACACTACACTAAGAGAAAGAGAGCCCAGTCAAATCCAAACAGACAAAAATAAACAGGAATATATGTATATATATATATGTATGTATATATATATATATATAAAACAGCAACAAAGCCTATAAGGAAAATGCAAACAAAGGTGAAAGGCAAGTGAAAGGATGAGGATTCTCAAAGCTGTTGTCTAGGAAAATGAAACAATAAATCTTCAGAAAAAAAGATTTGAAGTGTTTTTCTCTGAAGTAAGAAGAATTACACTGAGTGTTGTCTCAAAGTTCATCTGATGCTGTGTTTCTATCCTACCCGAACTAGCCATTGTTTTTATTTCTCTGGGCTTTTGTTTTCTGGCAAGTTCAGCCAGAGAAGTGGAGACGGGTACTTAAGATAAAGTTGGACCCAAACTATTACCTAGCAACTTTTCAGAACCCTTCTTTTCATTCTAAAGCAGTCTACTTTAAAAGAAACACATTTTCTGGGTTTTTCCCTATTTTCAAGCAGTGAAGTAGTACTAAAATGTAGTGCCAAAGCCTTTTCTTCCAGTATTTCCATCCCATTAGAAACCACAGAGTGAGCCAAATGCTGAGAGCAAGCTCCTTCCTGCAAAACTTCCAGATCAGTCTGTTGAATACAGAGGTTTGGATGAGTTTGATTAAGCTTGCAAAGGTTGACTCGGTCCTTCATCCTTCACTGGCAGGTAAATTGAATCATGGGGTTTATAAAGAATAAGCCTCGCCAGACAAACCTGATTGCATTTTTGATGGAATTACAAAATTAGCAGATGATGGGAGAGCAGTAGATGTAATATATTTGAATTTCAGGGAGCACTTGATACTGCCTCATGAAGTCTTATTGAAAAATTATTCCAGATCAGTTGCGACTAGAGCAGTATCATGTGGGACAAGGTACGAACACGTACAGCACTGCAGGGCAGAAGAAGCCTGGATGCATTGGGCTCAGCCTGGGCCAGGCCTGGAGCCAGCTTTGGCCTGTGGGTGTGAGCAGGCCAGTATAGCCTGACTGCGTGTCAGGGCACCAAATTGCCCAGATGCTGACATAATGGAATTCATGTACTTAATGCATATGCATATGCTTGCATATATCTACACAGTATAAATTGGCTGGCTAAAAGGCAGCCCTGGGAGGGTAGTGAGGGAAAACACTTAGAAGGTGTAAGGACATAAATACAAATGACAGTGACTGCACCAGGGAGCTGGGGATGCTATGGCTGAATCCTGTAAGAGCTTTCTGAGGGAGAGCGGATGGCATAGGATCATAGAAGCATAGAAAGGCTGAGGTTGGAGGCGACCTTAAAACCCACCCAGTTCCAACTTCTCTGCTGTGGGCAGGCTGCCCCCCCTCCCAGCTGAGGCTGCCCAGAGCCCCATCCAACCTTGCCTTGAGCTGCGGGGCACCCACAGCTTCTCTGGGCAGCTGTGCCAGGGTCTTAGCATTCTCTGAGTGAAGAATTTCTTCCAACATCTAACCAAAATATAGCCTCTTTAGTTTAAGGCCGTCCCCCCTGTCCTATCACTACCAGGCCATGTAAAAAGTTGGTGTCCCTCCTGTTTATAAGCTCCCTTTAAGTACTGGAAGGCTTCAGTGAGTTCTCCCTAAAGCCTTCTCTTCTCCAGGCTGAACAAGCCCAGCTCGCTCAATCTTGATTCACAGGAGAGGTGCTCCAGCCCTCTGATTATCTTCACGGCCCTCCTCTGGGCCCACTCTAACAGCTCCACAATCTTCCTGTACTGGGGGCCTCAGGCCTGTACACAGTACTCCACCAGGTATGCACTACAGAGCCCTGGGATTCAGTGCAGAATGACTGGGTGCACAGTGAGTGACCTAACAGGATGGTTGGGTTGGAATCAGTAAAAAAAAAAAAAATAAAATAAAATAAAAATTATAGCTGAAGTACAATTGAACTCTGAAAATGAAAATCCTGGGTTCATGAAGTTCTCAGTGGAAATGGAAAACAGCTCATCCATCAAGACTCTTACATCTAGCTTGGAGAAAAACTGTGTTTTTTCCATGTGGATTCTCCTGGCTTCTGCCAATTCCTTGAAAGCTCACAGGAGTCTCAGTGGGCCTTGGTTACACCTCAGCAGAAGACAAGCCCTTATCCACCCAGTAGAATAATATTTCCTCTGGCTCTCTGCCATGTAGAAACCAGATCTGAGAGCTCGCTTCCATTCTTTCTTTCAGTCCCTCTCTCCCCATTTTTTCTGCATGCCTTTTCTCTCGTTGCTGAGAGAGTTAGTTCTGCAGGTGCAGAAGGGCAAGCATTTTTCTAGCAGCATCCATCCATATCCATTTGTTCACTTTGCAGGAAGTGCTGCTAGAAATGTTCCTGCACTGGGACATCCTGTACCTTTTGCCTTTTGTGGAAGAGAGGTTGACTTTGTCACCTGGTTGGGGCAGATTTGCTCAAGCAACCTACCAATTTGTTATTCTCTGTTCAACTGTTAATATTTTGTAAACACTGAGAACCTAGATCTAACAACCCACTGCTTTCCTAAGACCTTTTAAGTCAACTTTCAAAAGCACTGTTTTATTGCTACGTTATATACTCCTTTGCAGAAGGAAAGCTTTAAGCCTGAATATTAAAAAAAAAAAAAAGTGTTTAAAGTTCCTTTCTGGATTGTGAACCTATTATTAAAGCAGGATGGAAACTAGTTTGCAGTCTGCCTCTTACACAGAGCATCCGTACTGCCAGAGTCAAAAATGAAGTCACTTTTTTGGATGAGGTGCAGACCACAGAAGGCTTGGAAATGCCACTTGTAATTAAAAACATTGGACCTGGATCCTTCTGTCTTTATCGAGGTTAAATGGCCACTGAAAGCAATACAAGTTGAGACTGAAGAACAACAGCACGCCTCGTGTCCTCTATTTTCTCATATATTTCACTGTTTATAGATGCTAGGAAATGCTAGCTTTGTGCATTTTGTACGTTTGAACAGTAAAGTGGATGCAATTTCCTCTAACTTTGATAGTGAATGTAATAACAGTTAGTGCTCTGGGAGGCCAAGCAGAGCCACCCTCCCTTGTCCCCTTCATGCCATAGAGATCAACTCTCAGTTTCCCTGTGTAGACAAATCTGTTGTTGCAGTTTTCTTTGCCTTTTTTTTCAGCTTTACCTGTTATATTTCCATTAAAGCCTCATTGACTTTATGCTTTGGAGACTTTCATTGCCTGAAAGAGCTTAGCACAAAAAACCTTCCTCCTGCTCAAACTATGACAGCATCAGTACTAATTGCATTAGATTTTAATTCTTCAAAATTTGACACAGAATCTGTGAGTAAGATTCAGTATGGGATGCATGAGGAGAGGAGCGTGGCTGGAGCTAGATACGAAGCAAAATGCAGTTACCTGAAACTGGTGGCAACCAAAACTCACCAACTTAACATCTTGGCTGACATCTCCTGTCTGAAGCTTCATAGTGCTGCAGAAGCCGCATATCTTTCTGTTTGGATTCTCCCTGCTGCCCCAGTAAATGCTCTCAGCATATATATTGCATAGGATCTGACCCTTGCAGTAACACAGCTCAGCTGCTTTCTCTACGTACGGTGGGGAAGGCAGACCTCCCCGTGTGCATAACTGTTCTCCATATTCAAGGAAAAAAACCATTCTAGAGGAGCACAACCCCGTAGATCAGGGCTTCGCCTTACCTTGGTACCTAGGGTACCTTGGGTAGCTCAGCATGCTGTCTCAGACAGCCAGGAGAACCTGGGGGAGAACCTCTATACAGGGAGATCAGAGCCCAAAGATTTCTGCATTCCAGCTACCTGGCTGCCTAGTCCCAGCCTCCCTGTGGGATGAAGATGGAAAGCCATTGGGAATTTTTGTTCTTTTTTCCGGGCAGGAATTGTCACGGTTACAGTGAATTCTTTGAAACCACATCTTTTCTGAGGGATGTCCTTTTCACCATAAGCCTTCTATGCCCAAGTTGAGATTTTTTCTGATAAGGACTCCCAGATGCACTGAATTTGGCATGAAGGCATTTTGTGCACTTAGCAGACCACAAGGTAGAGGAGATAAGCCAACAGCTCATTAACCCTTGTATCCCTCTCCTTTTAACAATATTCATTATATCATTTACCAACACAATAGACATACTGCAGACAACTGTCAGGAAAGACTTGAGGGTCAAGTGCAGCAGGTAGGCATCCAGACTGGAGCTGCTCAAGTAAATAGTGATAGGAAATCACTCATCAGGGTGCAGCTGTTCCTGCACAGACTAATCTGCAATGCATCTCAGTCGAACAGCAACATTTTATTTTAATTTCTGTTTTTAATTCCATCCACAGATGTGATGTCACATTCCCTTTCAAGGTACTTGAGCACTGTATTTTAAGCTAGATTACAGAATTCCAACCTGCAAACAAGAGTAAAATTGTGGGTTAAAATTTACTGGTGATTTCTGATGTAGAGAGCCCAAGAGTTCTGCAGGTGATGCTCCCAGTGGCACTGCATGTTGTGAGGAGATGGTTGGGTCCCTGCTTAGAGCAAACTCAGTATTTCCTATGGGAGTGAATCAACAAACCTTGCGTACAGGAGGGTGATGGGGCAGAGTGTGTACTTGTGTCACATCAGCTGGCTGAGCACAACAAAATGAACAACAGATTCCACTAACAATGCGGCAAGACAGCTACTTCTTATTTTTGTTCTGTTTGCATGGAGACAGTTTGTGTGCCTCGGTCAGGAGAACTGGGTTTTGGGCTCCCCTGTGGGTGCAGAGATGCAGGGATGCAGAGAAGAAGTGCAGCTGGATTCTGTGGTGTGCAGATTGGTAGGCACAAGCTGACAGAGGAAATCTGTATGTTATTAAGCAGCTCAGTTAATAAAATCTGAGTATACCTGACACATTTAAAGGTTTAAATATCTCTTAAAATATTTTATTGGCAGAATTTTAAGGCCATAGGTATATCTGTGCTGAGCCACGGGACTGTGAGAATGTCTCGTGATGCTTTGTGCGTAGAAAATGTCAAGAAGGGCAAAAAGGGCAACTTTAGGTACAGGAAGCAGTGGAAAAAATCCCACATATTCTGATACTTCTAAACACATTTATGAAAACACCCATATACTCTTTGTGCAAAGCGGTTTTGTGCTGGAGAAGCTCAGGATGAAACTAGGAGCAAAACAGAATCTGCAAGCAGCAGCTCTAAGAGGACACTAAGAAGAAAACACTGGAAGTCAGGGACACTGTGAAGCAGAGGTAGAGATGCTGCAGTGTGTGCTTGTGAGCAGGACAATGATACAGGGGAGGCAGCAAGGTGAGGAGCTTGGAGACGTGTGCCCAGCTTTAGTTCTGTGTCCCCACACTGTTCCTCCTGGGACAGACACCAAAGGCGTCACCAGCAGCTGGCAGGGGTGGTGCAGGGGAAAGACAATGGGATTCCTCTTAACACAGCTAGTACTGGGCAACCTAGTTCTTCTCACTGTGATCCAAGCAGTGCGCCTTGTGTTGCTGCAGGATGGAAGGTTGTTTGGCACACAGTTACTGGTGTCACCACCACCAAACAGGAAGCCCAGTGAAACCATGCAGTGAAGCACCACTTTGGGTAAAGAGCAGAGAATCGCTGATAAATTACAGCCTGTATCCTGCAAAAAGCGCTGCCTTCACATTTGAAATGCACAATAGAAAACTGTCCTAAATGATCACTGACCTTCAAATGGAAGGGGAAGAAAGCCAGCCCGGACTTGACAATATCTTCTCTGAAGCAAAAAAACCTAAATTTAACTGGATTCTCATGGAAGATCACGTGTGCCACAAGAGGATAAATTTGGAGCATTCTCGGTTTCAGAGTGAATATTTTATATAAACACACTAAACAGTATAGGAAAAATACAGTGCTCTGCACACCAGCAGTGCTCAGCGAGCGAGGAAACAAGGCTGGGCCAGATCTCAGCTGTAATTCCCCGTGCAACTTGTTCTTGAGTATCAGGTCTCCCGAGAGATACCTTACATAACAGGAAATTGTGGATAATCGCAGAAAATACATCAAAAACATTTCAGATATTTCTAATGCAACAGATACACGTGAAACATTAGGAGGGGAAAAAGAAGAAGCGTGAATTAAGGTTTAGTTTTTTATCTCGCATGGGCTGGGAGCTGTGTGCAGGAGCAGGGCTGGCGGACCGGGCTGCAACCAGCCTGCAGCGCGGCGCGCAGAGCGTGTGATCCCAACAGGAGAGCACGGAGCGGGAGCAGACGTAGCGGATCAGAAGCAGTCAGGGAACATTAACTGCATACATGCATAATTATTACTACAGTGACCTGATGGAAATTCTGCCAGGGTTTCAAAGCACTGCTGCGTACCAGAAACACGAAGAATCAAACCTCTACCCTTTGTGTTAACAAATAGAAATGACTAATAATATTATAAACAAATATAGGTCCCTCACAGCTTCTCGGATTTCGGCAGGGATTTGTGAGAGAGAGTAGCTGGGGCTTCACAATGGTGAAACACTGCGGTAATGTACCGGATCACACTGACTGTTGTGTCACTGTAGCCTGTGCGGGAACAGCTATAAAAATAACAAAACACGAGAGCGAGGGAATCGCACTGCCACAGCAGTGTGTGTGCTCTGCGTCCATCTGTCTGTCTCCATGCGGCTGTCTGTGCTACAAAAGGACAACGATAACTCAAAGGAGAAATTCAAATCCATCGCACTTTTTCTTTCGGCACAGTGTAATGGTGCTGGATGTTCCACGATAACAGAGCCGGGGGCTGTAGAGTTTTAAAACACACTGAAATTAATGCAGGGCGATCCACCGATCCGTGGTTTTGTATCAGCCCGACTCAGTCTAAGGTCAAATCATCAGAAAAGTTTTCTGATGAGAGCTATAGGACTGCTCTCTGCTTTGCTGCTGACTGAGCCGGTTACCTTTGCAAGTATAGCATAACCGGGAAAATAATCCAAAAGAAAGAAAATAAATCTTCAAATTTAGGTTAAAAACAAAAGTTATGGTAACATAAGTGTCTTTAAGTTTTGCAATAATCCTCCAGTACTTTTGCATCCCAAAAGGCTCCAGATGTGACCAGCCACTGCAAAATGGCAAGTTGTTTATCAGCATTCTGTGCTGTAAACTGGCACCTGTAATTTCACTCTCCCTTTGCATCAGCAGAAGGAAGATAACTAGAAAAACCCCACCAAGACGGGTTTCTGTGAGTTAATGTGAATGTGTTTATAGCAAAATGTCCCGTCTGCCAGCCTCAAGGTGAGGCGTGCAGCATCAGATCCTTCCCCCCTAACTGCAAACATGCAGCATGATCCGAGTGTTTCTCCTGCTGGGTGCTGAGGGTAGCTGCATCAAGCGAAAAAGAGAAAATGCATATAAGCCAGTTACTGATAGCACTGCTAGCAAACACTTTTTTTTCCTGCTCTTTTTGCAAACTGCCTTTCTCAACTGGGTAAACCATGTTCCTTTGGGGAACCTTAAAGACCACTTGGCACAGCCAGCAGGACCCTGCAAATGCCCCAAGCGAGCACCAGGTGGTGGAGTGATGGCTGATGGGGGACTTGTCCAGGATTAGGGCTTGCGACCACGGCCCTGGTGAGCTTCTCTTCCTGCTCTGCTCTGTTTGCTGCTTCACCTTGTTTTGGGGATGAATGCTTCCTCTTGCTGACTTCTTTCTTCCTTCTTCATTGTTACAGTTTTTGAATCCCTTTGGTGATAAAAGTGATGAAATGAACCGTGCTTGGCTCAAGAGGCAAATGTATTTTCAGAAAGTCACCTCCTGATTTGTGAGAAACACCTGCCAATTAGTAGGCTTAAAAATATCACTGGAGTTATGTAAGATCTTTAAAAATTCTTCTGCTTCTTGACTCTGCAGCACTTCACCTTTCACTAGAAGTAATCAACCTTCAACATACTTTAAAATAAACTCAAAACCAAACAGCCCCAAAGCTAATAGGAGAAAGAAATCACTGACTGCTCACTTCTGTGTTCAAGTGGATGTGGCACTCAGGCACAGTTTAGCAGTGGATGTGGTAGTGTCAGGCTGATGGTTGGACTCGGTGATCATAGGGGTCTTTTCCAATCTCAGTGATTCCATGATTCTGATTCTCTGTAAAGCCGTCCAAGCAGCATGCAGCCTGATCCTGTGCTGGTTAACTTGGCAGGGCAGTGGTCCCTGGCCAAGCACACCTAAGAGATCTTGCTGGCATGACTGGCCCCACCATCCTTCTCTGCTAATGTTACACAATGTATGTGACACTGTTCAGAGCTTATTGGCATGAGGATGGCAACAGTTGAATTAATTCCAGGCATTCTGTTCTTCTAAAATGCTGATGGGAAGACTGTATGAAGATGGCTCTTCTGGAACAAGTTCTGGCAGCTGTCTTCCTCTGCAATAACTGCAGTTTTGAGGGTCAGAAAAAAATTATTTCAGGTAATGTGGGTCCCTATTAGGAGTTACATATATATACAAGCTACAAAGAGCATAGGAGTCAGGCAAATTGTTGCTTATTGTGCTTATGCTATAACATGCATTTTAATACAATGAGGCTCAGGCAATATAAATATCAAGTCCTTCACAGTTACTGTTTAATATGTGGTGTGTTGGAAGCAGTAGAGTTACTGGCTTAAATTTAGGGAGGAGACTGAATGTAGTACATGGTATTTTTTCTTTCTTTTTTTTTTTTTTCAGGAAGAAATTCAGGGCACTGAAGTTAATAAGAATTTTTCTCCTGACTTCTGTGAGATTGGGATCTGTTTTAAGGTTAGAGTTTCCACATTACTAGAAAGCTAAAATGCCCCTTTCTCATTCTTCACCCTCGTACCTGGAGGTACCTGTGGCTGTGCTGCAGGTACTCCAGGGAAGAACCAGTGGCTGGCAACTGCTTGTTCTTTCTGGAGCCTTGCTACTGAGGTATAAGCAAATATATTTAGGCTGATTATTTCATTCTCTCATCAGAAAGATATGTGAGTAAGAATTGTTTTATATCTTGTAAAAACAGCGCTACGCTTGTACATGCATGCGTAGAACTGTTAGGGATTTTACAAGATACACGGGAATGCGCGCCTGCTTATCGGAGGAGAGGAGCGAGCCCGACATTAAATAAAAAACCACCCTCTAGCTGAGACCTTGCCTGCCAAGTTTCAGCTGCGTATGCTCTGAAGCACATACTCCCACGTCCCGCACTGAGAGGTGAATGCACTCTTTAATTTAGAGTGAAGATTTAGGATCAAATTCTGCTTTCATTTACATCATTAAAATCCTAATGAGGCTGTAAATCAGGATAAGAATATTGGTTGAGGTCGATGGGGTTGGGTGAATTTAAATGACTGTGGAATTTGTCCATTTTAGGTGGAAATATAAACCAAAGACTAGCCAAAAAAGAGCACTAAAAGAAAGATAAATGCTGAAAGAAAAAGATTTCACATTCATGTTAAAATCTGAACTTCATAACAAGTATGTTATGCTGGCCAAAAATAATTTACAAAAGTCTGGATCTCAAATTTTAGTTAAAATATCCTCGATGAGGTAATTAAAAATGCACTTTTATACTGAGGTTGACAATTTTCTTTAATTAAACTGCTAGTGTATTTCCCTACTTACTATATTTCCCAAAATACACCAGCTCAACTACATTTTCTATAATTTCTTTATAGTTAATAGGCTTCAGTGTTTCAGGTATTAATACAGTGTGGGGTGCCAGGGCAGTACACATGCATTATATTCACTGAGAGCTTTGGTTATGCACGAATAAAAAATTTGTTCTAGAAATGGGAGTATTTTTAATTTTGCCAAGGTGCAGTCTGAACTTACTGCTTAACATCCTCCTAGGCAATGCATTTCCAGGGTGGTGCGGTGCACCGAAGCCGCTGCCATTTCCTGATCTGATGTTGACATGGCAGGTCACCCGTGAGGTTGACTGTATTCCTCCTCTTTTTTCCAGTCTTTCTCTTTTTTCCTGGCTCTCTTTTATATCATGATTAACAGATTTCCATTATATTTTTAGTCTCAATTAATGCTGCTTTATGTGTTTCAGTGCAGGAGAGCAGAGCTGGAAGGCTGGAAACGTACCCCGTCCTGTATGTCCTGTACAGGTCACTGGTTTCAGTGGCAGCCTCCACTAAGCACAGCTCAAGGAGTCAGGCTTCTGAGCTGAGCTGTAGCCAACTTATTTTTGTATTCCTTAAAAAGACATGCAGTACTTGCCAGGAAACACAAGAAAATAAAATGAGTCACTAAAACAGTAGTTGTTTTTATTGGAAATTATTAAAACAAATAGTAATGTTATCATATGTAAACTTCATTATTAACATTTCTAGAGCAAAATGATTTCTGATAATGAGTAGAGGCACAACGTCAAGAGCCATTTTGTCTTACAAATAATATTAATATAAGCTGATGCAAGTAGTGAGATTGCCTAATATAATTTTGCTGACACAAGACATGTAATGAGAATCTATGGAATATGGCATATAAACCCATTGTTTAGTGAGCAAAGCTCACATCTTCAAACTGCACAACAGCAAATCTATGATTTAATTGTGAAGCTCTTTCCTTACAGGCAGCATTAATTCCATATGCCACTGATGTTAATTATGTTTATATTAGAGAGACATACAAACACGATTATTCTTCCTTTTCTAAAAGGTGAAGGGAGAGATTTTAAAAAGCAAGAGAAAATTCTTTATAAGATTTCAAACCCACGAGAGAATTTGCAGACAAAGAATTGCACGTAAACAGACTTGAAATTATTACTTTTTTTTCTCTGTTACAAACATTGTGATCACAGTTCAGGATTCTCCATGTTCTTTTTTAAGCAGCAGAATCTCTTTTCTTGCGTGCTTTGATCCATCTAACAAAATCACACCACATCCTAACACTGAAACACAGACTTTAAGATTGGCTTATGCAAAGGGCAGTATCTGGAGGAATGAAAATGTCAACGGATTTAAATTATATTGTTGAAATTACTTAGTACCTGGAATTCTGAAGTCTCACATGGGTGATCTTCAACGCCCTTTCTGTTGTTGCTATTTAACCCAGTAGGTCATAGTTAGTAAGTGTAAAACTATGTATGCGTAGACATATTTTCTAATTTGATGATTGCACAAAAAAGCATACATTACAGTAAGTCTTATAATTAGATTCCTAGTGAAAACATTTCCATTTCAGGGTCTAAAATATATTTTCCATGACATTTTTGAAATATTTGCTTAAAATGTGCTGTTTCTACAAACAATCCCAACAGCAAACCTATTAGTTAAAATATTCACAAAAAGTAAACAAAAGGAGCATGAACAGAGCCAAACCAAATTCAGCTTTCTGTCTTGGTAAACACTCGGGAAGAACATTTTTAAAAGCGTATTTCTTGCTCTAACTTGGAGTCCTGCTGTGATAGGCATCAAATCTTTCTAAATCATCTAAATACATTATTTACAGAATTACAAAACATAGAAATGTACATTTGCTTCCAAGAACAACAGAAGAACTGTTATAAAAATGAAATTATTAAGGTGGCAAAGCCAAGCACTCAACAGATAGGAAAAGATGATGCAACTCTTGCCCAGGACCTCAGCTCTCCCTGCACACATGTTGATGCAGTCTTGCAGAACATGTAGTTATGCTACCCTTTTGAAAGAATACCTGAAAATTTAGTTCACAGAGCAGATTTAAAAGCTATGGAGTGTTTATACAACCTCATTTTTCAGTATGGCCACAGCCTTAGATGTAGTACAGAATATTTTGGGCCCTATTGTGAAAAAAGAAATGTTAACTTTCTTGCTGGTTTTCCTCTGACTTTTATGTTATTGTAACATCTGGAGGCACAATTATTAATCTATTAATCAATGTATTTCCAGAAAAAAGTATGAAAGCAAAAAAATATGCAAAACTAAGGCAAAAAGAAATTTAAAATTATGTGTTTTGATGTTCCATTTGAGAATGTCCATGTAATTCTTACTGTCATTTGAATTATTCTTTCTTTTCATTGCCATTAAGAACTCTCCCTAGGTGCCCGACTGGTACCTGAATCCATACTATTCATTTTCAGTGCTAACCCAGTTTTAGATGCTTTCTATACTGGAGATGCACACAACAGAGATCCATGAAGTTTCCGTGTTACTCAGCTGATCTGGGAATATCTGGAAATGCATGCATCATATTAACACTGACAACTGGGCTTCAGCCCTGCCAAGACCTATAGTCTTAAGTATTCCTTCACTTAACCACATCTGTAAGTTTGGTACACTGGTAGATGTCACAACTGGCCAAACCTGTGGTCAGAGTCACAGCAAGCTGCTCTCAATCTCCAACGCACAATATTCTGAAACGTATGGAAGACAGTAAGGAGATGGTAATGATGTAGACTAGAATTTGACATGAAAGTAATTACTAGAACTTCTCATGAGCAATGTCATTTGGTGCTGAAAGACCTCAATATTCAAGGACTTTGATGTCTGGGGGATGACACCTCTAATAGCAGATTGCCTCCTAGTGCCATGCTAAGGTAATGACTGAAGGCAAAATACCAAATCATCTTCACCCACTGAGATATTTTCTTGCAAGTCTCCCATTTAGTTTAAGAATAAATTTCATATCACTAAATTTAATGTCCACTTTTATGAGTGGATCACCATTTTCAAATAAAGAGGAAAATTTGTTAGATCTGTTTAAAAATAATTCATCACAAAAAAATGGGTTTTAATCATTTCTATCATTAGTTATAGATACCCTTTGTTACAAGAAATTTGTACCAGGTGCATTCTGCATATTTTTACCACTTAAAACTTTTCTTTAGCTCATTCAACCATTTAACTTATAGTGTAATGAACCTTTAATCTCTCTCTTTACTATGATATGTATGATAAGAAAAGAAAAAGGGAAAGGGAAAGGGAAAGGGAAAGGGAAAGGGAAAGGGAAAGGGAAAGGGAAAGGGAAAGGGAAAGGGAAAGGGAAAGGAAAAGGGAAAGGGAAAGGGAAAGGGAAAGGGAAAGGGAAAGGGAAAGGGAAAGGGAAAGGGAAAGGGAAAGGGAAAGGGAAAGGGAAAGGGAAAGGGAAAGGGAAAGGGAAAAGGAAAGGGAAAGGAAAAGGGAAGAGAGAAGAGAAGAGAAGAGAAGAGAAGAGAAGAGAAGAGAAGAGAAGAGAAGAGAAGAGAAGAGAAGAGAAGAGAAGAGAAGAGAAGAGAAGAGAAGAGAAGAGAAGAGAAGAGAAGAGAAGAGAAGAGAAGAGAAAAGAAAAGAAAAGAAAAGAAAAGAAAAGAAAAGAAAAGAAAAGAAAAGAAAAGAAAAGAAAAGAAAAGAAAAGAAAAGAAAAGAAAAGAAAAGAAAAGAAAAGGAAAGGAAAGAAAAGAAAAGGAAAGAAAAGGAAAGAAAAGGAAAGAAAAAAGAAAATATTTGTCCTAGGTCCTTTCATTTTAATTTGAGCCTAAGGATGTCTTTTGGAAGCACAGCTCCTCCATCTTCTTTCCAGAAATGACATACATAATCTATACTTCTCTGTGCTTGCTTGGCAGGAGTAAAACAATTTTTTTATCTCCCACCCTTCAGATCCTTCACTAAGAACAGTCAAGTGAATTTCACACCTCACACAATTGCAAAGAAATTACAGGCACATTGAGAACACTTCACTCAATTTGCTTCCAGGATAATGTATTTTTGGTTAAGAAGTAAAATTTACAGTATATAAATCCTATCTTTGCAAATGAAATGTAGCAGCATAAGGGAACATTATATACATAAGAGAATATGATGTGAGTACTATTTTTATCTGATATTATATGGGTTGCTCCAAAAGTAATGCCTTCCATTTTATGATGTCAGCCTGCAACATCAGAGGCAGATGTTGGTGGAATGACAGTAGAGGGTGAATCTTCCCATTACATGTTGGTGCCATGTGACAGATGGCAGCAGAGGGGCAGTCTGACAAAATGGTTTCTGACATGGAAGTGCTTTTGAAGCAAAGGTGTGTCACTGAATTTCTTTGTGAGAAAGAAAATAGCACCTACTGACATTCACTGGTGCTTGCTGAATGTTTAAGGAGACCAACCAGTGGATGTGAGCACAGACAGGTGGTGGCTGGTGTGTTCTAGCAGTGTTGACAGTGGTAGTGGGTCACCTCCACTGGGTCAGATTGTTACAAGTGCAGCATGCAGGCTCTTGTACATTGGTGGTTGAAACCTACAGCTAATGGTGGTGACTGTTGAAAAACAGTGTTTCATAGCTGAAAATTTGCTCTATTAAACGGTACTATTGTGCTCCTTGCATCTATTGTAGTTTCCATGGGAATAAATAGGAGGCATTCCTTTTGGAACAACCTAAATGTAAAAGGGAACTTCAAACATCTGTTTGACAAAATGTAGGAGAGTGTCCAGTGTGGTATCTGGTAATTGCAGCCATAGACAAATGAGATGGAATTGCTTCCAACTGGATAACCACGTAGGGAAAAAATGCAGACGTGCGCACATGAAAAAGGGGCACGAGGCAAGTAGTGTTCTACCTACTCCTTACCTGGGTTTACACAAGGATCCCTGCAGTGGGTGCAAAGTCTCCATGTGCCAGCAGTGAAGAGGAAAGCACAGTTAGCTGTAACCATCAAGGTACATGTCGCATGCCCAGAACCCGCTCTGCTCACACAGCTCTCCTGAGCAAGGGGCAGGAAGGAGCCCTGAGGAAAGAAAAGACAGGAATTTAAAAATTCCTGTCCAGGATTAAAAAACTCACAGAACTTGCTTGCAGAAGTGATGTGAGTTCCCTGTCTCATTCCAACCAGTCTATGTACCCTTTGTGGTATCTCATTGTCAGTGCAATACTACTTCTTGCACAAGCAGCTGTGAAAAAAGTCATAGTGTGAATGCCAAAAATAAAGAATGGCTTTCAATGTGAGAAAAAATTCTCTCTCATCAGATCCCCAACAGATGATCTCCCTTTGCCTCAGAACCATGAATAGTGCAATAAGAAACAGGAACCATGAGTATCCATAGGAATTAGTGCTTATCTTCAGATGGTCAAAACCAATCACAGTTTCAGTTTTCAGCTAAATATGAATGAAGAGTTCCCAAAGTTCAGCTCTTTAAAAAGTCTATAATAAAACTAGAGAAAGAAGTTTGACTTGCTCCCACGGGGTTCATTATTTCCCAAATAAATGTAACATGTTTTTTCTATATGCTTGTATTGTAACATCACCAGTTTTTGCTGTATATTTGAAATATAGTAATATTTAATAAGAGTTCATGACAGAGTTCTTGTTAAAATGTACAACAGTTACAGCATTCAGACATACTACAAACTTCATTTGAATGAGAAATATTGTTCAAGTTTATGATTCACTTGCATTACTGAAATTGTATTTTACTGTCATTATCAAAATTATATTATTTAAGTACTGCACAATTCTAATGCCAAATTATCTTTTCACTGAAAAATTCCGTGTGGTCAATTACAGCATATTAAGATCCCAAACACCATTTTCATATTACATTACAAACATTTTTGTGCATTGTTTTTTGCCATAGCTTTTCTGTTTAATCAGATAAACCTCACAGTTGAGATTTACAAAACTGGTCTGAATTGGGAAGAATAAATAAGAGATAATGATTCTGGGATCTGTTATGCTAAATATACATGCTTATCATTTGTGTTTATTATCATTGTGGTTTTATGTATTTTTTTGCTAATTTTTGAGGATCAGGATATTGCAGGGATTTTAGTATTCATGGATTAGGTTATTGTATTAGGGTGACAGGGGCTGAAATAGAGGAAATGCTGTAAAAAGCTACTGTGTAGAGCTGTATTTTCCAGCAGACATGCTGCTTACTCTGTGAGGGCTCAATGCAGCAAGAAATGCTAGGCCTAGGAAAGGGGATTGCTTTATTTGCTTGAATTCATGGGTGGCTCTTAGTGCTCTGGGTCAGTTATTAATGAGGGAAAGAAGGTTAATGAAAATGAGAGATGTTGACAGTCCAGCATCCATCTTTGTGTGAAACCTATATGATATCAGATAAAAATAGTAGTCGCATCATGCTGATTACAAAATCAGATGCTTTTCAAACCTGTCTGATTTTAACAGGACATTTTTTAATATATGACACAGAAGAACGTAGCTACAAAAAATAAACAAAAAAACCCACACAAATTATAGATTAATGTGACAAATTTCACTTGTTATAAATAAATGCTAATCTAATCAAAGCTGATGTTGTTTCTGAACAACATGGAGTTGCCCTTCTCATAAAGGATATCCAGGCTGCAGAGGTGAGCTTCATCCCTATTCACTTGCCAGGCAGTTGTACATACAATCTAAGATAGTGCTTGGACTTCCAGGACAAGCATTTCTCCTCATCTGTCAACTTTCTGTCTAATGCAAATTACTGAAAGAGCTGCACCATGCGG
Organism: Phasianus colchicus; assembly: GCF_987193195.1. NCBI lineage: Eukaryota > Metazoa > Chordata > Aves > Galliformes > Phasianidae > Phasianus > Phasianus colchicus. The sequence goes on along the minus strand of NC_143476.1, from coordinate 33,638,604 downwards.
TCAGGGAAGGACCAAGTTAAATGCCAGGAAACTAGGTGGGATAAACATAGTAGAAAGTAGACTAGAAGACTCGTCTCTTTGAATAGGCAGCCAAAGGTACATCTGCATTACTGCACTGCAGGGAAGGGTACACAGAGCAACTGTGTCTTATTGCTGATGACCCAAAGTACACGTGGTATTTTGGGGGGATTTCACATAAGACTAACTCAAATCTGATCCCACAAGATTACTGGTTAATTGAAACAAGTTGGGTGGGCTCCTAGTTTATGTCTTTTCACAAAATTATGGAACCACTAAGGTTGGAAGAGACCTCTAAGATCATCTGGTCCAGCTGCCAACCCATACTCACCATGCCCACTAAATGATGTCCCTCAGTGCCACATCTACCTTCTTCTTGAACACCTTCAGGGACAGTGACTCCACCACCTCCCTGCACAGCCTGTTCCAATGTCTGACCACTTAGTTTCTGAGAAGAAATTTTTCCTGAGATCCAACCTGGGTTAGCTTAGTCCAAAAGCAGTCCAATCTGTGTGCTTCACAATACAAACAGAAGAACAGTAACTTAGGATAATTAGTAGTTGCACTTCAAGAGCAAACCAATTTGAACTAAAACAGATAATGAAGATACATCACTCTTCAAGCCATTCTTTAGCACTATTTTACCTCTTAGTTTTCTGTGCTACCTCATATCTGAAAAAGAGAGATGGGCTGGAATGAAGAAGTGATATTCTTCAGTTGATGAGTAAATGCAACCTGAAAATATTCGGTTTGAGCAGAGCATTCCTGGAGAAATGCGTAACTGCAAAAGCAATGCAGTGTTTACTTTTATCCTGCTAAAGAAATAGGTCTTAATGGTCACCTGAGAGCTGAACCTCCATTTGCCATACACCCACATCACAGTGGAGTGGGAAGGGCAAATAGGGATAGTAATGATGGACGCAGAGCATGCAGTAGTTTCACATTTTTCATCTTGATAAATGCGATCTCTGGGCATTTGCTGATAAATGAATGTAACTAATAGCAAAGGAAATACACACATAAATCTACTAAGATTAATTACTAGTATGTGATAGAAAGCCTGCAAAATTTAGGATTTAGAGAAAAAAGTTATTTGCCAGGGCTACTTGAATATAGTTAAAGTTCTACTGGCAAAATCATGTCTTCGCAAGGGAGTCCCACATATCTATGCCAGAGGAATTAATTCTGCTTCTCCAGAACAGAGTAGGGTAGCAGGGTTGGGAACATATTTGTGACATAGTACATAATGTCCTTCTTTTCATTAGTATTCCTAATTTTATTTATTATCGGTGTTATTGTTAGCATGACTGTATTACCATAAAATCCCAATCACAGAGTGCCCATTTCTGTTGGAAGAAGACAAAAGAGGGCTCTTGTTCCAAAAACTTTACAAACTGGTAATGGTACAGCAACCAATGAGATATGGGGCTTGGTGCTGCTGTGTATTGGTGCATTCAGGTTTTAGTCGTTTAGCCATAAGTACCACACTAATCAGCTTACCTTGGGAGTGCCCCATCACGGTGCTCTTTTAATTAGAGACTGGATAGGGGAGAAGGGACTTTTCTACTCTTTTCTCTGGAGCATCAGAGACCAAATCCCTGAGCTCAACTTTTTAAGCTAGCAGAACAAATGCGACAAAAATTGTTTGCATGAAGATCATTGGAGATATATGATGTCTTAATTCTAAACAAAATGTAATCTCTTAATAAAAAATTAGAGAAAACTATGTAGAAAATAACAATTTTTAATATACATAAGAAGTATTTAACTTCTGGTAATTTAGGACATGGTACAGTCCAACCATCCAAAAAGCTCAAATTATACATAATAAATGATTATTGGGAAAGAAGTATCATGTTATCTGTCTTGTGCACAGAAAATTATAAAGCTATTCTAAACCACAGATGTTGAGTTCTTCATCAAAGAAATTACTTACAATAATTTTAATACAAGTTTTTATATAGCTGTGAGGATGTACGCCTGATAGATGATAAAATATTTTTATAAGATCAAATGTTATTTAAAAATTCATACTACTGTATGTCTTGAAATTATACTGACAAATCTTTTCATTTTTCTCTGCTCTTCAGTACTGCCATAGGCTCAATACTGCAGTCTTTACAAGCAAAAATACCATGCATGGATTGCCTATATGATGACATAATGGGGGGCTGCAACAGCAGCCTCCAAACAGCAAAGATCACAGTGAGCTCTTGCTTCCTTAATTGAAGCCAGTGTGAATTTTGTTTGACTAAGAAGGTTAGGGCTGGGTCCCTGAGAAAAAAAAAGAAGATAATGAGATATAACTAGGAGTAATGGAGTGATATGAAGACATGGAAAATGTAGGTTGAATATCATTAAAATCTTCCTGACAGTGAGCTCTATTATCCCAGTGAATAATCTCATTGACTTCAATGGGAGAACTGCCAGAGTAAGATCTGAGTAAAGGCTGGAGAAGCCTTGGTCCCGATCCAAAGCCCACTGACATCACTAGAGATACTTCCACCAACTTCAGCGAGCTTTGGATCAGGCCCAAGGTGAACAGTGCAGGTATATTTGCCTGAACCCGCTTAACTCCCAACACTTTATATAATTGTTGCAAACAGTTCTGAGACACACCCAAATATGGGCATACACATGACATTATTGGTTCATTTAAACACAGCTTAATGGGCAACTGGAGAGGCATCTTCCATGAAGTGTAAATGTAAGGAAGCTGCTAAGGTCCATTGCACGATCAGGTAATCCATAGAACAGATGCCACTGTGAAGAACGCAGGTACACAGTATGGCCATACTGCATTGCCAAGGGGAGCTTATATGCTTAAAGCAAAGGAGGCAATGGAGGTTGGGTTGAATTAGAAATCTCTTGGTTTTGCTTTTATGTCTACAAATGGAGTGGGCAAAGAAGTAGGGAAGTTAAGAGCAGGGAAGGACCCTGGGGCATGGTGCCAGGGATACTCGCAGAGCAGTGCACAGGAAAAGTCAAGAAACAATCTTTTTTTCCATTCATCTTGTGTACACACTTGGTAAATAAACGGGAGTATGTTGGAGTTGCCAGCTCCCACATCCGTTTCCCTCCTCACAGGCAAATCTTGCAGGATTACAAACTTTAGCCACTACCTGATTCAAGAAAGGCAGCAGACTAAATATTTGTGGCTTGTGGTTCTATACATATAATTTGTGGATACCAGAGACAAAATATGTTTTAATAATGACTCACTGAATATCAGTAAAATGTCACAAATACTGATAATTAAAAATAAAATTTTGTAACAGCAAAGGTGCTTTTGTCCTTCAGTGAATTCCCTGCTGCTCTCCAGCCTATCCATATATTTCTACCTTCTGCAGCAGACCGGCAATTACTTACTTGAAGGTTTCTGTTTCTCAGTAATGTTTCTATTAGCTCATTGCTTGAGTCATTGATGGGAGAGAGGAAAGGAAGCAAGGAAGAAGGCCTAAAGCTCATCAATTTTTTATTCATTAATACATATACCACAGTCAATGAGAAGGAGCTGTAGAGATCTGCAGCACTCATATGAGACTAATATAACCAGATTAAATAAAACCGCTGCATTTGCTCAGGTAAATTTATTAAAACCTCAGAATCAGTATGGGAAAAAATGAACATATAACTTCTTAAATTTTAACTTGCATCACTCACTGGGCTGTAACGGATTTGGAAACACTTTACAGTAGCTCCTGTATGTTGCTCTGATTACTCTAATGTTTTATCATTATGTTAGTTTAACCCAAAGGAAAATAACTAGAGAAAAACAAAGCAAAACAAAACAAAACAGGCAGCTGAAGATATCATCTCTCCCACTGTACCTTAAAGTAGGTCAGTTCCATAAGCCATAGGAAATACATGGGCTATCTTCCTTTGAAGCAGTCCCTTGGTGAAGGTTCAGTTTCAGATGTAGCATCCTATATTTCTGGTCTGTCCAGTTTCATCCTGGAAAAGTCCAGTGGTGAAGATGTGATCCTAGGCTATCTCTCCCAGTGTTCCTCTGGCATTACTGCCAGAAATATTTTCTTAATACCGAATCTATACCTCCCTAACTGGAGTTCAATCACAGAATCATAGAATGGCCTGGGTTGAAAAGGACCACAATGATCATCCAGTTTCAACCCCCTTGTTGTGTGCAGGGTTGCCAACCACCAGACCAGGCTGCCCAGAGCCACATCCAGCCTGGCCTTGAATGCCTCCAGGGATGGGGCATCCACAGCCTCCTTGGGCAACCTGTTCCAGTGTGTCACCAACCTCTGTGTGGAAAACTTCCTCCTAATACCTAGCCTAAACCTCCCCTGACTTAATTTAAAACCATTCCCCTTTGTCCTATCACTCTCATAAACAGTCTTTCCCCTTTCTAATCTACTGACAAACATGGAAAGGAATGGATTGCCATTTCTGAACAGCTACTTTTGAGGCATTCAAAGTCTCTAACTGTATTTCTCTCTATCGCAACCCCATTTCCACTACTTTTTTCTTCAGAGATGGTATTTCCAAGACCTCATTCTTACTGCTCTTCTCTGTATTCCTTCTACATAGTCATCAAGTGGTGGAGCACTGGATAAAGCAAAATGTGCACTCTGCACATCTTACAGAAGACCCTTCCAGACACACATCCATTAACGATGCCTGCCTCTTTCTGTATTGGTCTGAGGATTCTGAGCCTCCTAAACTTCATTTTACTACATCTTTATTTCTTCCTGCAGTACAACATCTGTCCTTACTCTGTGTAACTGTGTTACTGCCTGTAAGTGAAATTTTGCAACTATCCTTATTTCTCCAATTTTCTTGTATTTTTTAAACAAAATTTTGAATTATAACCTTGTCCTTGAACCTGACTGCAGCTGCCCTACATTTGCTATTCTCTTTAGATTCAAAAACATTTTCTATTCTGTTGTCTAAGTAATTACTGAGACTGTTCCATAGCTTTAGACCAGAAAAGACCCTTGTGAAACCCCATATGATCAGTATCCCTGATTTGGTAAAGAACCTCTGATGAACCTATGCTCTCAAAGTACATTTTCTGTAAGCTGTTTACCACATAACAGCAGTTTCATGTAGTCATGTTTACATGGGAATTATATGACACAGTGACAAAAACTCACCAAAATGTCGTGATATCTACTGCTTCTTCCTACTCTTGATGCCCATTACTCAGTCATGAAAGAAAATTAGATTGGTTTGACATGATTTGTTCTTGACAAATTCATGTTGTTTGCTACTTTTCTCTTTGTTATCTTTTAGAGACCCCTAAGTAGAATGAATCCAAGACTTCCAAGACTGAAGTTATGATGGCTGAACTCTGGGGATTTTTGATTCACTCAATGGTTTCCCCTTTATCAGCAGTCCAAAACCTCAGCCATCCATCATGGGCTATCAGGAGTAACCAGTAGTATTATTGCTACTTACTATGACTTGATCTCCATGCAACGCTTAGCCTGAACTGTATGAGATGCAGACAATTTGGATGCATTTCATGGTGATTTTCTCCTCTGCCAACTGTAGTCTCAGTTCTTACCTCTATATTCAGTATTAATTACTTGTGTTGTTTAATCGTGGGCTTTGTTGTTGTCTTTCAGCTGGAAACAGAAAAAGCATTGGCCTTTTTAGTATTGGTATCTTCACTCTTTTGATAAGCAGACTAAACTTCTCCTTGATTTTCTTCCTTTCCACCACAATATCTTTAGAATACATTCCTGCTTCACTTTCTGTTAGCTGCCTTTTTTTGTTGTTGTTGCTTTGGTCCTTTAATTCATTCCCATGTCTTTATATTTTTACATAATATATATACGCACACATATATATATATACCTGTAGATGTCCCTGTTCATTGCAGGAGAGTTGGATTAGATGATCTTTAAGGTCCCTCACAACTCAAATGATTTTATGATTATATGAAGTCATGGTTTAGCTACATTTGTTTCTTAATATATTTCCACACTGGAAGAGTCTACAGTTCTGCCTTTATAATATTTTTTAAAATGATCTGTCAGATCTATAGGATATATCAGACTTATTCTCATAAAGTCTTTCCAATTCTATGAGTTTATCGAATAATTCATTCTTAAAATCTGCTATTTTTGGGTTTTGGGTTTTTTTTTTTTCTGGCTGGAGAACACTTACTGGTCAGTGTCACCAAACGTGATTCACACCTTCACGTTCTCAACAAGTTTCCACTGGTTGGCTTGAAAAAAATCCACAAGTGCTTAACTTCTTCTTCCCTTTCTTTTCTTTCCCCAAAGCTGTATAAAATTATTTCCAATACATTACATTTCTAGAATTTGCTTGTCTCCTATTTTCCTGGTTTCCTACCACATGTCCAGAGGAGTTAGATTTCTGCATTTCACAAAGCCTGGTGCTTTCAAAGAATTTCATCAGCTTTTAAAAACTTCACTCACTGAATCTTCATGGTTCAGTGGCATACAAAGGCCTGCACTGTGACAATGCCCTCATTTTTTTCCTGCTACTTTTACCCACAGACTTATAACCCATCTCTCTTCTTTCTCACCCCGGGCCTTAGAACAAGAGTTGTATGATCCAGAAGTGCAATAAAACACTACCTCTCTTTTGCCCTCCTTACTCTTCCTGAGCAAGTTATACCCTTACATATTAATATTCTAGTCATGTAAATTACTTGAACAAGTGCCTGCTATGCCAATTAACTTGCAGTTTTGAGCACACACTGAGACTTTCAGAGCTTCCTGTTAATCCCCACACTTTTTGCTGTACCAAATTCTAAGATATTGAGTAGAGGGCTGCATTCTCCTTCTTGAGTCTCCTATGAATCCATCAAGAATATTCATACCTATTCTACTTCCACATCTTTTTTCTAACACATGGACTCTTGTTACAAATTCTCATGATTTCTGATATAATGTCCACATACTGAGGTTGCAAGCCTACGCTATCACAATTGAAAAAGACAAATTGTAACATTTTTTAAGAATGTTCCTCCTCTTCTGCTTATCTGCAGGTGCTCTAAAGCAGGAATGGAAAGGGTTGGCTAACACAGATCAAGCAAACTTGGTAAATATCTTGGAAAGGAGCCTTTGCATGGAAGAATTTGTTCAAGGGTACCAGACTGAGATACAGAGGAATGTCTGGATCACAATCAGGAAGGACAGAGGCCTAGATAAGATAAATAGGCATGTAGAGTGCTTTTTGGAGGCCTTTCTTATCCACCACTAAGTACTTTTTGCTCAACTGCTACATATTGCAATGGCAAAAGGGAAATCTGAAGCACCCGTTTGGCTGAGGTCACAGAGATACCATTAAAATAATGCAGTTTTACCAAATGTCATCAAGAACTCTATTGAAAAAAATATATAAATTAGTTGGGCAACCTCTGGTTGCTCCTTGGAATGTTTGTTAAAATAAGGCCCATTTCTGAGTACTTTTAAATGTGAACGTTTCTTCTATTTAGTAGTATTATAATTCCCTGGGTTACTGAAGCTCCACTGATCCTTAGAGAAGCTATTATGAAAAATTTGGTGGGATTTAGGAGAGTCTTTCAGCATCTTGTGAAAGCAAATTTTCCACCAGATGTTTGTAAAGAAAGAAAGAAAAAAAAAAGCATATTTTGATTCCATTGAATCATCAGCTGCATCAAAATCTTTGTCTTCTGAAAGCCCTTTAAGTGCTTTTTCTGGATAAAATATTAAGAAGAACTTTTATTAATTAATTTCTTTCTTTTTTTTTTTTTTCTTTAGATGATAGGGTCTAGATTTGGAAGCTTTTGCAGGAAATCTTCTAAAAATCTGGGAGAAAGGCTCCTATTTTCTGAGATTTTTGCAGAACACTACTAGCTAGAGAATGGTGGTGTTTTTAAGATTAGCAGAAGATGCTGTTTATAATGCAGAAATCTCACTGTCACAAAATGTGAAAAATATCAAAATAATATATTTTAATGCCACTGATAATTGCCATCACTTAGCAAAAGCAAATCGTATTTATGTGAAAGAATGTTCTTTCTCTCTCAGGCTTTATTGAAGCATGATTTTCAAACTCTCTGCGATGATCACATGCATAATTGCTTCTGTTGCTGTTTTTCAGTACTTCCAGTTTATGCTACATTTCTAATGAAAACTGATACATTGCAGTCACCAGGAGTAAGCCATTTACAATCAATCCATACAAGCCATCTGAAATACTGCAAGTATCACCTACCCAACATTCAAAATTACATGTGGATGGCTCAGACAGGACCTGAACGTGGGAGCTCTTGCCCCCCAAGCATCTTGCAGGGATCCTGGGCCAGGGCTGCACTTTCAGTGGCAGAGATGCAGGAGCAGACATTGCACCCCTCCAGCTGCTTCATCCCACCCTTGTGCCGCCCACGGCCAGGCAAACAGCTGTGCCAGCTCAATGTGGCGGGTGGTGCGGAATGAAGAATGGGGATCAGGAGGGATGCTTAAACCATGAGGAAAACACATGTGGTGGCAGTACAAAGGACTTAAGTACCTTGAAGTGCTGTCTCCGTGCAGTCTGACAGCACAATTACTCTGTTGCACCTGGATATCCATTTTGCCATCTTCTCTTGTGGAGACAGCCTCAGAAGAATGGAAAAACAACACACCAATTGGCCAGCTGTGCCTCCTTTGTTGTACCATTCAGTGCTGGGACTGACTTCAGCCCAAAAGAACAGACAAAATTTCAACTTCTGGATCCAGCTACAGAACCAAAGACAGCAGGAGACAAATCTCCTACGGACGCGAGAGCAAGATGGTGTTGGTGGAATGATATGGGAGCACTGAGCATGCAGCACTCAGTGGTGAGAGGTGGGTTTAAAATGTGCTGCCTCCTCCATAACCGCTTGTGTGTGCATGAGGATAAAACAAGGTAACTCGAGGCAGCCTAGCCCTCCTTGTATGCATGCATACTGTCTTGTAAATTCACAATGCTACATGCCAGCTTACCATGCAACAGCTTGACCACATGTTGTGTCCTAGGGGAATCAGGCTGAACAGTGTCACAGAAGAACTGAGAACGTCATTTTCCCAAAACAGAGCTGAATGACTTTTAGCCACAAAAATAAAGGCTTTGTAAAAAAAGATCCTGCTGTGAAAATAAATGTTTTGATGGATGTAAAGTAGGTAAATTCCAGTCCCTCGGTTTGAGAAATACAAGTCAGGAGTACCAACAAATGCAATTGCAAGAGTATGTGTCCTTGGTAGGTATCTTCCAACAGATGAAAGTAACTACACAGTTTGGAATAATTTGTTAATTTGCAATTTCTTCTTAGCTCAAAACAAACTTAGGTGTATTGTTTAAGGATTAAGTCTCCTCCTCTCTTCAGGTCTTCTGTATGAGTAGCTGCTAGAATCAGATGTTTCCAGTAAAAGTTCAAGGAACTCTCAGAAAAGACCCACAGTAATCAGCCTGGTATCTGTCTTTATCTCAGTAGTTCTTTCAGATTTAATGATGATCTGGAACATGAGGTTTTCCATCTCCTTCTGTACTGGTTTTGAATATTCTTGCCACTCATGAAAAACACTGCTTTTCTGTGTAACCTGAGAACTACTTGATCTCAGATTTCTACTGTGGCAATGTGTTCTCTCATCTAAAATAATCTGGTTTAATAAAACATAAAGCAATCTTTGTGCCGACAGAAGTGCCCAAAACACTGGCTCCTGCCAGTGCATCAACAACATCATATATCTTTTGGAAACACTGCCTTAAAATGATTTTTAGTTATGAATATCCTTTAGGGCAGAAAAGCACAAAAATAAATATCTGAAAGGGGTCCTATGCCCTCCTCTCTTCCCCATAACTTTTCAGTTACATCATGCAAGTTCCTAAAGGTGTAACTTCTGACATTAGACAGCCTATATGCAGTCCACCAATTCTTCAAAAATATACCATTCTGACTCTGCAAATGGAGCTGCCCAGCCATAGAATGCTCCACAGGCTTCTGTAGGACAAAGGCTCCTTCCAGCCTTGCTAAAAAGCCACGGCAAACAGCTCCTCCAAATGCAGAATTAAAGCTATGCATGTCATAGCTTGTCTCTCCTTAGACTGTGGCCAAAACCACTCTTTCTTTCCAGCTCCCATTTGATCTAGAAGCAAATTCTTGTTTTTTTTTTTTTATTTTTATTTTTTGTATGTCACAGCATCACGCTGTGAGACTAAGCATTTTAAAGTAGGTGTTTCTTCTCATGACCTTCTGGATCCTTGGAGATGATAGTCTGGAGCTTCTTTGAGTTTGTGGACCAACTTCTTCTTTGTCTGAACTCCAGGTACTGTCCCTAGCCCCAGGTTATTTATGCTTAATAAAGATTAGGGGACATAGTGGCTAACGTTTTGAAAATACTTGCATGAAAAAAAAAAGGTTGCTGAAAAACGCAGGGTGCTAATTCTCATGAACTACAACTTGAATGCTTGAAATAAGTCTCTAAAAAAGGAAAACCACGCCTACTAATTCTTTTGAGGTTGTAGAAAAGCTTGGGAAAAAAAAAATAGAAGAAGAGACGTAATGCAGCTTTGTATAGGTTGCAACAGCAAAGATTTGGCTCAGAAAAAGTTTGTGGTTAGTATAACAAAATACGTCCATGTTCTTCATCAGAATTATGGGATTAAATAAGGAGGCTGAATTACAGCAAATGGAAATTACTGTTTGATGGATAAGTGTTAGAGGCACATAGATAGCTCTGGGTGCCACATGTGAAAGCATGGTCTCACTGAAGTCGATGGGAATTTTTCAACATCTGGATTTCATGCCAGCTACTCTTCAGAAAGAGGAGAGTTAATGTTGGTATATGAGTGTGTGTGTGTGCGCGCGTGCGCCTAATCAAAGTGTTATCTCTTTTAGATAGCAAAAATCAGGTATTAATTAGCAGCAAGCAGTGCAGTTGGGCAAGGAACGGCGTGGAAAATACAGCTGAAAGAGCAAAGTGGACCAGGCTAGAAAAAGCAGCAGCCGGAGCAGGGCTCACAGAACACTATAAAGCAGTAGGCTGGAATAGTGCACCATCCTGGACAGGGAATTAAGGAAGAAATGAAATAGGCCAGCTTGCCAGGAGGCACTGAGGCTTACTGGACAGCTCTGCTTTTAATGAGCCTCCAGCAAGCCATGTTTGCAGGATGTCAATAGTACTCACGTTTGTATTTATTTTACTTATGAAAAGACATCTCTGTAGCAATGGCAAATGCAGAAATATTCTAAAGATATGTAAGAGTCGATGCAACCTCTTTGCATGATGAGGCTGTGTCAGAACTCAGTAAAACCTGGCAGTAAGGGGTGGTGATGCCATGATGAAGTGTCGGGGTGTAACTGCAGAGAGCAGGATGGATCTGGCAGACACGACATGTAGGCGGGTAGCCTCGTCCATAGGGGGCAAACCAGAGCGATGCAGTGTTGCTTCTTCCCAACACTGCCCAACTCCTCCAGAAGTACGCCCAGATGTAGAGTTCTCACATCCCCAGTGTGTGGTCAAAAGGCCCCGGACAGCTGAGTCAGTGGGAGCTGCCAGCTATCACCCATTTCCTAAATTCAAGACGTGAGCCTGCACGATAACATCGTCTTCTGACACCCAACCGCTCCTCTTCCGCTGAGAACCCGCACAGCTGCCCACCTCAGGGCACCCTCATGGCCCAGCGCAAACTTCACCCACCACCCCGGGAAGACCTGAGCACAGGGCCGGCTGCGGGACCGGGGGCACGGGAGGCCGTGATGGAGGACGGGCGCTGAGGGGCCCACGTTTCGCTTCCGATTTTCCGTGACCTCTCCAGCCTCCTGCGCCCCGGCCGCGGGCGGGCGGCGTGTGCCGGGCAGGCGCCCCGGAGCCCGGGCGGGCAGGAGCCGCGCTCAGGCTCCCACTTCGTCTTGGCAGGGCACCGCCATCAGACGGAGTGGGAGGAAGAAACATTAACTCCAGCAGCTGTTTCTTGACCCCGGCTGTCAGCCTGCCCAAGAATACGGGTTTTTTTTTTTTCTTTTCTTTTTTTCTTTTCTTTCTTTCTTTCTTTCTTTTTTTTTGGCGTGTGTATGTGTATGCGTGTTTTATTTTCTGGTGCGCGCGCGCGCGTGTGTGTGTCTTGCACACTACCCGAGCCCCTCGGGGGGGGGGGCCGAGTTTCGGCGGGGCCGGAGGAAAGTTGGGTGCCCCCCGCCTCCTCCTCCCGAGGAGCGGTACCTCCGTTCCGCCCGACGCGTGTGTGTGAGCCGGGCACGCACACACGCACTCACACACACACAGACACACACGCGCGCGCGCACGCACACACAGCCAGCGCCAGCGCTCAGAGCCGTAGCTAGACTACAGTAATTCCCCAGCATGGGCGGCTTGAAACTGCTCGGGCTGAATAGCATTTGCTGTTCCGTCCCCGCGGCCGCCTCCCGCCGGCCCCGCGCGGCGCTCGCCTCGCTCTCCTCCGCCCGCGAGTTGTGCTGACACAGGCGGGCTGCGCCCTGCAACGCTGCCAATGGCCGCCGCTCCTCCCGCCGGCGGGAACACCTCGGCGGGATGGGGTGTTGGGCTGCGCCCCTGCCCCGGAGCCCGGCTGTTCTCCTCGGGGTGGTGTTTGTGTTAACGTGAGGGGAGTGCGGCTGGGCTCGCTGCTTCCCCGGGTGTCCCTTGGTGGGGTGGCGGGGAGATGTCCCTTCGCCGTGCCCGCTGTCGAACAAAGAGGGGTGATGACACTCCTCTTGCCTTGCAGTTTGGGGAGCAAGGAACAGCGTGGAGTTCTTGCCCGCTGATACACAGATACGCACGTGTGTGCAGTTCTCATGTGTTAGCACAAAGGTACACGTACTTATATGTGGGTATTTTGACACCTTATCACCAGGCAGACTGCAAACTTCAGTCAGAGCCTTCTCCGTACATTGGACCAAGGTGGCCTGAAGTTGCTGCTGTACGATCCTCCAGGCTGGGAGTTTCTGGGGGTGGTTTGCTGCTGGCTTCCTGCCCTCTGAAAGCTTCTTGGGAGGAAGATTAACTCTTTGTATGGCTCAAAATGTGCATTTCCTCGGCAGTGCTGTCCTCTTAAAAACAGCAGGCCCGTTTGGCAAGCATGACCCTGGTAAGGGTCATGACTTAAGGAAAAGGAGAGCAGACTGTACCAAGGCAATTGAAACTACTGACAACAGCTCTTTTTCTTCCTCTCATTCACTTCAGATTTTATGTTTTACAGCATCAGTTTGTCTGTGACCAGCAACCATGCAAGCCTACCTGCAGCAGTGTTCTCATCTGCACTGAGAAACCCTTAGAAATTGAGGGATTGATCTGCAAAGTGCTGGTCATTTGTGTAGTTACTTGTGCAGGAGGTGCTCAGGGGACACGTTTACGCTTTACCAAGTGAGTTGTCCCCATGGCATTAACATAACACATTGACAGTCCCACAAGACAAGAATTACAGCATGCCCCACAGTGATTCTGCTGCTCTCCATGCCCCAAACAAGCTGCGTATTTTCATCCTGAATTGAGAGTCTGTCTCATAATGTCTAATGGGACACAGCAATGGTTCGGTCCTCCCTGGAATCCCTAAGGAGGGAGAAGAGGAATACTGAAATGAAGATGCCTGTTAGTGCACTGGGGAGAAGGTGGAGATGTTCAAGACTCATCTGGATGCCCATCTAGGGAACCTGCTTTTGCAGGGGGATTGGACTCAGCAATCTCCAGAGGACCCTTCCAACTCCTGCAATTCTGCGATTCTGTGTGAGAAGTACTGCAGGGCTGTCTGAGGGCAGCCAGCATGACGCTGTGCATGCTGTGCTTTTGGCAGTAGACCACCCATCCTGATCAATATTTCAAATGAAATACTGTCTATGTTATACATCTCACATAAATTAAAAAAAAAATCGTCCTTAACACATAGATTAAATATTGACAGAGGGCTGTTTGTCTTAAGCTCGCAAAGAATATTCTTCTCATTCAGTAGAATGGGCTGACTTCTCCATGACACCTCAGTTCTATAGAAAGCTTCCTTATTTGGGGGTGATTAAGGGGATTTAGTGTTTCTAAACTTAATTTGATTAGAACTGATGAATAGCTGTGACTGTTTCTTCTTGTTGTTTTAACTGTGATCTTACAAATAAAAGATTGCTGATGTTTTTTGGATGTCTGAAGCTGCCAGAAATCCATGAACATTGTTGATACTCTTTAACAAAAATCTGACTATCTGCTCATAAAGTTTCTGGAAAATGCTATGATAGTGCCTGAAATGATCATGCTGACCTATTTTTCTGTCTTTTTTTTTTTTTTTTTAAATCTTTCTGTTTAGTGTGACTGTTCTGGAGAAATGGAGTTGGAGTTCTGTAGCAGTGTACCCAGCATATGCTTCCAAACCTGCCAGCTGTGTTGTGCAGATGAGACATCAGTGACAGTTGTACATACATGTCATTTTCACCACATTTCACTTATTTCTATCCATAATAAACTATACCATTGAGGAATACCGTGCCTAATTTTCGAAAGCTTCAAAAATTGTTGACTGACTCAGGAAAGTAACAAGTAAGGGTATGGCTGTATACATTTAAAATATACACAGCTTTATTCTTTCTGTGATACTTTTACCTTGTTACTCACATTTTTCTATGTCATTAATGTACAGTCTTAAAATGAAAGGTACTACAATGTGCGAGAACTCTTGAGTACTGTATTCATTTGCATCCAATTACTCATAAGCAAAACAATACATTAATTTGCAGATGTCAGTATCAGATGCCCTAGTCTCTATTTGGCCAATCTTAAACGTCCAAGTTCTGAAGGCAGGTGGGGTCGAGTGCAGAGGAAGTTAAGGATATGTTCTTAATTGAATGTTTTCTTGGAACTTTTTTGTTATGTATCGAAGTCACATGTTAGTTGCAGGTAGTAATTACATGATTTTTATTGATTTTTTTTTTTTTTTTAATTTTTAAAAGGTTTTAATTTAAACCTTACTTTTGACTTCTTATGAATACAAACCCTGGCTATCCGAACTGGTAGGGAATTCTTTTGGCTTTAGGATCTTAGTATTTTTCTGTTGGACCTATGTGGTACGTACTCACACAAACCATTAACTAAGGGATCGTTCAGCATGGTCATGCTTGATACTGTGTTACTCTCACTGAACTGCCTGTCTGCTTAAATATGGGACCTTGTAAACTGCTCAGGTGTTTGGCAGAGTGATATTTTCATTTCTTTTGTCTTCAGCTAGAGCCTGTGGCACTCTCGGTGCACGAGGTGCTTGGCACCTTGATGGATTGGGCCCTGGGCTCTCCTAAGTCGTTGTCTCGATTGACTGCAGTAGGTCTGCTATTAAGAAATCTGTGGATAATATAGTGCTTTAGCTTTGCAATAAATAATGACTTTTGTGCGTTTGACTTTTTAAATCTTCTTGGAGAGGCTCAAATTATTCAATCAAACTGTTTATCAAACCTGTTTCTGAATGAAGTCTCAAGACACACATTCATCATTGTGAGAAATTTCTGAGACTTTTAAGGAGTTCCTTCTACAATCTGTATCTACAGAAACATTTTTGTAACTGGAAATGTTTTCATATTAGCTTATATAGTACATAATGTCAGCAATTGCTAAGATGACCTATGCATTTGTTTAAATATGCTGAGGCATATAGGAGGCTGCCTTTAGAATTTCTTTGAAAATGACAAATGGATGCCTGCTCTCTAACTCCGCCTATGCATCACCATTTTGTTTGCAGGGTACAAAAATCGAGTGCAACATGTGCTCTTTGTTCAAACAAGTAGGCATTGGTTATGCAGGCACAGAGGAGAGAGAATGAACAAACATTCTAACATAATTAGTCATACAGATCCCATAAAAAACCCTGAAAATTTAGTCCAATACTGTGTAAACAGGAAAAATAAAACAAGTATGGTGAAGAAAAGGTAAATTCAGTGTAACAGTTCGTCTGATGTACTCTTAGTTTGTGTATTCCAGTTGCAGTCCTAACTTCACTTTAACAACCTGCATTTATGAAGAATTTCATTTCATAACAGCAAGAACACTGAAGTTTGTCATCAGCTCCAATTGAGAGAGAATTTATATAGTGCTGACCGTAATACAGCAAATGTCATTTTCTATTTCTTGGCAATAGTTAACAATTAAATGTACACCTTTCAATTTTCTTTTATTTAGTATTTATTTTGAAAACACTGTTGAAGTAATCTCTCGAATAATAATACCCTTTGATATTCAATTTAGCGCTTATTATGCAATAAGTTTTCAACTCTTCTTATGACAAACACCCAGAATTTGTTTATTTATTTGTATTTATATACACTACCCATCAAGCAGGGTTTGTTTTTTGCATATTT
Organism: Phasianus colchicus; assembly: GCF_987193195.1. Classification (NCBI taxonomy): domain Eukaryota; kingdom Metazoa; phylum Chordata; class Aves; order Galliformes; family Phasianidae; genus Phasianus; species Phasianus colchicus. The sequence continues at coordinate 33,622,322 of NC_143476.1, read as the reverse complement.
AATAATAAGGCAGGTGTAAGGAATACTGTGCATGGGATTGAATGCACAAATTGTGTTGCTGCTTTGCTCTGCACAAAAGAAACATGATGGGGCAGTACATACAACTAAGATAAGTGGAAAATGTGCACTATATTCATAGCCCACAGACAGTTGGTATACAGATTTTATACGTAGATCAGATGGAAGTATCTGGAACAAAATGGTTCATTCATTTTAAAGTTAGTATTCAAAATCTGTATATTCAGTTAAGGCCAAATCTAAATTCCTTATTTGATTGCAGCTAGGGAAAAGCATCAGAATTGGCAGCACTGTAAAAATTAGATGAATGCTTTGAAAGAGTCCTCAAAATAGTAGGTGTAGCTTTCTTTCATTGCATGCTACCTGGTGATAACCAGGAAGTATCCAAAATTTTCAAAATTACTTAAAGGATTACTCTGAATCTAATCGGAGTGATTCCATGTTTCACACAAAATTACCTGTATTTTGACTGCTTCGTACCTATAATTGTGCTTGCATATATTTTTAATCAAAGAAATGTGATACATGCAATTTATGAAGAGGACAGTACACAATCTGACAGAATATCACAAGCATAAGGCACCTTTGTAGGGGCTATGACTGTTTCCACTCTTGGTAACAAAACTCCCAGAGATCTCACAGCTGCAGGATCAATTTTGTGAAAATATTATAGTAACACCAGTAAACAGAAAAAATAATAACAGAAGGAGAAAAAAGTAGGCTACTTAACAAACACAAACTATTTAATTACCCATGCAGCTGAAATTCATGTTTTTCTGAAGTTTTCATTTTGTTTTGTTCTTTTTCACTGCAGCTGACAATCATCACTGTGATGATTTGTGTAAGAGTAATTTTGCATCATAATTTTGCATCACTGCTGATGCTGATTTTAACCCCTGAATGCTTTACCTGGAGTTGGAATCTGTGGCTGTTTTATGAAATGTATCGTGTCTTTACATGCTCAGCAGTAGTGCATTTAATGCAAGTTTGATATGTGTGTGCTCAATTTGTGTTTCTCCAAAACGCATGTAATTCTCAGGTAACAAGTTGATAATGGATTAAATTATAATAAAAACTCAAAATATGCCTTTGTTGGTGAACACATTGCCTTGTGTTGTGTATTAGAGAAAATTCTCAGATTCGAAAAAGCAAATCATGGAGGAAATGAAATAGGTAGTATCTTTGGAAGTATCTTAATTTGTTTATTTGTTACTAAAGTGGGTACCAATTTTCTAGCCATGAATCATGGCAGAGTATCTATGTTACCCCTCTGGACAAAGATTCTGAATCTTTCCTTTTCACAGCAGAACTTACAAAACGGTTTTGCTTACTGTGTGTTAGGAAATAATGTAAACAATGCACCATTTAACATGTGCCTTGCTTCGTGAATTTATACAAGAAGAAAATATAAGTGTCTGAAATGTGGATTTAATTATTTCAGTGGCTCTCTAAAGTGTGAAGATAGTCAGAAAATGAACTTAGTAAAAATTGAAATCTGTGTTTATATCCCTCCCTCCAATGATACAGGTCTGACCTACAGAGGAAAGGAAGCTGAGAGTGACTCACAGCCCTCCATCTGGATGACCTTGCAAAAGATAAACCGTCTTGCTCTAAATGTCATTAATTATTATTGTCTGGTCAGAAGCTTTATCCAGTGCACATGGAGATGGATAAAGGTAACAAAGATCCAGCCTACGCTGTTCTTTCCGTATGCACTTTATCTGCTTACATTTTGTCTAGCTCCACAAGTTGACAGTTACTTTATTTTCATTTACAATAAATTTACCAAAAAACAGAAAAGAGGTGAAAAATGAAACTATCAAGAGGCAGCTCCTGTAAGTAAGTTTTCTGAGTGCTGAAATCATTTTAGTACATAACATACATCCAAAAATTTTACTCCAAGTCTTGTCTTACTTGACAGAGTTGGGGTTACACTTAGGGAGTGCTTGCTTCGTCTGATCTTTCACTGAGACCACGTCTGGTTCCACGAACCCTGTGATTTCAAGTTCTCCCTCTGTGCTCTGACACACTGCATCAGAGAACTGCCAAATTGGTCTGAGAGGTCCTCTTCTGCAAAAAGAAAGTGGTCACATTCAACACTTAGCTGGTCAGGAGAAAGAGAATGTGTTTGGCAGAGGTGTGGTTTGGATGACCTCTGTGATGACTGTAGGTGGTGCAGATTTGCCCTTCGTAGGAGGAAAGATCAGCATGATGTAATATGAGCAAGGACAATCTAGTCAAGAGCATTAGCCTTCTGCAGTAATACTAGCCCACGCTAGAAGCTAGTGTGCCATCTGAGTAGCATAACAGGAACTGGTCTTTAGCTAAGAGGAGCAAATGTACCTCTGCTGTCGAGCAGTAAAAAGGTTATCTCAGAATAGTACAAAATGACTGTTCATATACTTGTGCTGGCTAATGCAACTCCTGCAGATTTAAGCTGGAATTATATTATAACTGCATAATAATAAATACCATTTGCAAAACAGTCTCAATTTTTTGTCCCTAGATTTTTTGAAGGAGTGCTGTGATGCTCTCAGATTGTGTACTACTATGTCATAAAATTAAAATCACTATGTCTGCTGTCCAAGACCTGAGTTGACAGTGCTGAGATAGGGAACTCAGCTAACAAGCAAAAGAAGCATGATGTTTTTTGTTACAAAAATGTGCCAACAATTTACAATGTTGACACACTGATTACAAAAATCTCATGAGCTAACCTATTGCCATAGCTTTGCAACTGCTCATCCTCAGCTGCCACCCTGCTCAACTTTAACTGTAACTTACTGTTCTATGGTAGTAAAAAGACCTATCCTGGATCCTTGTTATTTTGTATGCCTTTAGGTGAATGCAACAATAATGGAGAAAAAAACATATCTTCAAAGGATATTGATGTACATCAGTTTAGCATGGAGGTGTGCTCCTGTTGGGATTAGTGAATGACTTTATTTATTTATTTACTTTTTGTCTTTTTTTTTTCCCATTTTTTCTTTCTTTTTTTCTTTTTTTTTAAAATGAACAGAATTGAACTGACTGATCCACTGGGTACTAGGAAATGTGTTGATTGTATGATTAAGTTGCTATTGCAGACTAGTGTGCCTTTTTTTTTAACTACTCAGTGTTACCACTCAGTGTTAGTACTCTGATTTGCACGGTCTGTGTCCTGCCTGTGTCCTTCAGATTTTCTTTTTCCAAGGAAGGAAATGATTACTGTTATTGCCATACTGGCATGTCTAGATACTAGAATTTTTGGCCAGAAAGAAGAAATGGCTGTAGCATCGTCAGACTTGCATGTGTCTATGCAAGTATTCTAAAAATGTACGTGTTGCAAGCTAGATGGGAATAATGTGAGCATGAAAGACTATACAGCCAGTGTTCAGCAAGCAGATTGCTCAGTTGTACAGTGTAGGTTGTATTCCCCTTAAAAAAATTAACTGAGTGGGGTGCAATGATCACAGACTCTTTTCTGAGGATTGAGGAGGAAGAAGTGAAACTAAAGCAGAGCAGAAACTGTTTTTTTTTTTTTTTTTTTTTTTGGTAGGGTTTGTGAGAAATTTAGAGAACAAATGTTTGGGCAATTTTTTTATTTTATTTGAGAAAGAAGGAAAAAAAGAGTAAATCAGTTCCTCTATCTATGTACCTACTTACGTAGCTGTGTTTCTACCGACCTATCTATGTATCATTATTAATTTTTTTTTTTTTTTTTTTTTTTTTTTTTTTTTAAGGGAATAGTTATAAGTGCTGTTCCTTTTCCAGGAAACACAGATTCTCTTCGGAAGTTGTTCTGAACACTTTAAGGAGGGCAGCAATGAAAGAGGGATTCCCAGTGGACTCAGGATCACCCACACTGTTGTGGGTTTGTGAAAGAATGATGATAGTGCCAGAAGAGCATTTCCTTATTTTAGATCCTCCTTCTCAAGTCTTTATGCATTTTTGTATTAAAGGTTACACCTGTTAGAAAACCGTGAGAAGATAGCAATTGGTGATCCTGGGATTGACAAACCATCTGCCAAAGGGACAGTGGGATTGCTCCCTCTGGATCTGGGATTCAGGTTCTCCACCTGCTGAGATCCTACTACCACTCCTCTGATCATAGCCATGGTGACCGGAGTGCCAAGGAGCTGCTACAATTCAGTCATAGGAAAGTTCTCTAATTTACCTAACACCTTTGTTTTTGTGTCTGTGGAGAAGGTTCCAAGCCAATATCTTATTCTGATTACTTTTATCTGTGAAAAATGGCTGCTTTCTGCCCTAGGTTCCTACAGCTCTTCTATGTCGGTACATGTCTCTTCAGGTCTGTCCTGTCTGAGCTCTGTATTTGGATGCGCACAGATACTCTCCTTGCATTTCCCCTAGTCCAGGCCTAAATCACTTTGTTCATGTATTCTGGTAATTGTAATCCTGAAGTTTTAAGGTATTTGTTTCATCAATATTTGGGAACTACAAGGTTACTGTGAGTGGTATGGACAGTAACTTTCTGTTACTGAGACACAATTCCTGCTAACAAGTGTTGAACTGGTGATAATTTCGAGAGTCTCCTGGCTGAAATTTTCCAGGCCAGTTGTTCACGTGCAACTTAGACTGATAAATGCACTCTTGTGTTGAGTTACATGATCATACAGTGATTTTTCACAGGCACTCTTCCCTTGTAAATGCCTCGGGGGAACCTGCTTGTAGATGATTCATGGCTTGTAAGAGGGGTGAATGTTTTCTGTAGAACCTCTTAGTTGATCTGGAAGTTAGAACGTTTGGCTGGTGAGTCAAGATGTGACTGACACAGAAATGACGTTTTAATGAATAAAACAGTTGAACACTGCTCTGGTGAGTTGGATCCTGTATCTGATGCAAGGAAGCAAGTAGTTTAACCAAATTTACCACAGACAATCATTATTTGTGTTCTCTTTTTGTAAGTTTTTGACTAAGACTGGTATTTAATTTGTGGAAAATGGAATTGCTTATGCTTACAAAAACAATCAGTGGAAACTGTGGCACATGTAAGTTCACTGAAAAAAAAAAAAAAAAAAAAAAAGTAAAAAAAAAAAGTCTTAGGCTTTCCAAATATCAGATATCTCTGATTTCCCCCTGTGCACTGCAGTTCTCTTCTATAAAGCAGTGCATGGTCATAACAAGTACTGCCTCAGCTCACAAAGGAACCATGGATATTCCTCTGATGAAGCTCCACACTTTCTTTATGAGATGCTCAGAAAAGTAATTAGTAATTCAGTCTTCCAAATGGTGTTTAAATTAAGTACTGAAAATAAGTCCTGCAAAAACATATTAGAGAATAAGAGTAAAAATGTATTGTTGCTCATTAAAGGAACACCATCCATTCTGTGCCACAAAAGGGCAGGCAAGTACTCTACAATTCAGTCTCTAATTACTATACTAGAACACTGATGTGTAAGAGGGACAAGTTAAAGCTTAATTCTGTATTTTGTGACTTTTGAGTACTTGACTTTGCAAATGTAATAATATTATTTTAACATATTCTTTTGTGTGCAATATGTATAAATGCTGATAGTATTCCTAATTTAAATGTTGCTCTTCAGAGGGCCACTTTACTAGTGGGAGGGTCGCTTAAAGTCCCAGATAAATCCCCTTTTACAATACCAAAGAAATAATAAACAAAAAAATTCACAAAGAAATAACTGCGTATATATATTTTAATCCCTCAGCAGTCTTTCTAAAATACTAAGGGCAGTCCTCCTTAATGAGGCCAACACAACAAAAATTAAAGCAAAGATTCCAGAGTTCAGACAAAATGAAACAACAACAACAAAAAAGAATTTTCAGCATGTTTTCACAGCAGTGTAATTCGGGATAATATTTTACCAAAATCTTCTAAAAAATCATATCTAGAGATGAGAAAGGATGAAACATCTTAGGGAGAGTTATTTTATTACAAAAAAAAAAAAAAAAAGAAGAGGAGAGAAGAGAAAAGGGAAAAGAAAGGGAAGGGAAAAGGGAAGGGAAGGGAAGGGAAGGGAAGGGAAGGGAAGGGAAGGGAAGGGAAGGGAAGGGAAGGGAAGGGAAGGGAAGGGAAGGGAAGGGAAGGGAAGGGAAGGGAAGGGAAGGGAAGGGAAGGGAAGGGAAGGGAAGGGAAGAAAAGAAAAAGGAAGAGAAGAGAAGAGAAGAGAAGAGAAGAGAAGAGAAGAGAAGAGAAGAGAAGAGAAGAGAAGAGAAGAGAAGAGAAGAGAAGAGAAGAGAAGAGAAGAGAAGAGAAGAGAAGAGAAGAGAAGAGAAGAGAAGAGAAGAGAAGAGAAGAGAAGAGAAGAAAAGAAAAGAAAAGGAAAGGAAAGGAAAGGAAAGGAAAGGAAAGGAAAGGAAAGGAAAGGAAAGGAAAGGAAAGGAAAGGAAAGGAAAGGAAAGGAAAGGAAAGGAAAGGAAAGGAAAGGAAAGGAAAGGAAAGAAAAGAAAAGAAAAGAAAAGAAAAGAAAAGAAAAGAAAAGAAAAGAAAAGAAAAGAAAAGAAAAGAAAAGAAAAGAAAAGAAAAGAAAAGAAAAGAAAAGAAAAGAAAAGAAAAGCTGAAGAGGCCAGCTTTGTTAATATGAAAAACAAATTCTTATCTGGAGAGTAGCATTTGCAACCCTATAATAAAAATATCTTAATTCAAGATCAATACAAATACGAAGAAACAAATAATGCAAACATTATGAGTCTGGTTTTGCCTCATATGGCAGGTTTTGGTAAGACATGCACTGTTTGTGTATTTGATTGAGAACTGAATGTATTTTAAGAAATTATATTTTAATTGCGTAATATATATCTGTACAGTAAAACTGAGCTCTGTGTCAGAAGTCTTAAGATATCTGACTATTCTGGTAGTTGTTCAGAATTATAATCCTCATCTATGATGTGGAGTGCTGGCACTGTTGACAACTATTTCAGATAACCAAAACAAATCATAGCATAGAAGGAACCTCAGGAGGTTTCTAGTACTTCCTCCTGTCCTATGCAGGGTGACTTGTGAGATCACACCATGTTGCTAAGGGCTTTTCTCACTTGGTTCTGGAAAACCTCCAAGGCTGGAAACCAGAAAATCACTTCAGACAATCTTGATCATCCTCATGAAGAAGACTTCTTTCCAGGTATCTAGCCAGAACATCTCTTGTTCAAACCTCTGCCCACCGTATTTTTAAAACATGTGTTTTAATTGGATTGCGAGTATTCTTTCTCACTCTGCACTGTTAACATTTTGAATACATACAAAAGTTCAGCCACAGGTGAAACTGACAGAGATTTAAAGTAATTTTGTATGACCAGAATGCTCCAAATTCCAAACAAAATTGTAATAAAGAAATAGAAAAATCACTGAACGATAAAATAAGTTTATTAGCATCCTAAATATAAATGATGAAGAATGCAGGTATTCCCCAGTGAGAATAAAATTCAAACTAACAATATGGAACTAAATAAAACATGGAACAAGCTCAAATTTGTACAAACTTGTTCACCACGCACCTTTGAGAAATATTATCAAACAGATTATCTGGAGCTTCCATAAGATACTCTCATTTTATGAGTGGCATTTATTGTTATATCTCATGGACACAAACTTTGAAGAATATTAACAATATCCTACCTAATGACCCTTAAAAAATTAAAAAATCTCTGTCTCAGCATGTCTACTTGATGAGAAGTACCATTCAAAAAGTTTGTGGTGGTTGTGGATGACAGTCACAGAAGACATAGCTGGTATTCAAGTGCTCAGCAAATAAGTCAAACAAAGAGCACAGACTGAATAGGAAGGAGGCATTCCCTTGTACTACCAAACTTTCCTTACCCATTAGCCAGCAGGTCAGGGCTAGAGTAAAGCACAGGTAGGACAAAAAAAGCTCCCTTTGTGGAGGGAATACTTATTCCAAAACACGTTTCTCTGAATAAAGTCTGAGTCAGAACATTCCAGTGTTTCAGGATATTTCTTTTAAAAGCTGCAGGAAAAAATGATGTCTAAAATGAATGGCAAGGTTTGAGCACCTGTAACGATCTGCTTTAGATACTATGAAATAATCTTAAAAAGGCTACATGCAAAGAGTAGAGCACAGAGGGGTATATGCTTACAAGATGGATGTATGTTTCAGAGGTAAGACCAGGTGCCAGTGCAGTCATGAAGGTTATGTTAAGTATTGCACTGTAACCACATGCCCTGGAATGAATTATCGAGCTTCTTGGTCATGCTAATGTTTTTACTTATGAGTTCTTACCTGTAAAGGTATGGTCTCATAATTACTGTAATTACAAGGCTTATGAATTTCATCATTCAAATCAACTTGCTCCCTGAAGACATACTCAAAATTGCTATCTGTCTGATTCTCACACTCTAAAAAAGGTAATTTTGGAGTAACGTTTCCACACTGAAAAAACAGCCCAAAGTCAGAGCAAAGAAATACGCAGCTAAGTAATGCAGCTGCTAATACACTCATTGCTTTCCTTTCTACCCCTCTGTCACATCTTTCTGATCATCCTCAGTCAACATATCGAACAGTTTTACCTTGGCCAATCCATGTGCAACTTTCTTACCACAGCCCATATATTTGTTGTACAATTAGGTTTTGATGATGAGGGCAGTTAATGTAGATTGCATGCATTACATAGTGAAAACTACAGTGTGTTCTTTTGTTAGCCGCTCTTTTAGTTAATATCAGAGAATAGATGGTGATGAAGAAATATTTTTCTGTAATACTACCTTTGACATTTCTAATAACATCAACTACACCAATGAAAGCTGCATGTAGGGCTGCACTGGCAAGTACACTTAGGATTTAGGCTTTTGAATATTTCTTATTTTTCTTTAAAATTAGGGTCCAACTCTAGTTAAGCATCACGAACAGCTAAGTAGTTCCTCTGGCTATCTTGACAGAATTTATTTCGAATGCAGAAGAAATCTATCCTAAAGGGAATAGCTGTATGCTTGATTTTTAAAGTTCAGAATTGCCTTATGGCTAAAAATATGTACGTGTGAAATCTGAAATTTGTGGAGATGGTGGCTGCATAGCCCCAAAATACATAAAAATAAAAGAAAAATGGGAGGAAAAAAATTAGAAGGAGCATTTAGAAATGCATCATTTTTTCACAGCCCCAAAGAATTATAAAAATGATTGTCTTTTGAAAGAATACTGGGTAGGCTTTCTGTCTGAATTCAATTATTAAAGATATCTTAATTTTGTTTTAAGGGCCTAATTACTGCCTCATTGAAACTAATGTAGAGGGGCATCCAATGAAGAGATGATATGCTATAAATAGAAATCCCAACTGGAGGATTGCTACTGGAGCGTTCATGATATTGTATAATCCAAACAAGCTGATAAATTAAAGAAAGTTCAATAAATGAAATGTAGGGTAATATAACTTCCACTCTGTTAGTGTTATATCTCATTTATGTCTGACTTTACATCATTTGTAGTACAGTTATAGTTAAATCTGATTTATGGCAACTGGAGCTTTATGAATGCCATCCCTTTAGCCTTTTCTGGATTGAGTTGTAGATCGTCCATTTCATGAAGTACTAAATATTCTCTGAAAAAGACCATTAGTTACAGAAGTAACATTGGTAACATTGGCTTCTTAGGAGCAGCAAGGGGACTCGATGGCAACACAGGTTACTTCAGACCTTTGATCCCTTATAAATAGAAATATGGAAACCTTTGATTAATTTCTTACTGTGTAATTCTTTAAAAGTCTTGCAATTATAATAAACTCATACTGTCTCCATTAGACTATTATCTGATAATACAGCCGATAATAAAACAACAGGGACCTAAATCTAAACTTACCTTGTTAATACTGTATTTATTGGGACTGTGAGTCTATACACATAGGGTTGAGCATTTTGAATGCTATTTTACATCTTTCTACTTCCTATCATGTTGTATATTAAATCTTTCTTAGATAGCAATACAAGCAAACAAACAAAAAGTTACAAAGGAAATGAACATTGCTTGCTAGGAAAATCCTCTCTAAGCTCAATTAAGTGTTCTGCTTTTTACTTATCTAATATCAAGCCTCAAAATCCTTCAGTTCCAGTGGTTTGATTATCACATCATCCTGTCTTCGATTCACTTTTACTCTAAACAATAACGTACATTTTCATAATAATTATACTTTGATTTTCTATACACTAATGTTTTCACTTGAGTATCTGAAGGGGCCTTAAGTAGTGTTGAGTTAATCTTCAAAACACCTATTACATTATCATTCTCATGCTGCAGATAGATGAAAATAACAGCAAGAAACAAGTAACCTGGCAAAGGTAATTGAAAGAGTTAGTGGCAGAGATGAAAGCAGATGTGATCTGAAAACAGATGACCCCACCCTCATCATTAGCCCCCAGTAATCCTGTAGTTGATAAAACAGAACACAGCAGCTGTTTCTAAACTGCTGGATACCTATGAAAAGCTGTCATCTCCCAGGGTGCTAACCACCGCTTTTAGCTGCTTCTCTGTCTAAACACTTTTCCTAAAAAAGGGAACATTCACTAGACAGACAACATTATAAGTGCTGTTGAAAACATAAATGAAAGTGGTTTTATGTAACAAAATGCATTCATCAATAAAGCAATATTGTTCGACTGTGAGCAGGTATGAAGAAAGGAACAGTTACAAAGTGTTGGAAATAAAGGGGATTAAACAGAAAGTGACCTGGATTTGAACATCATTCTAGACAGCAGACAAAAGAAACTGGGCTGGGAAAATGCAGTTTACTGGTGTTGGGTGGGTCCCTTTTAAATTTGTGCTTGGGGGTACATTCCAGTATTGTTACATATGAAATTACTACTTCTCTGGCCTCTACATTACAAATCACATGCAACATATATACATTGTACATCAGGGATCCAAAATGTAAATTTACATCTTATTTTATTATTTATTATTTGTTTCATGAAAAGGCTTAGGAAAAGAAATGTGTCTCTTAAACATAATTTCATTTGAATCATATCTAGTTCAATCAATTATCTGTGGACAATTATGAGCCAGATGTTGCCAATTTTAGTGTAGAACTATATGCAAACTAAACACTTGTAAGCTATATTTTAGCTCATATATAAGCCAGAAAACCCTATGCACACAAGTCAGCTCCGAACAGATCCAGCCCTGGAGTCTTGGCATTGTTCTCCAGCTACGAGGAGCACTGGTTTGCAGCTGATTTTGTGGTTCTGCATGAACTTATCTGGCCAATGCTGGAATGGATCTAATAAATCTGTCTGGAATGAACCCAGTTCCTGCACTTGGCTATCTTTGTACTGTGCTCCTTAGGGCTCTAGGACTCACTAGCTCTGCAATACATCCTTGACCCACAGCATTTTGGAGCACCGTGTAAAGGTACCTGAAGAGTTCCACAGAAGTAATTTCACCTCCAGTTCTGGGCCTGTGCCGACTACACTGTGACTCAGTTATTTCCGAGAAGGGTCACTTTGATGCTGTCAGCTGTGCACCACAGTACCCATATTATACTAGGTTTTCATTAGCCAGGTGTTGCAGCCCCACAATTACTCCAGGTAATGGGGAATAATTGTCAGACTAAATTAATTCTGACATACCTTCATCGACTTCAGCAGACTCACAGCAGAGGAGAATTTGGCCCATGGATTTCATTGTTATGTTAAGAAGCTGTCAGTGCCATGTACAGATGAGGGGAGCTGACACTGATGAGTTGGTGAAGCTAAAGTGTGCTATTTCAGTGTTATTAAATAAATCATTCCTATTTCAGTGACAGTCTGCTCTTCATCCTCTTGTCTTCCTGACTTTCTTTGACTCTTACTGTATTATTTACCTTGTGTAAATGCTGCATATGACTCTAAGTATGATGCCTGAAACTCAGGACTGGAAGTAGTTTGGTTAACCTTTACACCTTCTGGCAGGAGATATTCCAGCAAAGCATAACTGTGTTACAGGTAAATATAACTTCAGTGAAAGAAGTGGAGTTACAGCCTCTTATGCTAGAGTGGATATGGTCAATTGGGTCAATGCATTTCAGAATCACAGACAAAAAGAAAGAAATTACCAGGTATACAGTAGAGTAGAAAAGAGTACTGAGACCAAGATAGTTTATTATGCAGTACTATTGATAGTGTTTCATGGGATTAGATCCCTACAGCTCCACTTTTTTTGCACCTATTTTTTCGGTGGCAATCAGCAGCAGTTTTGTGATCATGACTGGGAAAGTATTCCAGAATTGTTCAAATTATCATGTTAGTTGATCTATTCAATGACGTAATGTTTTGTAAGTTGAACTCTATCTTAATAAACGTACAATTTTTCTGGAAAAAAATTGCATACTGGATTTGATAATATCTCAGTAATTTAGCAGTGATTTGAATTCTGAAGATCTGGTAAATTTCTGGAGTACAATTCAAATGATTGAAAAAGACTTTTGACTATGTCCAAAAAAGGGGAAACAGAAGCATCGCTGTCATATATTAGACAATGTGAGTTAAGAGAGTTTTTTGAAATTTAGCATAGAGATTTTCGCACAGGCCAACCTGCCCATTTTAAAGACAAAGAAGGAGACTGAAGGAGACTGAAAGTTCCTTATGTCCAGTTATGTACATGATCTCCTATCTCTATATGTATTAACCCCTAGATATCTCTGGGAGAAATTAATCTCATGGGCACAGGTCAGTACCTAGCATATTTTTTTAACACAGGAGTATTACATGCATTGGCAGTACAGAGAATCTTTCAGAAGTATTGTCTGCACCCTCCATGTTTATCATCTAGATCTTTATGCTCTCCATTGACATTTATCTTGATCCTTACCTGCAAGCAAATAGCAGCCTGTGTCATTCCACTCATTTTTTAGCCCATCATTTTTCTTGTGAACTGCTTTGTTGGGCAGCAGATGACCTCCAGAAACTCAGCTTCCTTAACACACTCGTGGTTAAGGATTCCTGCATCTTTTCCAGGAGTATGCTTGTTTAACCATTTTCCTGCTCCGGATCTCTGGGACAGAGGGTGGTCTTTAAAGGCTACCTTGGGAACAGACTGGGGACAACCCTAACTAACCATCCTTAACCAAGTACAAACTGCTAACTGAAGTATTCCAGCTCGTATTCTGTTTAGTTCAGGCTTCTCTAAACCAAGATTGGCTTACTTAGAACTTAAATGAAGCACTCTGAAGTGCCAAAAACAATCTGAAAAGGCAGAACAGAAAAAGAGAGAGAGTGCCCAGTATTCATACTGTGCTGCTTTGACATTGTTGTTAATTAATCCTTCATTAACAGTTCAGTGTCAGTTGAACGATCAATTATTCACTGTTCAATCTATCATTTTATCAGTATAGGTTCTGATTTTTCCAGTCCTGGCAGGTGATACTTAACCGCTGTTTTTTCTTTTTCTTTTTTTTCCTTTTCCTTTTTCTTTTTTTTTCTTTTTCTTTTTCTTTTTCAAGCAACCAGAATTTTGTCAGTTCAAACTGATGAAGTAACCATCTCTGCAGACGACTGACTTCTCCAACATGCTAAATTCTCCATTTATTGATGTGCTGTTCTCCCACTGAGCTTTTAAAAATCTCATTTGCATTTCCTGATGAGTACACCATCACTGATTGAAATGACCTTTTTTTTCTTGCTTTCAATACGTTTTGATGTTTGGAAATAAGTCCAGAAAATAGGCAGGAGTGGTGACAATAGAAAAGAATCAATCATATTCTCCAGTTATAACATATGCCGTAATTACATAAGAAATGTAATTTTAGAAAGGGTTATAACATTCTTATATGGAGGCCATTTGCTTGGTAGAATTATTGTAATAGGACAAAGAGATATATTAAAAATGTTAGAGGCCATGTGTTGATGAAGACAAGCAAGTATGGGGGCTTTTCTCCAGAATTTTACAACAAATCAGGTAACACTTTTTTTTCCTTTTCTGTGTCAGGCACTTCCAGATAAGAGTGCTTAGCTATACCATTCAGAAGGCTAACCATGTGAACAGCACAGCTGTTTAGTAAATAACAACAGACGACGTGTCTGAGAATCAATACTGAGTGAACAATACAGGTGGATTCAGCAGCTATGAAAGAGGATTGGAGCTGAAATTAAAAGCATTAGAGGCATCTTAGCTGGTCAGCCCAAGGGCCTAAGCGTCTGACTAGTCTATCTTTGACAGTAGCAACAGGAGAAACCATTTTGGGAAAACAAGTGGCATTAACCACTTTGGCTCATTCCTCAGCATCCACAGTGATGGCATTAGGGATACTAAAGAGCAATACAATGTTAAAAAGCCTTAACTATGGAGAGGAGAGGTCTGAAGGAGAATGGTGGAGTTGTGTATACCCACAGAAGGTCTCAGTGAGTGCTAGATCTACAGTTGTATGTGCAAGGGTAGCTCCAGTTCCTCACTGTACATCTGCTGTATGGCAATTTGAACTCTCAAGAAACAGAGGCTTTCAGCATTAGCATAAGAAGAGGACATACACTGGACCTTTTTCTTGAAACACTACAAAAGAAAATCACAAAATACAGACAAGGGACACTCCAGACAGCAAATCACTAAATTTAAGTTATCACTAAATCTGGTTTCAGATTCACTCATCCTTTCTCTGTTGGACAGAAACTTCAAGATTCCTCTTTTAGATCACTTTGTGTCTGCACCCATTTTGCTTACTTTTCAAAAAGTGGCTTTAAACTCTTCTTAATGTAATCTCCACGATATATACTTGCACTTGTGAAAAATTTAATAACATTTTTTCCAAGTAAATCTACTTTTCTTGCCAAAGTATCTCCAATCTACTTACTATTCATAAACTTGCACTGGCTTTAACAGGTCTATCTTCTGAAGGCACAAATCAGTCTAGTTTCAGTTTTCTCTTGGTACCCATGCAGTTAGAAAAGGATTTCATGTACTTTAACGAAGACATTAAGTGTTATTAAAATAATGGAAATAATACTCCATGAGTAGCAACATACTGAGGAAGACTTAATTTTGTCTGTGAGATTAAGCATTGGGCTTCATTACTTTGGTGTCAGATATATTTGATATATTTAAATATTTTCCACACTGTTGTTAAAAACACTGTCCTTCTCATCCATCAGGCCTCTGTTGAGTACAGAGCATCAATCTTGACATGCATTATTCTCTGAGGACAAACTGGGGGCACCTGTAGACCCTTAGTAACTCTAGAACTAGTCAACTATGAAAGCATTATTTTCTGACAGCCACTTATTTCCCATTTTGAGACCATATGGTGAAAAACGAGGTTTTTCAAAGCAAAAAACCCAAACAAACAAACCAAGAAACAATCTAATTCCTTGAAAGGCACATCTGATGATCCCTATAAATCCTCAGATCAAAACCATAGGTATGCTGGATCTCGTGTGAATATAATGCTGTGACACAAGTAACATCCACTAAGTCACACTTGCTGTGTGGATACAACATGCACTAACTATACACATGTACTAGAATTCAGACTTTTCAAGATGCATTTTCTCCCATCATGCTGTTGACTTTATGGTAAAAGTGCAGATGGGGTTCCAGGATAGGAAACAGGCTTGATATAGATTGGAAAACTGCTGTGAAGGGATTATTTCATTCAGAGTAAATGAGAACAGCTGCCTGGAATGAGGAAAGGTGGCTTCATGCCTCCTCTGTTTTCTTTCACTTAGCTGTACTGTCAGTGCAGGTAAGGCTAATGCCCTGATTCATTGTGTAATTTGTGTCACAGGCACTACTTGGAGTACGTTCCTGTTGGTACACCTACAGGATTTGTTATGAATGCAGTACAAAAAAATTACTGATACAAACCTCCCTGGATGAGGGCGTCAGAAATTTACAGCCAAGAATTTGCCATGACAGACAAGATGATCAGATGGTGTCCCTTCCAATAAGATGGTTCTTTATCAGCAGCATATTACACAGATAGGTCAGAAAGAAGTGCTTAAAAATATATAAAAACTCATTCTTAATTCATGAAGAAATTCTCTCATATTTCAATTCATTCAGCTTCCTTAAATAACGGAGTTCTTAACTTTTGCAATAAACCTCCTTGTTAAGCTCAGAGTCTTCTCGTTAAGTCAGAATCTTTTCTCTATATGAGGTAGATGATAATTGCTCTGCTCTTGCCTGTCATTTTCTATCCAGAAAGCTTCCCTCTTGACCTTTGTACCTATCATCTGAAGAAAATATTCTCAAAACATAGCTTTGCAAGTTACCTTATATAATTTTGGATTGCAGCAGGAAGTGAGAATAAAATGCTCATTCCATAACACCGGTATCTGTCAGTTTTGACTCACTTCAGTGTTCATTATGAGCTGGACCTTCAAAGCTATACCAAACCAACCACATTCCTGGAATAATTTATTCTGGAGCTTTACACTAGGTTTTATTTAACTTACACGTACAGAATGAATTTTAGCTCTGATCTAGTTAGCATCCTGAACAAAAATATTTCAGATATTGTACTCAGAAATGATTTCTGATTTGCTGGTTTCAGCAAACGTGACGGTGGTAGCATAGCTTTGCCGGCTTAATGACACATGAGAGACAGATGGTAACATGTTAATTTTTTGAATATATAAATATATATTTGCTATAGATTCTAACAGTATTTTTTTACTGCATATTCATATAATCCTCCACTATAATGACCTCTGCCCCACTGTCTGCAGATATTTTAATATTGTTTTGACCACGAATATGTAAGTTGATTTAAAAATTTGCCTTTCTGTATCAATTAGTTCTCCTCACTATTTTCAAAGTCCCACTGCTTAGGAGCATCGCTTTTTGAGGCCTTCATTTGCTATTATGTTCCATATTAATGACACAATAATTTCATATGCAGCCTGTCTCAAATTGGTCTAATAGGAAAAACAAACAAACAAAAAGAATGCAACATAACTAACAGTAACAAAAAAGTGAAGACAAAACACATCAGGAAAAAATCTGAATCCTGAAAGATTAAACTCTTACATTAAAAGAAATAGATAAAAGTAGAGCAATTGTTAAAGCCCGAACAATAGAAGAATTGCTGCACTGTACAAGTACTTTCTTCAGTGCCAGTTCATAGCTGCAGGAGCAGAAGAAAAATATCCATGAAAAATGTATGCTGTTTGTACACCTCTCCGTCTGTTTCCTTTTGAACTTTCTCTCTGAACAGTCACAGTACCAAGAAGGCAAGTAAACTGAAGGCAGACTTCAGTTTACAAAACTTAGCTCCTTTCACCAAAACAATGAGTTCCACAGCCTTCACCAAGTTAATTCCTCTTTTTCTACCAACAAAAGGAAAATAACACAACTCTTCTACTTCGTAAGAATACTGCAGTTATTATTGAAAAGAAAGGTCTGTATGTCCATTAACAATTTTGAAAGAGTACCTCTTCAACTAACAATCTCTATCAGGGGAATTTCATCTATGAAGTCTCCTAAACAAACAAAGCAGAAAAATGCAGAAGAACATATTTTTAATTCTTATTATGTATTATTCGTGCAGAATCTTTATTAGGTCAATTAATCTAGTAGACAATTAAGAGATTTAAATTAAGTGATCAGACATGCTTGATGTTTGCTAGTACCAGTTTCAACTGGAACAAAGTTCCACATTTCACTTTTGCAGATGTTGCCTATGTAATCCTTCTTAACTGCAAATGAGGTACATTTGCTCCTGCAACCATACCACTAGAGCAAATGAAGACAGGATGTGTTATAATACAAATGACATTTTGCTTTTGAACATGCTGTCAAATAGCCTCATGAGGTTTTCAAAACCATTTTGCTTTGGCTAATCCATCCTTTCTTATTTGGCTTAGCTAACAATATTCCTTTGTAGTACAACTCTGCAACCCAGGTACGCTGCTCACCACTGGAAATCAAGAGTAATCAAAAACCGAAGTGGAAGAAATAGCATTAGAATTACTCTGAATTGCTCAAGATCTGAATCAAACTAAGAAGGATTTACAAAATTGAAAGTAAATCATGTTAATTCTATCAATTCTAGAGATGCAATGTTGCCTCTGTTCTTTGAAGAGCATTATTAGCAAAGTATTGCCTGAGTTTCCTGACTGATCAGTGAGTTCTGAATGAAGTTATCTTCCCTGGAACCAAAGACAAGAAAGAAGAAATGAAAAAAACCTTTCAGAGATCACCCTTCTAGGTGATGAAAGACTATTCGCCATGATCTTCATTCAGTTTAGTTCTAAAATCCAACCAACAAAGTTGGTTGGATTACTGTATTTTTCTCTCAAAAATGATCAGTGTTTGATGATTTTGTAAATATATATATTTGTGTATTTAGAGTAAAAAATCACCTGATGACCTGTACCTCTCTTTATCTATATCTAAGTAGTGACACAAGGGACAATACTACTAATGCTTTTGTATGGCAGAGATGAGATAGGAAAATGGGGAAATTATTCACAATACAGGCAGGAGAAGGAAAGGAAGGGACAGAAACCTTCATGTTCAGGCTGAGAGAGCTGGGTTTGTTCAGCCCAGAGAAGAGAAGGACCAGGGGAGAGCTGGTAGTGGCAATAAGTAAAGGGAGCTTATAAACAGGAGGGAAATCAATTTTTTACATGGGTAGACAGTGGTAGTACATAGGAGAAAGGTTGTAAACTAAAAGAGGGAAGATTTAGATTTGATGTCTGGGGAAAATTTTCACTGAGAGGGTGGTGAGGTACTGGCACAGGCTGCCAGTGAGGCTGTGGGTGCCCCATCCCTGGAGGTATTCAAGGTCACTTTGGATGGGGCCCTGAGCACCTGACCTGGTGGTTTTGGGGGGTAGGGTGTTGAACTGCATAATCTTTGAGGCCCCTTCCAACCCAACCCATTCTATGACTCTACAATTATATTTGGGGGCCTGCTGACAAGTAGTTTTAGAACTATGACAAATCCTTTGATAAAAAGGCACTCGCTACCATTTTCTGAAATTACCTGACTGGTCCTTGGCACTCTAAGAATATTCTGTGATCTACTGATCTACTTTGAAGAAGGAGAAAAAGACAAATGGACATAGGAAAATGAAATTACTAGCCTTAATTTGTCTATACCATAATCAGGATTAGAATCCACTCTCTGCAATATCCTGTCTACTTTGAGATAATATACTATTTCACTAATATTGCTTTTTTTTGTGTGTGCAGATGCTAACAGTTTCTCAAACTTAAGTGTTCTAAATTTTTAACTTCTATAATCTCAAGAGTTAATTATGATTGTCATGAGGAAGTTGACAAGCATTGAAAGGGGACGCTCTTTGTCCCACTGTTTGTGCTTACTTCTAACAATATATAATTACTTAACAGTGTTTATGTTCAATTTAAGGCCCATAGATAAAAGAGCCTGTTTGAGATACTTAAACTTAAGCACGACTAAAGCCTATAGTCTTTAGAAATGACGACAACTGAGTATCTAATTACT
The DNA here is from genome assembly GCF_987193195.1 of Phasianus colchicus. Lineage (NCBI taxonomy): Eukaryota > Metazoa > Chordata > Aves > Galliformes > Phasianidae > Phasianus > Phasianus colchicus. The sequence goes on along the minus strand of NC_143476.1, from coordinate 33,602,961 downwards.
GGCTGTCCTTGATTTTTGAAGGGTCTGTATTTGAAAATTAGTTTACACAAATTTTAGTTTATGTGAATGGATCCAAAATTACAGAAACTGCAGCTTAGTTTTCTGGAATCTGCTAGCCATAGCAGATCCTCTGCTAAATTCAATGCAAAATCTGAGGCCCCAGCAGCCACTTTTTAAATGCACTATGTCTTAAACCTATGATTCTTGCCTGAGAAAATGCAAAGAGACAGTAACAAAGCTAAAATTAGAAATCAGGAGCTGTAGCTTCCAAGGCAATGCACATTACGTGACATTTTTTCAATAACACAGACATTTTCTGTTAGCAAAAATGGCTTACAGAATATATTCCGCAACATAAAATCTCCCTTCAGAAATCAAGGCTGGGTGACAATGTGGTGTTTGTGTACCAAATTTCCAAACACCAACATTTAAAGGAAACAGTCAATAACAACATAAATAATTAATTCCTATAATGATTAAGTAATGACTATAACATCACATCTTGTACTTTTAATGGCATCACCCATGCCATACAACTGCTTTCTAAATTAATATATGCAGTCAAAATAATAATCTGTGGAGGCACAGTAACCTGTTCAAAGCACACTGCACAATATGCACAATTATTCTTCAGAATAATTGAGTGAAACAAATCTTTTCTCTTATGTACCTAATGTTGAAAATTATGGATTTACATGGAACGTTACATTTTTCAGGAAGAACTGTGAAAATTATATTTAAATATGAATCATGGTGTATATTTGAAGAACTAGGCTGCTAACAGCCAAAAACTAGAAAATGGAATTTTTAAGAATAAAGAAAAATGGTTTACCTCAGAAAATTCCAACAAAAAGCTTTGGCCCTTCCTTGTGAAATTTCCATACTCTGTGGATTACAGGCAAATTAGGAACTGTGCAGATTAAAAATGTCACCTTACAGTCAGCTATAGCAAAGCAACCTATGGATACCGAGCTCTGCACTGAATAGCATGGACTTCAAACATGATGGGTCAGATTTGCTTACTTCTTCTACAGCAGTCACAGAACTCAGTAGTTTACAGATACACTGGCAAAGTCAAAATCATGTTCTACTTAAGTGTATCAAAATATTGTGAATTCTGTAATTAGTATTGTTTGGGTAGTCTAGTCACACTGGATAAGACCTTACTTCCAAAAAATGTTTGGTCTAACAGACTCATGAGCTTAAAAATAATTCTTGAAGCATTTATCTAGCAAGATAGATACATATTTAACACATTAGATGCACATTATCTGTCTAGCAAATGCTAGACAAATGCTAGTTGCTTTGTGCGCTTAGCAAATACTCATAACCAAAAGCAATTTAAGAGCTACAGACTGGACATAAGGAAACATTTCTGTATCGTGAGCGTGCTCAAACAAGGTTCCTAAGAGATGCCCCACAACTG